>NC_133325.1:433995844-434304006 GCF_042186555.1 Aquarana catesbeiana | reverse complement strand
AAGGACAGGTTCCACTCAGAACAGGCCTCACCATGGTCAACCAAAGAAGTTGAGTGCACCTGCTGAGCATCATATACAGAGGTTGTCTCTGGGAAATAGAAGTACAGTATGAGTGCTGCCAGAATTGCTACAGAGGTTTATTGGGGTGGGGGGTCAGCCTGTCAGTTCTTAGACCATACGCCACACACTGCATCAAATAGGTCTGCATGGCTATTGTCCCAGAAGGAAGCCTCTTCTAAAGATGATGCATAAGAAAGCCCGCAAAAAGTTAGCTGAAGACAAGCAGACTAAGGACATGGATTACTGGAATCATGTCCTGTGGTCTGATGAGACCAAGATAAACGTATTTAGTTCAGATGGTGTCAAGTGTGTGTGGTAGCAACCAGGTGAGGAGTACAAAGACAAGTGTGTCTTGCCTACAGTCAAGCATGGTGGTGGGAGTGTCATGGTCTGGGGCTGCATGAGTGCTGCTGGCACTGGCGAGCTACAGTTCATTGAGGGAACCATGAATGCCAACATGTACTGTGACATACTGAAGCAGAGCATGATCCCCTCCCCTTGGAGACTGGGCCGCAGGTCAGTATTCCAGTATGATAACGTCCCCAAACACACCTCCAAGATAACCACTACTTTGCTAAAGAAGCTGAGGGTAAAGGGGATGGACTGGCCAAGCATGTCTCTAGACCTAAACCCCATTGAGACTCTGTGAGGCATCCTCAAAGAATATGGAGGAGCGCAAGGTCTCTAACATCCACTGTGATGTCATCATGGAGGAGTGGAAGAGGAATCAAGTGGCAACCTGTGAAGCTCTAGTGAACTCCATGCCCAGGAGGGTTAAGGCAGTGCTGGAAAATAATAGTGGCCACACAAAATATTGACACTTTGGGCCCAAGTTGGATATTTTCACTTAGGGGTGTACTCACTTTTGTTGCCAGCAGTTTAGATATTAATGGCTGTGTGTTGTGTTATTTTGAGGGGACAGCAAATTTACACTGTTATGCCCCGTACACACAGTCGGACATTGATCAGACATTCCGACAACAAAATCCTAGGATTTTTTCCAACAGATGTTGGCTCAAACTTGCTTTGCGTACACACGGTCGCAAAAATTGTCGGAATTTCCGATCGCCAAGAGCGCGGTGACGTCAACCACGTACGACGAGACTAGAAAAGGCCTATTCAGAACCAAGCGTGGCACCCTTTGGGCTCCTGCTAATCTCGTGTTAGTAAAAGTTTGGTGAGAGACGATTCGTGCTTTTTCAGACTCGTGGTTTTCAGATCGTTTTCTGCTGTTCAGTTTGTGCTTGTGGGTTTGTATCTGCTCTTCAGTGCGTGCAAGCAAGCTACGCATGACTTTGATTAGTCATTGTGTTCTTGTTCGTTCGTTACTGTTTTTCAGGTCGCTCATCACAGGCCTTGCTGTTCTTCAGTGCGTTCTGTTACTTCATTCTGAGCAGCCGACCGTTTTCTAGCCATGTTGCGTATACGTACTCCTCGTAGAGTTCGTGCTGTGCGGGCGCTTGGTGTTGGGGTCCTAAACTTGACACAAGTCCAGTCCATGAACAGGGTGGGGAGGAGTTCATGGACCAAGAATTGGTTGCTTCAGCATGACCAGTTCTGTTACATGCTTTTGCTCCGTGAGATCCGTGAGAATAATGCTGATGATTTCAGGAACTTTCTCCGGATGACGGACTCCGTATTTCACCGTTTGTTGGCTTTGCTGACCCCCTATATTAGCAGGCAGGATACCTGCATGAGGCAAGCCATCACTCCAGAGCAGAGGTTCATCGCCACCCTGCGGTACTTGGTGACGGGGAGAAGCCTGCAGTACCTCAAGTTCTCGACAGGCATCTCCCCCAGGCTCTGGAGATCATTATCCCAGAGACCTGTTCTGCCATCATCCAGGTCCTGCAGAAGGAGTATATTAAGGTAAGATTTTTATCCTTTAATATCACATTTTATTGTATTTAATGTTTGATAATATATTGTATTTCTTTCCTCATTCCCTAATTACCATGATTGTAATATGCTGTGAATGTCCCCTTTGTCCTCATGTATGCTGGATTTTGTATGTAATTTTTTTTGTCCTTCATACATATTTGCCTTCTCTTACCTCCCCAGCATGGTCTCCTGCCCCTATATTCACCTCATGTAGTCACTTAAAAATGTATTTTATCAGCTCCATAGTAGTACTTTACCCCAAACACTCCCTAAAATGTTTAGAAATGTCATTTGTGCTTTAAATTCAGGCAGAGTGCCAGAGGCTTTTTTTGGGGGTCCACAAATCATTTGGAACCCTCCCTCCCCCCAACTACAAAGTCAACTGATACCAATTCTCTATCTATCCTCAATCATCTATCTGCTGACTTTGCCAAACCCATACACACTATACCCATCTCTTTTGTGGTCAGATGTATGGATGGATTCCCCAAAGCATGTAGTGCAAGGGCCTGCCTGAATACTTTCAAATGGTAATGTTTAAAGTTTTTTTATCCTATTATTATCTTGATAGGTAATAGCAGAATGTCCAAATGTGCTCAAATGTGTACATTGTGTATTTATATCTTTGTATTATTACACTTCTTACCTGTCCAGTGGGCTGTCAATAGTGTAACTAAGGAGGGGCTGTTCAAAGTAATACCCATTATTTAGGCATTCATATCTCAATGAAGTGGAAAGGGTTACCTGTCCAAGAGCCCCCCCCCCCATAATGTTAGAAAGGGCCCAGGAGAGGGGGGAGGGGGAATATGATAGTTGTAACTTATACTTTGGTGTTTAAAAATTCCCATTAATAAATGTTATCTTGATGTTGGCCAAGAATGTTGGTGTCTAATCAGCTTTCCCTGTTTATGTGCAAAATGACTAATTTTTTTTGTTTTCCTCAACAGTTTCCTTCCACGCCACAGGAATGGCAGACTGTGGCCTCCCACTTTGCCCAGCAGTGGGACTTTCCTAACTGCGGAGGGGCAATTGATGGGAAACACGTCCACATCGTCCCACCACCCAACTTGGGGTCGTACTATTATAATTATAAGGGGTTCAATAGTATTGTGATGTTGGCGGTGGTGTCGGCTAATTACGAGTTCCTGTATGTGGACGTGGGGAAGAATGGCCGGATGTCCAATGGTGGAGTCATCGCCCAGACGGAGTTTTACAGGCGTCTTCAGAATGGCAGCTTGGACTTGCCACCTCCAGAAAACAATGTGGAAGGACTCCCATTCGTCTTCATTGCGGATGAAGCTTTTGCGCTGGGGGACCATCTATGCGGCCATTCCCTATGAGGACCCTCACCCCGGACCAGAGGGTTTTTAATTACCGGCTGGCCAAAGCCAGAAGAGTGGTGGAAAACATGTTTGGAATCATGGCCAGCCGGTTCCGCCTATTTCTTACACCCATACATATGGCGGGGTACAAACTGAATCACATTATCCTGGCGTGCTGTGTTCTACGCAACTTTTTACAGAAACATTCTGCAAACTATGCTGGCTCAGTTGGGCCTGAGGCCGGAATTCAATATGAATCAACCCTGACGGCGCTTGAAAGTGGCCGTCCTGGCTTGCCCTCCCTGAGTGCCCGTGATGTCTGGCTAAGATACCTTGAGTTGTTTGCGGGTAGGGGGGCTATCAATATGCCAGACAATGTGTGAAACCTTTATCAAATAAACAAAAAAAAATAAGGAAATCTTTGGTGACATTTACTGCTTGTGTTTGTTTTAGCTGACCCTGACAGAAATGTGGTGAGTCCTGAAAATGGCGTGATTGTGTAAACTGTAAAAATAGGATTTCGCGCAAACACATGTATCAAATAAAACGTGCCACACCAATAAAAAATCAAAAGGAGTGTCCTATAATGATAAAAAATGTGTCAATTTCTATCTTCCTGTTGGATACTATAATGGAAAATTGGCTGGGTGATGTATTTTCACATATAATCAATGATAGGATGATGTCCTTCCCTTAAAAAAGTCTCCCATTGCCCTTACCTTAAAGGGCTTAAAATAAAGCCTTGATGTGGATACAGGTTGATTGTGTAACCTTATACAAAGCACTGTTGGGTGTTATTTCCTAAAGGCAAAGGCACTTTGCACTACAAGTGCACTTGAAACTGCACTTGTAGTGCAAAGTGGATTTGCCCTTATGAAATAACACCCATTGTCACAGAAAGCAGCAATTAGAGCACCACAAAAGTGTTGTAGCGTTGAGACAATTATCCACACATTCTTGTTTAACAATCTTTTTAATACCAGCACAATCACATGTGCATTTTCACAAGGTTTTTAAAACAAACCAACATGTTTGTTGTATAACAATTTTTGGGGTGGCATTATAAAAAGTAGAAATGTCCATTTAAGATAAAACAGGCATGTTTAAAACCAACAAGAAAGACACAAATCTTGAACTTACAAAGTTCACATTAGGTAGAACTTGAAGGCAATATCAGACATGAGTATTTAGGAACTGTGTTTGATATTGCGTTCAGATGGGGTGAAGTCACCCCAGGAAAAGCCAAATTTTGAAGATGCACACCAATTTACGAATGTCAACATGTGCTAGCTGCCATCACGGGGGATCAAGGGGCATGTTTTGGGGGAGCAACCCCTTCCTCTCAGCTACTTTATTATTGAGGAAGGGGTTGCACCCCCAAAACGCGTCCATTGATCTCCCGTGATGGCAGATAGCACATGTTGACACACTGTGTGCCTCTTCAAAATTTGGCTTTTCTACAATTTGCTAAAAAATTTTAACATTGTAGCACACCAGAAAAGAAAGGGCTTTGGAGGGGTTTTAAACTCTCCCCAAAACATCAATGATGTTGTTATTTTTTTTAATAACATCATTGATGTTTTTCGTGATGTTTTCCAATGCAACATTACACCCCATGATCTCCCCAATCAGGATCTGGGCACTTTCCAAGGTGAAAGGATCTGGATCCACAACATCACAATCACCTAAAAAGAGAGAAACCAAAAAGAAAGCAGGTATTATAAATATCACGGCATCCATCTCTTACCTGAGCCTGTGGTCGCAGACACTCACCTGTTGTGGTGACTAGTTCCACCACGTCTTCTTCCTCCTCCTGCTCTTCTTGTCTTTGGGGTATTTCCCCTTCTTCCAGAGGTGGAGGGCCTCTGGTCTCCTCTGATGAGGGGTGTCCTCCGAGTCTTTTCTCCCCTATGTGAAAAAAAAGGGTATACTTAGCACACAGATATTTGATGGCAGAACTATAAATATGAAACATTGCTTAGAAGTGGGGTACAATTGTCTATTTTTGCAGAGTTTCAAGATGTAGAATTTTGAGTGTCCTTTGTCAAGCTTGAATACTTACCTGTCTTGTACAAGCTTCACAGATGGAGACACCCCTATAGTATACACTGGAGCACCTGTGTGGGCCCCCTAATAAAAATGGTGTTCTTGTGTCCCACACTAGTGCTCCAGCATCCAGATGTGAAAACAGCTGCTGAGTGTCCTCTCCTTACACAGAATCTAGTTTGCATTTCATTCTAGTAACAAACCCATCTACACAACCAAATTATTTTCAGACAAGTAGGCCCTAAAAAATGTGGTCAAATGCATATGGCCAAAACAATGGTGTTTTCTAGGCCGCACGAAAAATGTTTGATACGAACGAATAATGTCCCCATGAACATGAAAGTTGCCATTTTAAACTGTACAACAGTTCCTAAAAGCACATGGAGTAGCACGAACGTAATAAACACAAAAAGAATAGGAACACAGGAGAACTACTTACTTTTTTGCAGCACTCTCCGGATCTTTCTGTACTGCTCATGTTCTCTTAATTTCAGGTCCGACCACTGCTTCCTGAGCTGATCTTTCGATCGACGTACCCCAAAATTCCGGCGCAGACTCTTGACCACTTTCGCCATGATCTTGGCCTTTCGGACATTGGGGTTGGGGTAAGGTCCATACTTTCCATCATAGTCGGCCCTCTTCAGGATGTCGACCATCTCCAACATCTCCCCAAAGGACATATTTGAGGCCTTAAATCATCTCCTTCTGGATCGGGACGTTTCAGGCTCCGGGCTTGTCTCCTCCTCCTCCTCGTTGCTATAATTAGCACGCACCTGCTGTGTCTCCATCATGTGCTCTTCCCCCACTGCGCCAAACGAAAAGGGGTGGGGAATAGACTAGAAAGAATGTCAGGGGCGGGCGGAGTTACATGCACGTGCAGTGTGTAAAAAGCGTAACACGCGTGCGTAGTACGTACCATCTGTGAGCGGAGGAAGGAGTATCGAAGGCTCCGATCGTGATAACGAAGGTAAGATTTAACATTGGGCCTATACTGCTTCTAGATTGAGGCCTGTATTTGCACAAGTTTAGAAGACTTTTGGCTGACATTAGGGTTTGTCTTGTGTTGTGTCTTGCAGTGAAAATGGATATCTTGAAAGATAACGACTTTATGGCAAGCTTCATTGATTTGTTCAGGGAGCTGCCTTGTCTGTGGCAGATAAACCACCCACATTATAAGAACCAAACAATGAGGAAGGCAGCACTGGATCAATTGCTGGAATTTGTGAAGACGGTGGTCCCCACGGCAGACATCACCTATTTGAAGATGCTAATTGGTGGCCTGAGGAGCACTTATCTAAGGGAGCACAAGAAGGTCCAGGATTCCCAGAGATCCGGAGCTGCAGATGACATCTATGTCCCCAGACTGTGGTGCTATGACAGGCTGCATTTTCTGGCAGGTCAGACTGAACCCAGGCCAGCACTCTCCAGTCTTCTTTCCATGCTTCCTTCCACCCCAGCTGAGGCTTCTGATGCCCAACCTGGGCCTTCCAGGCAGCAACATGTGGAGGAGCCCAGCTTGAGCCAGGTATAGCATTCCTCTAAATATTTCTGGTTGTCCAATCAATGATGTTAAATAGATGTTAGTTTGGAGTACTAAGTTATGATTGTGATTGATGAAGCAAAAACTTAAACCATGTCTCTTTTTCATACACAGGGAAGTCTCAGCCAGGAGGTGGCCAGGCCAAGCAGGCTGCCTGATATCCAGGTCCCTCCCCTACACCCGCAAAGACAAAGTGGCAGGAAGAGGAGTACCCTGGAGGAGGCTGCCATAGGCCTCTTTTGGAAGGCTACAGAGGCCCTGAGAACCCCCCACACTGTGGAGGAGGACTTTGCTTGCATAACTGCGTGCAAAATGCTGCAGATGGAGGAGGGCCAACAACTCCTGTGTGAGTCCTTAATGTTGGAAGCTCTCAATAAGGGGTTGAGGGGCCAAATAACATCTGCTACCCACATTTGTAACCTCACACATGGTCCTCCTCCTCCAGGTCCTACTAGTCCTCCTCTGCCTCGAGGTCCTACTCCTCCTCCTCCTCCAGGTCCTACTCCTCCTCCTGCCACATCTCCAACACCAGAGCCACAGCCGGGAAGGAGGCGTGTAAAGAAGACCAGAAAGTGATGAACCTGGGTCCAGTCTGGTCTGGCAAAAGATGCAGCCTCTTGTAGTACCACAACCTGGGGACACAGATGTCATCTGCTGCTTTCATGATCTCTGGGACTTCTGGACCAGACTGCACTCCCTTAGATATGGACTCCTCAGGCTACCAATTTTTATGTTAAAGAATTGATGTCTGCCCTGGGGGTCCAAGGCTTCGCCAATTTCTGCTGTTTATCCAGCGTTGCCTCCCTCTTTGTTTGGTTCTGAGCCCTTAATAAAGGATTTTTTGTTTCAATTATACTCTCCCATGTGTTTTTTCCTTCAAAAAGGACAGTTTGTTTGTGAGGCTTCAGGTACATTTCTAAAGTACAATGTGAAATTAACAAGGGACACCAACACCAAACAATCTCCTTGAGATTAAATAATATAAGATAATAATGGTGTTGTGGTAACTTGACACACGAAATACACACAAAAATATTATGGAGTAAAACTAAAAATAAAATAAAACAAAGATCAGCCTTGAAAAAAATACAAACCTAAAAAAAAAAACAAAAAAAAAAAACAGCCTTTAAAAAAAAAAAAAAAAAAAAAGAAAACAACCCAAAAATAATTTTGTCAGATGTGACAAATCCAAATATATTGAGGGAGTCCCGATAAATAATAAAGCAAGAAGTTTGTGAGAAGTCTGTGTGAATATGAGCAGCCAAACTACTTCATTCTTCTCACATTATAAAGAAGAAGAGAGTGCGCTGTATTAAACCATTTTTTACATTGCACCATGACGAAAGTGCTGTATCCATTGCGAACGCTAATTTTACCAGACCGAGCTGTTCCGTCTCGGAATTTCTTCTGAGTAGGGATGAGCTTCGAGTTGGAGTCGAACTCATGTTCGACTCGAACATTGGCTGTTCGCAAGTTCACCGAACAGCGAACAATTTGGGGTGTTCGCGGCAAATTCGAATGCCGCGGAACACCCTTTAAAAGTCTATGGGAGAAATCAAAAGTGCTAATTTTAAAGGCTAATATGCAAGTTATTGTCATAAAAAGTGTTTGGGGACCTGGGTCCTGCCCCAGGGGACATGGATCAATGCAAAAAAAAGTTTTAAAAACGGCAGTTTTTTCAGGAGCAGTGATTTTAATAATGCTTAAAGTCAATCAATAAAAGTGTAATATCCCTTTAAATTTCGTACCTGGGGGGTGTCTATAGTATGCCTGTAAAGGGGCGCATGTTTCCTGTGTTTAGAACAGTCTGACAGCAAAATGACATTTTGAAGGAAAAAACTCATTTAAAACTACTCGCGGCTATTGCATTGCCGACAATACACATAGAAGTTCATTGATAAAAACGGCATGGGAATTCCCCAAAGGGGAACCCCGAACCAAAATAAAAAAAAAATATGACGTGGGAGTCCCCCTAAATTCCATACCAGGCCCTTCAGGTCTGGTATGGATATTAAGGGGAACCCCGGCCAAAATTTAAAAAAAAAAATGACGTGGGGTTCCCCCTAAATTCCCCGCGCCAAAAAAAAGAAAAAAAACGGCGTGGGGTCCCCCCAAAAATCCATACCAGACCCTTATCCGAGCACGCAACCTGGCAGGCCGCAGGAAAAGAGGGGGGGACGAGAGTGCGGCCCCCCCCTCCCTCCTGAACCGTACCAGGCCACATGCCCTCAACATTGGGAGGGTGCTTTGGGGTAGCCCCCCAAAACACCTTGTCCCCATGTTGATGAGGACAAGGACCTCATCCCCACAACCCTGGCCGGTGGTTGTGGGGGTCTGCGGGCGGAGGGCTTATCGGAATCTGGAAGCCCCCTTTAACAAGGTGACCCCCAGATCCCGGCCCCCCCCTGTGTGAAATGGTAAGGGGGTACATAAGTACCCCTACCATTTCACGAAAAAAGTGTCAAAAATGTTAAAAATGACAAGAGACAGTTTTTGACAATTCTTTTATTTAAATGCTTCTTCTTTCTTCTATCTTCCTTCATCTTCTGGTTCTTCTGGTTCTTCTGGCTCTTCTGGTTCTTCCTCCGGCGTTCTCGTCCAGCATCTCCTCCGCGGCGTCTTCTATCTTCTTCTCCTCGGGCCGCTCCGCACCCATGGCATGGGGGGGAGGCTCCCGCTCTTCTCTTCTTCTTTTCTTCTCTTCTTCTCTTCTTCTCTTCTTCTTTTCTTCTTTTCTTCTCCGGGCCGCTCCGCAATCCATGCTGGCATGGAGGGAGGCTCCCGCTGTGTGACGGCGTTCCTCGTCTGACAGTTCTTAAATAACGGGGGGCGGGGCCACCCGGTGACCCCGCCCCCCTCTGACGCACGGTGACTTGACGGGACTTCCCTGTGACATCACGGGGAATGCCACAGGGAAGTCCCGTCAAGTCACCGTGCGTCAGAGGGGGGTGGGGTCACCGGGTGGCCCCGCCCCCCCGTTATTTAAGAACTGTCAGACGAGGAGCGCCGTCACACAGCGGGAGCCTCCCTCCATGCCAGCATGGATTGCGGAGCGGCCCGGAGAAGAAAATGAAGAAGAGAAGAAGAGAAGAAAAGAAGAAGAGAAGAGCGGGAGCCTCCCCCCCATGCCATGGGTGCGGAGCGGCCCGAGGAGAAGAAGACAGAAGACGCCGCGGAGGAGATGCTGGACGAGAACGCCGGAGGAAGAACCAGAAGAGCCAGAAGAACCAGAAGAACCAGAAGATGAAGGAAGATAGAAGAAAGAAGAAGCATTTAAGTAAAGGAATTGTCAAAAACTGTCTCTTGTCATTTTTAACATTTTTGACACTTTCTTCGTGAAATGGTAGGGGTACTTATGTACCCCCTTACCATTTCACACAGGGGGGGGCCGGGATCTGGGGGTCACCTTGTTAAAGGGGGCTTCCAGATTCCGATAAGCCCCCCGCCCGCAGACCCCCACAACCACCGGCCAGGGTTGTGGGGATGAGGCCCTTGTCCTCATCAACATGGGGACAAGGTGTTTTGGGGGGCTACCCCAAAGCACCCTCCCAATGTTGAGGGCATGTGGCCTGGTACGGTTCAGGAGGGAGGGGGGGCCGCACTCTCGTCCCCCCCTCTTTTCCTGCGGCCTGCCAGGTTGCGTGCTCGGATAAGGGTCTGGTATGGATTTTTGGGGGGACCCCACGCCGTTTTTTTTTTTTTTTTGGCGCGGGGTTCCCCTTAAAATCCATACCAGACCTGAAGGGTCTGGTATGGAATTTAGGGGGAACCCCACGTCATTTTTTTTTTTAAATTTTGGCCGGGGTTCCCCTTAATATCCATACCAGACCTGAAGGGCCTGGTATGGAATTTAGGAGGACTCCCACGTCATTTTTTTTTTTTAATTTTGGTTCGGGGTTCCCCTTTGGGGAATTCCCATGCCGTTTTTATCAATGAACTTCTATGTGTATTGTCGGCAATGCAATAGCCGCGAGTAGTTTTAAATGAGTTTTTTCCTTCAAAATGTCATTTTGCTGTCAGACTGTTCTAAACACAGGAAACATGCGCCCCTTTACAGGCATACTATAGACACCCCCCAGGTACGAAATTTAAAGGGATATTACACTTTTATTGATTGACTTTAAGCATTATTAAAATCACTGCTCCTGAAAAAACGGCCGTTTTTAAAACTTTCTTTTGCATTGATCCATGTCCCCTGGGGCAGGACCCAGGTCCCCAAACACTTTTTATGACAATAACTTTCATATAAGCCTTTAAAATTAGCACTTTTGATTATTCATGTTCGTGTCCCATAGACTTTAACGGTGTTCGCATGTTCGAACGAACTTTTTTCCCGTTCGCATGTTCTGGTGCGAACTGAACAGGGGGGTGTTCGGCTCATCCCTACTTCTGAGCATGCGTGGCACTTTGTGCGTCGGAACTGGCCACATACGGTCGGAATTGACGCGATCGGATTTTGTTATCGGAAAATTTTATAGCCTGCTCTCAAACTTTGTGTGTCAGAAAATCTGATGGAAAATGTCCGATGGAGCACACACACGGTCGGAATGTCCGACGACACGCTCCGATCGGACATTTTCCATCTGAAAATCTGACCGTGTGTATGGGGCATTATGCAAGCTGTACACTCACTAATTTACATTGTAGCAAAGTTTCATTTTTTCAGTGTTGTCACATGAAAAGATATAATAAAATATTTACAAAAATGTGAGTGGTGTACTCACTTTTGTGAGATATTGTGTATATATAGTATATATACAGTATATGTAGGAAGGCCAGTATGGTGGCCTGAATTTATGGGAGGAGCCCGGGGGGTATTTAAGCAGCCCGCTCACCTGTGGTGCTTGTCGGTTTCCTGTGCGCGATATACGTCACTAGGCCGACTATTCCGATTTCAGCGTTCGCAAATACTTGGCTCACAAGTTCCCGCATTTCGTGATCTCCGTGCCCAAGAGTTTTTGAAGTCCGCGTTTATCGATTCGTTCGCACCACGCGTCTGGCTGGGCTGTCGCAGGTAGGGTCCCCTCGGATTTTTGTTTTTTCGTACGTTATGTCATGTCACTAAACCGTGGTATCAGAATTACGAATCACTTGCAAATTTCACGAACGTAACCGCATGTGTATTACTCGCACTGTCGTCATGTTACCATTTCGCGTTATCTGAGAAAACCATAGCGACGCAAGCGTCGCTTCATTTCAGACAGGTCTTAATTGTTAAACATGTGTCAGCAGACAGCCATAGCGATTCGTAAATGCATAAATCTTTTCGAACCACGTCAGTTCGATACCAATCATTTCTCATTTCTGAAACATTTCTAAACTCATTTCTAACATTTCAAATCATTTCAATCATTTCTCATTTCAGTCACCTACCGCGCTCCGATTCGAATCCAGTCGCACCTAAAAGATGCACTGATTCGCTCCGGTGTGCCCCAGTAGTCACGGCCTCATTTCAGTACATGCTCCAGAGTCACGTTATTATCAGTCATTCGTACCTCTGTCATGGTTATCATTTCATTACCACGTATCACGTTCCGACATGAATTCAGTCGCATGGAAATGCACCGATTCATCTCGGCGTGCCCCAGGATTGGCCACATTTCAGTACATGCTCCGGAGTCCGAGTCGTAGTCAGTCGCTACAACAGCACGACCGATTCGCGCCTCCGTCATGGCAAACGATATGTTACACCTGCACTTACCGCGCTCCGCTTCGAATCCAGTCGCATCCTCCATGCACCGATTCGTTACGGCGTGCCCCAGGGCTCGGCCTCATTTCTGAAACATGCTCCAGAGTCCGGATCACAGCTAGTCGCAGATATCGGGCGACTGATCCGCATCTCTGTCATGGGAATTGCTACCATTTCACTCCCACAGCGCATCACCGTTTCGAAACAGTCGCATCCGACATGCACCGATTCGTCACGGAATGCCGCAGTTGATTCGGCCGTATCAATACCTATACCAGAGCTCGGTTAGTTGCCAGTCGCAAAATGCGGCACAACCAATGCGAGCCTCGGTCAAGGTAAATACATTTCTCTCATTTCGTTCATACTGCGCTCCGATTCGAATCCAGATGCATCAATCATGCACCGATTCGTCCCGGTGTGCACCAATGTTTTCTATTTTCTCATTTCAGTACATGCTCCAGAGCCCGGTTCACGGTCGGCTCAATCACGACACGACCGAGCCGGACCTCTGTCATGGAGTTCACTCATTTCATTATCAAGGCAAACATTTCAAAACCATTTCATTGTCACAAGGTTGCAAGCACCATACAAGTCATTGCTTCAAGGAAGTCAGCAAACCCTTCACGAGTTATCACCTTTCATTTTCCTCTAGGTCAGTCAAAGTCAGTAGGTCCACCCTGCACCAGGTTGGATGATATCCCCCCAGGTTACAGTCAACCAAAAAATACGAGCTCAAAGACAGGATAGTCTCATCAGATCAACCATGTCACAGGCCGGCAGCGAAGACTTCACGGCCCCTCTGTCACCTTCCCCGGTCTCAGAGAGCGGCAGCGTGCAGTCCCTCAGGGGATGGACTATCCCCAAACTGACGGCGGAGCTAAGACGCAGAGGTGTGCCCTTCCCCGCTGCAGCGAGGAAAGGCGAGCTGTTCAAGCTCCTTTTTCCCCCACCAACAGCAGGACCCAGTACCCAACAGGCATCCCTTCAGTCAATATCTTCAGCCATCGCACAACTTCACACGATGGTGTCATCCCTGTCTACCTCGGTCTCAGACGTACAAACCAGGGTGGCACGCCTGGAGGCTCGACCAACCGCGGCTATCCCCGACCCAAACCTCAACACCCCTTTCTACAGGTACCACAGGCTGGAGCTCCATTGTCTACCCCTCCCATCTGGTTCCAACCAGCATCAGGAAGGACATTTTAGACGGCAGGGATGTCAACCTGGCCTCTCTCCTTATTTCTGTGCACGATCTGGCAGAAAATAAGGCCTACTCATGGGGGGACATATCGGTGGTCCTTAAAACCAAAGACCCCAGACTGAGTTATTTGTCCCAGAATTCACCTTGGCCTTTGGCATGCTGAGAGACGTCCTATGCTCAGCCGCCCCCAGCAGAAGGGAAGAGTTGGATTTGTACCTCCATACGGTAGTAGACTTGGGCTACAAGTATGGAGGATTTTCCTTTTACGACTACCACCGTTCCTTTTCCGCAAAGGCTGCAGCCAGACTCACACAGTTCCAAACAACAACAAATTGGAGTCTCATGGACACAGAGCTCTTCTGCCGCCATTTTGCCGGCTTACGCTCACCCCTATGTGCGATTTGCCAGTCCTCCACCCACACTGCCACCTGGTGCGCCAATGCGACTATCAAACGTCCTTTCGAATTTCCCTCTACCTCCGGTGCACTTCAGGGTCAGTCGGCCCCTGAACAAACGCCTCAGGTGGACAAATTCGGACGCCCAGTCCGAACCGTGGGAGGGGCAGCCATCTGCAATAATTACAATTATGGGTCCCGCAACTTCAGTCAGTGCCGCCTACTCCACATCTGCACCTTATGCCAAAGAGCGCACCCAAGGAACTTGTGCGAAGTCAAAACAACAGAAGAGGGCATGACTAAGCCGGATCAATGTCTTATGGCTAAGACTCTACCTCACCTCACATCCCACCCCCTCTCTGGCCACCTACCTTATTCAGGGCTTTACAGTAGGCTTTCACACCGGCCTCATTTCACTACCTCACAGTACGTACGAATGTGGGAATCTTCGTTCAGCAGCCAGCGACGTACAAGCCATAGATCGGCTCTTACAAGCAGAAGTAGACCGAGAGTACGTTATAGGCCCTTTCACTCAGCCCCCTTTCAGCACTTGGAGAGTCAGCCCTATTGGGCTTGTCAAGGGCAAAATTCACAAATAAATTACGTTTGGTGTACGACCTGTCTGCACCTCATTCTTCCCACATCCCCAGTCTCAATTCCCTGATTCCCTCCGAAGAATTCTTCCTAAAATATTCCTCCGTAGACATGGCGATACAAGCAGTCATCAAAGCAGGTACAGGTGCCTGGCTTTCCAAAGCCGACATCTCGGATGCCTTTAAGCTCCTGCCTATCCACCCATCCCTTTGGTGCTGGCATGGCATCAAGTGGAAGGAGGCATATTATTTTGCCACAAAACTGACGTTCGGTTCAAAGAGTAGCCCTTGGCTCTTCGACACATTCGCTCAGTCCCTTGCTTGGATACTGTTACACAAGGCTCAGTGCCAAGAAGTCATCCATTACCTGGACGACTTCCTACTAATAGAACCTCCCAGCAAGCCCCCAGGAGACCTCGACAAACTCAGAGCGATATTCGGAAAACTCAATGTTCCCATCGCCGAGCACAAAGTAGAAGGCCCAGCACACAACATCACCTTTCTCGGGGTCAACTTAGACACCTGCGCTATGCAAGCCAGTCTCCCCCTCGACAAACTAACCCGCATTAGGGCGGTCCTTCACAAATTTACCCACACCAGGGGGTGTACCAAGAAGCAGTTGCAATCTCTCCTGGGAATGCTGAATTTCGCCAGGCGAATTATTCCACAAGGCCGCACCTTCGTGTCACGCCTGCTGAGATTCCTGCCAGAAACACAAGACCCCGATCAGATCTTAAATCTAGACTCCGCAGCAATAGCGGACCTATCTATGTGGGACGAATTCCGGTCCGCCTGGAATGGTATATCCCTATTAAACCCATGGTTTCGGCCCTGTCACCCCAGGTGGTGACAGACGCTGCAGCCACCACAGGTTTCGCGGCAATTTTTGGCCATCATTGGTTTTCAGGACCCTGGCCTCAACAGATACTGTTGATACCCGGCTTTATTCAAACATCTTCCCTCTTCGAACTCTATCCCATAGTGGCAGCTGCACAACTCTGGGGTCACCATTGGACAGGGCAAACAGTAATCTTCACCACCGACAATCAGGCCACTGCAGACATCATCAACAAAGGCAGGTCCAAGTCCCTAGCAGTCATGTCCTTCCTGCACAGATTGGTACAACTGTCCTTACAGCATCAGTTTAACATACACTCTGCATTTATTCCAGGCAGATACAATTTAGCCGCTGACGCACTGTCACGTTTTAACTACACCTCTTTTTTCAAACAGGTTCCCGGAGCCGATCCAGTGTCGGCCCCTATCCCTGTCTGGTCACAACTGACCCTGGACTAGTTCAACATTTACAAGGAGCAACGCAGCTCATCAATCACTCACTCTCTCATAACACACTCAAAGCCTACCAGACAACTTGGAAGGCGTTCAATAAATTTCTCACATCCTGCTGTAATGGCCTTCATTTCATACTGCCACACTCAGCTGGCCTTATCTTACAATACCATTCGGCTATACCTAGCCGGCATACAACATTTCGTGACCCTGGAAGACCCCACATAATCTTCACTGTTCTCATCACACGCTATACGAGCCATCCTAAGGGGCATTCAGAAACAACAACCAGTGATCAGCACCAAGCGCTTACCCATTACGGGGCCCATCTTCAGGGATATGTCGACTATTCTGGCTACTTCGCCATTCGGTCTGCTGCCCAGCACGGTCCTACAAGCAGCCATATATTTGGCTTACTACGGGTTCTTGCGACCTGGCGAATTCACCTATAACAACCCCACAGACCAAGTATTATGCAGACGGCACTTGCTTCGCCACCAAGACCATTTCATCCTTCACTTCGAGGTTTATAAAACTCAGCAAACAGGCTCTGGAGTGGACATTCACCTCTACAGAACCAATAACAGCTGGTGTCCAGTCACCATACTTAATCGTCTCCTCTCACTCCTGCCTGAACAATCGGACACCAGTCCTCTTCTACCATTCCCAGTTAAACCCTTAAACGCCTGTCAGTTTGTAAAACACATAAGGATACTTCTCCGCAATCTTCACCTTAACCCCAGTCAGTACTCCGGACACTCCTTCCGCATCGGAGCAGCCTCCGCAGCATCCCGCCATGGGATTCCAGACCACATCATCAAAAGACTAGGCAGAGGCAAATCAGCCTGCTTCGCCCGGTATATACCCAATCCTCAAGTAGAGATGGCACAGGCATTCTCCAAATTGGCTCAATGAATACCTGAAAACCAATAAAATATTATACCCCTACCTGAATGTTTTTGCCCCCTTATTTTGGCATACCGGCCATTAGACCAAGGCACACTTTCAGGTCCATTTCATATGGTAAGTCCACACTTCCAGGTCTATTTCCGATGGTAAGTTTTATGTTAACTACAAATGTTATCTATGTCCATATCGGACATAGGGCTCCACCCATAAGTAGGAAGGCCAGTATGGTGGCCTGAATTTATGGGAGGAGCCCGGGGGGTATTTAAGCAGCCCGCTCACCTGTGGTACTTGTCGGTTTCCTGTGCGCGATACCCACCCTCCCATCCCCATTTCAAGGCATTCATTTCATTCATTCATTTCATTTCATTTCTCTCTACAGAATAATCATTTCTTAAAACCAGGGTATGCCCCCTTATTTTGGCATACCGGCCATTAGACCAAGGCACACTTTCAGGTCCATTTCATATGGTAAGTCCACACTTCCAGGTCTATTTCCGATGGTAAGTTTTATGTTAACTACAAATGTTATCTATGTCCATATCGGACATAGGGCTCCACCCATATATATATATATATATATATATATATATATATATATATATATATATATATACAGTTTATTTTTTTATAAATTTACAAAATGCAAAGTGAGAAGAAAAATTTAAATTAAATTAATATTTGATGTGACCAGGAATGAGCTTGATGTTCGGGTCGAACATAAGTTCAACTCAAACATTGGGTGAAGAGCGAACATTATGGGGCATTTGCGGCAAATTAGAGCACCGCAGAACGCCCCATAATGCACTGTGAGATCGCAGTGCATTGCTGTATGATGATTGGCCAAACCATGCACCAGACCTGCATGCTTTGGCCAATCACAGGGCCCTCTGTGCTCTCTGTTAAGAGAGCCATAATTGGCCAAAGGCAGGGTGCCTTTGGCCAATCATGGCTCAGGGGGACTAAGTCCATGCCCCACACTATATAAGGCTGCTTACACGGCGGCCATGTGTAGTATTGTTGGTGTGGACAGAGAGATAGCTTATTTTAAATTAAGCAGGCAGGTTATTCAGTTAGTGACAGTGTATTTGATATACAGTATGTACAAACAGTCTAATATATATATATATATATATATATATAGTCTGTATTTAGCATAGACTATATCAGTGTTTACTCTATATTCAGTCAGTGCAGGCAGTGTATTAATATATATATATATAGATATATATATATATATATCTATATATATATATAGATATAGATATATATACTCTACATCCAGTGTAGCCTATATCGACAGTGCATTCTGTGGTGTACTTTTTCTAATACACTTCAGGCGGTGTATTAATATATATATATATATACAGTCTTGTGTATATATATATATATATATATATATATATATATATATATATTCTGCATCCAGTGTAGCCTATATCTATAGTGCATTCTGTGGTGTGCTGTTTCTAATATACTTCAGACGGTGTATTAATATATGTATATATATATAAATATATATATACCGTATTTATCGGCATATAACACGCACCCCAATTTAGGAGGGAATTTTAAGGAAAAAAAACTTTTAGGAGGGAAGTTGAAGGGAAAAAAACTTACATTTAAATGCCCTTCATTGCAGCCTTGTCAGTGCAGCCATGTCAGTGCAGCCTTGTCAGTGCAGCCTTCCCCAGTGCAGCCTTGTCAGTGCAGCCTTGTCAGTGCAGCCTTGTCAGTGCAGCCTTCCCCAGTGCAGCCTTGTCAGTGCAGCCTTCCCCAGTGCAGCCTTGTCAGTGCAGCCTTCCCCAGTGCAGCCTTGTCAGTGCAGCCTTCCCCAGTGCAGCCTTGTCAGTGCAGCCTTCCCCAGTGCAGCCTTGCCCCAGTGCAGCCTTGCCCCAGTGCAGCCTGGGATCCCCTGTCCCTGCTTCCAGGGCTTCAAAATCGCGGTCCGCGATTTGAAAATGGCGCCGCCGGCGCCGAAGTACACAGAGCCGGTCCTCGGCTCTTTCCGGCGGCTCTCTTTTACTTTCGGCTCCACTCGTAGTCCCGAGCGGAGCTATCCGAGTAGGTTCGGATAGCTCCGCTCGGGACTACGAGTGGAGCCGAAAGTAAATGAGAGCCGCCGGAAAGAGCCGAGGACCGGCTCTGTGTACTTCGGCTCCGGCGGCGCCATTTTCAAATCGCGGTCCGCGATTTTGAAATTTGGACAGCTCGGGATCGGCGTATAACACGCACCTGCGACTTTCCCCTGATTTTAAGGGGAAAAAAGTGCGTGTTATACGCCGATAAATACGGTATATACAGTATCTCACAAAAGTGAGTACACCCCTCACATTTTTGTAAATATTTTAACATATCTTTTCACGTGACAACATTAAAGAAATGACACTTTGTTACAATGTAAAGTAGTGAATCTACAGCTTGTATAACAGTGTACATTTGCTGTCCCCTCAAAATAACTCAACACACAGCCATTAATGTCTAAACCACTGGCAACAAAAGTGAGCACACCCCTAAGTGAAAATGTCCAAATTGGGCCCAATTAGCCCTTTTCCCTCATGTGACTCGTTAGTGTTACAAGGTCTCAGGTGTGAATGGGGAGCAGGTGTGTTAAATTTGGTGTTATCGCTCTCACTCTCTCATACTGGTCACTGGAAGTTCAACATGGCACCTCATGGCAAAGAACTATCTGAGAATCTGAAAAAAAAAGAATTGTTGCTCTACATAAAGATAGCCTAGGCAATATAAAGACTGCCAAAACCCTGAAACTGAGCTGCAGCACGGTGGCCAAGACCATACAGCGGTTAAACGGGACAGGTTCCACTCAGAACATGCCTCGCCATGGTCTACCAAAGAAGTTGAGTGCATGTGCTCAGCGTCATATCCAGAGGTTGTCTTTGGGAAATAGACATATGAGTGCTGCCAGCATTGCTGCTGAGGTTGAAGGGGTGGGGGGTCAGCCTGTCAGTGCTCAGACCATACGCCGCACACTGTATCAAATTGGTCTGCATGGCTGTTGTCCCAGAAGGAAGCCTCTTCTAAAAATGATGCAAAAGAAAGCCCACAAACAGTTTGCTGAAGACAAGCAGAATAAGGACATGGATTACTGGAACCATGTCCTGTGATCTGAAGAGACCAAGATAAACTTATTTGGTTTAGATGGTGTCAAGTGAAACCAGGTGAGGAGTACAAAGACAAGTGTGTCTTGCCTACAGTCAAGCATGGTGGTGGGAGTGTCATGGTCTGGGGCTGTATGAATGCTGCCGACACTGGGGAGCTACAGTTCATTGAGAGAACAATGAATGCCAACATGTACTGAGACATATTGAAGCAGAGCACGATCCCCTCCCTTCGGAGACCGGGCCGCAGGGCAGTATTCCAACATGATAACGACCCCAAACACACCTCCAAGACGACCACTGCCTTGCTAAAGAAGCTGAGGGTAAAAGTGATGGACTGGCCAAGCATATCTCCAGACCTAAAATAAAGAAAAAAACTGCGCTTGGAAAGTAAAAAAGGAAAATAACAGCTGCGGTTACAAGTGTAGCCCACCACATAAAATTAAAAATAAGGAAACCGCGCTATAAATGATAAAGAGTCCAAATTACAGTCCCATAAACCATAAATGAATAGTCCCAATGTTAGTCCAGATTAAAAGTTCATCCAAAAAAGACAGTGATAATGGACACAATCAGCGGAACACTTCAACATCAGTTGCGCTTACCAGAAGTAAGATATTAAGGGTGAGTGGCTTGAACCCAGCCTGGGCCTTTAGATGTACACTCCAGGTGAAACAGGAAGGGCGCCCTCATCCCGTGTATCCACAGTTATAATGCAAAAAAAATATATAACAAAAATATAGCGTAATATTGTTTAAAAAAATACGCCACACCAAAGCCGAAAAAAGTGACAACCAAAAAAACCTTAGATCACGTGTGATCATAAAATCCTACGCTAAATAGCTAGGACAGTGGGGTGAGTGTCATGCAATCATGCAAACACAAGTGAAAATAAAATAAAATAATATATTAAATGTAAGCTGCAACGACTTCCAAATCTGCTTACCAGATATGATTGGACAGTCGGCATATATAAAGCAATCCAAACAATAGGTAAAATTGTGAAAAGAAAACTCCTATTCAGTGTTGAGACAAATAGTGATGCAGGCTGCTTACCAGAGGGCTAACCCTCATATGCAGATAAGTGGAAACACAGGAACCACCACCAAGGAGTAGATAAAAGACAAACCTTCGGGATTGTCCCCTTACCAGACAAAAGAGCATATAAGGCAGATGTATTAAAATCACACTTCCGACCGGAATGGTGTACCCCGTCTTGCCCTCTCCGTCCGAACTCGGCAGCACATAAATAATGGAGAGCCAATAGTGTAATACTGTCTATATTATGTTTATTTATAAAAGAATGACACTTACATAGGTCGAATATTAAAAGCTGAAAGGATAGTAAAAACGAAGCCGGCCGGCCTCCGGACACACTCCCGTCCTCAATCGAACAGCGTGCTGACGTCACCACGCTGTTCGATTGAGGACGGGAGTGTGTCCGGAGGCCGGCCGGCTTCGTTTTTACTATTCTTTCAGCTTTTAATATTCGACCTATGTAAGTGTCATTCTTTTATAAATAAACATAATATAGACAGTATTACACTATTGGCTCTCCATTATTTATGTGCTGCCGAGTTCGGACGGAGAGGGCAAGACGGGGTACACCATTCCGGTCGGAAGTGTGATTTTAATACATCTACCTTATATGCTCTTTTGTCTGGTAAGGGGACAATCCCGAAGGTTTGTCTTTTATCTACTCCTTGGTGGTGGTTCCTGTGTTTCCACTTATCTGCATATGAGGGTTAGCCCTCTGGTAAGCAGCCTGCATCACTATTTGTCTCAACACTGAATAGGAGTTTTCTTTTCACAATTTTACCTATTGTTTGGATTGCTTTATATATGCCGACTGTCCAATCATATCTGGTAAGCAGATTTGGAAGTCGTTGCAGCTTACATTTAATATATTATTTTATTTTATTTTCACTTGTGTTTGCATGATTGCATGACACTCACCCCTCTGTCCTAGCTATTTAGCGTAGGATTTTATGATCACACGTGATCTAAGGTTTTTTTGGTTGTCACTTTTTTCGGCTTTGGTGTGGCGTATTTTTTTAAACAATATTACGCTATATTTTTGTTATATATTTTTTTTGCATTATAACTGTGGATACACGGGATGAGGGCGCCCTTCCTGTTTCACCTGGAGTGTACATCTAAAGGCCCAGGCTGGGTTCAAGCCACTCACCCTTAATATCTTACTTCTGGTAAGCGCAACTGATGTTGAAGTGTTCCGCTGATTGTGTCCATTATCACTGTCTTTTTTGGATGAACTTTTAATCTGGACTAACATTGGGACTATTCATTTACGGTTTATGGGACTGTAATTTGGACTCTTTATCATTTATAGCGCGGTTTCCTTATTTTTAATATCTCCAGACCTAAAACCTATTGAGCATCTGTGGGGCATCCTCAAATGGAAGGTGGAGGAACACAAGGTCTCTAACATCCACCAGCTCCGTGATGTCATCATGGAGGAGTGGAAAAGGACTTCAGTGGCAACCTGTGAAGCTCTGGTGAACTCCATGCCCAAGAGGGTTAAGGCAGTGCTGGAAAATAATGGTGGCCACACAAAATATAGACACTTTGGGCTAAATTTGGACATTTTCACTTAGGGGTGTACTCACTTTGTTGCCAGCGTTTTAGACATTAATGGCTTTTTTGTTGAGTTATTTTGAGGGGACAGCAAATTTACACTGTTATACAAGCTGTACACTCACTACTTTACATTGCAGCAAAGTGTCATTTCTTCAGTGTTGTAAAGATAGAATAAAATATTTACAAAAATGTGAGGGGTGTACTCACTTTTGTGAGATACTGTATAGTATATATACTGTAGATATATACTCTGCATCCAGTGTAACCTATATCTACAGTGCATTCCGTGGTGTACTGTTTCTGATACACTTCAGGCGTTGTATTAATATATATATACAGTCTCATATATATATATATTCTGCATACAGTGTAGCCTATATCAACAGTGCATTCTGTGGTGTACTGTTTCTAGTACACTTCAGGCAGTTATTAATATATATATATATACTCTGCATCCAGTGTAACCTATGTCTACGGTGCATTCCGTGGGGTACTGTTTCTAATGCACTTCAGGTGGTGTACACAATACAGTGCAGCCGTAGTACAGTTGCTAAAATAATACAGGCGGTGTACACAGTATTTAATACAGTGTGTACAGTTTCTACCACACTTCTGGTTGTGTACACAGTACACAATACAGTGCAGCCATAGTACAGTTGCTAATACAGTGCAGGTGGTGCACACAGTATCTAATACAGTGTGTGCAGTTTCTACTATACTTCTGGTAGTGTACACAGTGCAGCCGTAGTGCAGTTACTAATACAGTGCAGGCAGTGTACACAGTATCTAATACAGTGTGTACAGTGTCTACTAAACTTCTGGTTGTGTACACAGTATAAAATACAGTGCAGCTGTTGTACAGTTTCTAATACAGTGCAGGCGGTATACACAGTATCTAATACAGTGTGTACAGTTTCTACTACACTTCTGGTGGTGTACACAGTATCTAATATAGTGTGTACAGTGTCTACTACACTGCTGGGGGTGTACGCAGTATAAAATACAGTGCAGCCATTGTATAGTTTCTAATACAGTGCAGGCGGTATACACAGTATCTAATACAGTGTGTACAGTTTCTACTACACTTCTGGTGGTGTACACAGTACACAATACAGTGCAGCCATAGTACAGTTGTTAATACAGTACAGGCAGTGTACACAGTATCTAATACAGTTTAGTGTGGTGTTGCAAAACAAAATATACACCATGTCCGGAAGGCCACCAAGGAGAGGCAAACGCTCACAAGCCACTAAAAGAGGGCAAGCAGCCTCTGTGTCTACAGTCAACAGTGCTGGTCATGGACATGGTGCATCCTCTGCAGGTGACCGTGGGGCACGCTTGTCCTTTTTTTCTCTTGCTGGCCGTGTTATTGAGCCAGAACATGCAGAAGAGTTGGTGGAGTGGATAACAAAACTGTCCTCATCCTCCTCATCCTCTGTCACCCAGGCTCAGAGTAGTTTGCAGAGATTCTGTCAGCTCTGCAGGGGCAGGCTCAGAGGTGGTTGACGCCATGCCAGCTTCAGCCAGGAATGGTTGTATGCGACAATGGCACCAACCTTCTCTCCGCCCTCCGACAGGGACACTTGACCCATGTTCCATGTTTGGCACACATCCTGAATTTGGTGGTGCAGCGATTCTTGAGCAGGTAATTACAGGCTTACAAGCTCCATGCTTACAGGATCTCCTGAGGCAGGCCAGAAAAGTCTGTGGTCATTTATGCCGGTCATACAATGCCAGTGCTCGGCTGGCTGACATTCAAAGGGAATGCAACCTGCCCACCAACCTCCTCATTTGTGACATGCCCACCAGGTGGAACTCAATGTTGGCAATGCTGCAGCGGCTGCACACACAGCAGAGGGCCATCAATGAGTATCTGTGCGAGTATGGCACCAGGACAGAGTCAGGGGAGCTTGGCTTCTTTTTGCCACGCCAGTGGCTACTGATCAAGGATGAATGCACCGTCCTGTCACCATTTGCGGA
Source organism: Aquarana catesbeiana (assembly GCF_042186555.1). Lineage (NCBI taxonomy): Eukaryota > Metazoa > Chordata > Amphibia > Anura > Ranidae > Aquarana > Aquarana catesbeiana. The sequence goes on along the minus strand of NC_133325.1, from coordinate 434,279,386 downwards.
GGCCACAAGGATGGTAAGCATTGACAATGCATGCATCGGTGACATTGTCCCTCTAGTCTTCCTGTTGGAGCACACGCTTCCTGGAATCATGGACAGGGCACTTGAGGCAGAGCAGCGGGAGGAAGAGGAGGACTTCCTTACCTCTCAAGGCCCCCTTTATGCAGATAGCATTCCTGTGGGCCCGCCAAACACACAGGAAAAATAGGAGGATTGTGTCAGCATGGATGTAGAGGATAACACTCAGCAGCAGTCTTCAAAGGATGGTTTTCAGTACCCAGAAACCCAAGGAGTTGTATGTGGCTGGGAGGAAGTAATTACAGATCATGTGATCCTTAGTGACCCAGAGGACCCAGAATCGAATGACTCTGCAAACTTACACTGCATGGCCTCCCTTATTCTGCAAACCCTGCAAAAGGACACTAGGATTCGTGATATCAAGGAGAGGGATCATTACTGACTAGCAACCATTCTTGATCCACGTTACAAGGGTAAGGTTGCAGAACTCACCCTGCCTTTGCAGAGGGAGCAGATGATGAAACATCTTCAGGAGGCCTTGAAGAAAGGTTTGTGCAATGCATTTTCAGACCCTGGGAGGTTACAATTTCTTGGTGCTGGACAACGTGTTGCTGAGGTTTTGTTTAGTCAGAGGAAGAGAAGGTGGCTGGCTGACCAATGCCTTTAAACAATTTTTCAGTCCTCAGCACCAAGGTCTGATCGATTCAAGCAACCATCGCCAGCATCTGCATTACTTGGTGCAGGAATATCTAGGGGCAAGAGCAGACTTGGAGACCTTTCAGGGCATCCACTGGGTTACTGGGTCTGGAGGATGGACCACTGGCCCGAACTTGCTCAATATGCAATTGAGCTACTGGCCTGTCCTGCATCTAGCCTGCTTTCTGAACGCACATTCAGTGCTGCTGGAGGGTTTGTAATGGATCAAAGAGTGTGCCTGTCCACAGACTCTGTTGATAGGCTCACATTCATAAAAATGAATCAGTCTTGGATCAGCAGCTATCAAGCACCTGATGCTGATGTAACTGATTGAATTTGCTATGGATGTGGGATCCCTTGAAGACTGCCTATGCTGACTATCCTATTCCTCCTCAATCTTAATGATGCTAGCTTTCAACAATATTTTTGGTTTAGGGCACCACCACCCAAGGCCCAATTTTTCTGCTCCTGTTTAACAGGGGCATGTAATTACAATTTATAATCTAATATTTCACAGCAGGGCCCATTCCTGCACCCACAAGAGTAACTGTGAGGGCTTACAGTGTTCTGATACCACCAACACCTAAGGCCCAATTTTCTGCAGAGTATATAGGGCAGGCCATATAGTATATATACTGCTGTTTAGAGTATATAGTGCCTGGGGGACACTGACGCCATTTTTTTTTAAATTTGGGTGCGGGGTTCCCCTGAAGCAGGACCCGGGTCCCCAAACACTTTTTATGGCAATAACTTGCATATAAGCCTTTAAAATTAGCACTTTTGATTTTTCACTTTCCTGTCCCATAAACTTTAACGGTGTTCGCATGTTCGAACAAATTTTTTGCCTGTTCGCATGTTCTGCTGTGAACGGAACCAGGGGGTGTTCAGCTCATCCCTAGATGTGACTACCCTTTGGCTTCAAACCAGCACAAATTTTTCTAGGTACACATAATGCTTGTGCACACAGCTTTTGAAGGAACTCGGCAGGTAGGATGTTCAAACATCTTGGAGAACTAACCACAGTTCTGTGGATGTAGGCTACCTCAAATCCTTCTGTCTCTTCATGTAGTCCCAGATACTTATCCATCATGCCATACCATCAGGAAGGCATGTGGTCATCTATCAGAGAACTCAGACACATACAAATATAATTTATGTATACTTTGCAGCCTTTGATACAATTAACCACCCACTTTTTCTCAATAAACTCCATTCCCTTGGCCTCCAAGATTCTGCTCTATCCTGGTTCTCGGCTTATCTATCACAGCGCTCCTTCAGTGTTACTTATAACTCTGTTTCCTCCTCTCCATTGCCCCTTTCTGTGGGGGTCCCCCAAGGCTCTGTTCTTGGACCTCTTCTCTTCTCTATGTACACCTCCTCTCTTGGTCACCTGGTAACTACCCAGGGCTTCCAATACCACTTATATGCCGATGACATCAAAATCTATCTATCTACTCCTCACCTCACTCCTTCAGTCTCCTCTCGCATTACTACCTTACTAACTGGCATATCAGCATGGATGTCGCACCACTTCCTTAAACTAAGGAGGTTATTTACGAAAGGCAAATCCACTTTGCACTACAAGTGCACTTGGAAGTGCAGTCGCTGTAAATCCGAGGGGGACATGCAAGGAGAATATAAAACAGCATTTTAGTTTGCACATGATTGGATGATAAAATCAGCAGAGCTTCCCCTTATTTCAGATCTACCCCTCAGATTTACAGCGACTGCACTTCCAAGTGCACTTGCAGTGCACTTTTAGTGCAAAGTGGATTTTCCTTTCGTAAATAACCCCTTAAATCTCTCTAAAACTGAGCTAATAATATTCCCCAACGCTTGTGCCATCCTTCCTGACTTTTCTATCAAAATCAACAATGCAACCAAGATCAAAAATGCTCCCCTCATGCCAGGGTACTAGGTGTAATCCTAGACTCTGACTTGTCATTTCGTCCTCAAGTCCAATCGTTGTCAAAAGTTTGTAGAATTCACCTCTGTAACATAAAATTCACCCCTTTTTTACAAATGAAACCACCAAGCTCCTCATTCACTCTCTTGTTATCTCTCGCCTTGACTATTGCAACTCACTTCTCATTGGCCTGCCTCTCCATAGGCTACCCCCTCTTCAGTCTATCATGAATGCTGCTGCCAGACTTATCCACCCTGTCTCCCTTTTATATTGTAAAGTGCTGCGTAAACTGTTGGCGCTATGTGTAGATGTGTATAATACAAAGTACAAGAATGTGAAATCTGTTAACACAAACAACCAATACCACCCTACCCAATAAACTAATTAAAAATGATCCCTGTACAAAATATAAAAAAGTACATATGGAGCCATGATAGTGGAGCTCCTGCTACCAATTCCAGGCTTGGTATTTTTGTTTTGCATTTATTTATTTATTTGGATTTTTTGGTTTTTGACTTGACTGTGCATTTATATTTTTTCATATGTTTTGCTCACAAATTAATTATAGCTAGTTAATAGGGTGGTGTTGGTTTTCAGTGTTTTAACATTTCATGTTTTTGTACTTTGTATTATGCATGGCTACATTTATTTTGTATGTGTTCTTGGTGAATTAAAATAACATAATATGCATATGATTTAATGATCTGAGTCAGAGTCATCCAGGGTTCAGTTTGAGTTCCCTGATGGATGACCATTATATAGGGACTGATGTATTAATGCTGTTTTTTTTTTTGTTGGGGGGGGGGGCGTGTTTTAGTTATGGTTTTAGTCTGTGGGTTACATCTGCAGGGTGGTGTACATTTACATAGTGTCATGTAATTTATATTAAAGGTATTTATCATTGTTTTCATCAATCATTTTTGTGGTGCGAACACTTGTTTTAGGGGGTGCTTTATCCATTTTGGATCTCATGCATTGCCCCTACACTTGATGGTACTGGTTTATTTTTAAAATATTTTGACTTTCAGGATATATTTCAGGATACTTTGTGTACATAGCAAATGGATGCATTGTGAAATGATGCCATATTAGATCTGTACCTTAGCATGCTGTCTCCCAGAGGCTTAAATACTGCTTTATTATTTTCATCATGTACATCTCGCTGCTGTACAAGATGTGAGATTATATTTCTTGTTCATCATTTCCCTTTCTTACATATTGTATTTGAAAAATTATTTTTCATATTCTGAATAGAAATTCTCCCTTCTATTCCCCACATTATTTTCTTTTATTTATTTCTGTCTTTATTGCCCTTGCTTAAAGTGATTCTAAACGGACATCTTTTAAAAATAACAAACATGTCTTACTTACCCGCTCTGTGCAATGGTTTTGCACAGAGCAGCACAGATTCTCCTCTTCTGGCCCCCCAGGTGCTCCTGGCCCCTTCCCCTTCTTAGTGTGCTCATAGCTCTCATAGGCTCTGATTGACAGGAGCATGAGCCAATGGCCAATGTTGCTTCAATGCCCAGAGAGGAGAGAGAGAGAGAGATAGAGAGAGAGAGAGAGCACAACGCTGGATCGAGATTGGGCTCAGATAAGTATAAGGGGGGCTGGGGAGGTGGGATCTGTGGGCCTCTTCTATGAACTCTGATCTTTAGTTCTTTCCATAGATTTTCTATTGGATTCAAGTCTGGTGATTGGCTGTGCCATTCTAGCAGATTTATTTTCTTTCTTTGAAACCAACTGAGAGTTTCCTTTGCTTTGTGTTTGGAGTCATTGTCTTGCTGAAATGTCCACCCTTGTTTCATCTTCATCATCCTGGTAGATGGCAGCAGATTTTTATCAAGAATGTCTTGGTACATTTTTCCATTCATCCATGATAGGAAGTTGGCCAGTACCATATGCTGAAAAACAGCCCCCACACCATGATGTTCCTAACGCCAAACCTCACTGTGGGTGATGTGCAGTGCCATTTAACCTCCAAACATGATGTGTATTATGGAATCCAAAGAGTTAAATTTTGGTCTCATCTGACCAGACTATAATCTCCCAGTATTTCACAGGCTTGTCTAAATGTTGTGCAGCAAACTGCATCAACAAGCTTCAACATGCGTTTTCTTGTGTGGTGAACGTGCATACAGGGCATGGTGGTTGAGTGCATTATTTATTGTTTTCTTTGAAACAATTGTACCTGTAAATTTCAGGTCTTTCTGAAGCTCTCCACAAGTGGTCCTTGGCTCTTGGATAACTCTTCTGATAATTCTATTCACTTCTCTGTCAGAAATCTTGCAAGGTGCATCTGGTCATAGCTGGTTTATGGTGAAATTATGTTCTTTCCACTTCCAGATTATGGCCCCAAAAGTGCATTGAGAAGTTTAGAGATCCTTGTAACCAATGGCATCACGATGTTTTGCAACAATAAGGTTGTGAAGGTCTTGAGAGATCTCTTTGCGTGTTTCTTGTGTGACACCTTGGTAATGAGACACCTTTTTATAGGCCATCAGTTGAGACTAGATCAGCTGATATTAATTTGCACTGACAAGGGGCAGGATTGCTTTCTAAATACTGATAGATTTCAGCTGGTGTCTTGGCTTTCCATGCTATTTTTCTCTATGTGTTCAATACTTTCTCCCTGTGTCATTCCATTTTATTATACATAACTTAATTTCTGAACGTATTTGTTTTGGTTTCTTTGTATGCATGGATTGCATGGGTTGTTACCATCAAATATATTTACCTAGAAAAATGGTGACATGTTCAATACTTATTTTACTCTGTAGATTTTGATTAAGTACTTTATTGGGAACATTGAATAGGAGCACTGGTGCTTGTTGTTTTGTCTGCAGAAAGTTTGCAGTGTGGATACAGTAGCAAATTTGATAAGGTTCATTGGATAATAATATATCGCCCCCTTTCTTGATTTATTGACTATGTGCAATACCCTGCTAAAACTATAGAGATAGTGCAACAAGCTTTGTGGAACTACAAATATGAAAGTGCATGCCTGTACTCCACAGAGACTGTATATCTTTCTGTCTCCCTTCCTTTTAAAACCTATTGTGGAAATATGTGTTTGGAGGCAGCATGCAGGTTTGTTTTTGTGCAGAATAGCCACCAAACAACAGAAAGGAGAGATGGTTTCAGGCTACCTAAGCTATAAAGAAACTTTTGACCCCTTTATCATCCCCTTTTACTATCATTCTTCTCATAAATGTAGTCACATGTCTAAAGGTGACTCAATGGCCTAGGAATATGCAACTATGATCAGACCGCCAAGCTATCAAATGTACAAATGTTGGTTGCCTCCAATTAGTTACTTATATTTTTAATTTAAGTTTTAAAAAAATATAATTTGATAAAAAAAGTAAAAACATTACTGTATAATATATGCAATATATATATATATATATATATATATATATATATTTATTATACAGTAATGTTTTATATATATATATAATGTGCAATGTACCAAAATTACTTTTTTCCTCTGTACTCTCGATGGTGTGGGCTATATTTTGAAATCTGCCATGACACAATTAATAGAGTAGGGCAAGAAATATGAAATGTGGAATCTTGTTGTCCACAAACTATAGGGAGAAAGAGAATGTGGACCAGATATAGCGCAATAAACTAATGTTGATGTGAATGGTGATGAGACCAACTCAGACTGAATTTTGTTTGGACAGCCTCTGGCCATATATGTCAACTTACATAAAGGAAGAGATTGGTTGATTAGATCAATCCTGAGCTGAAGTTTTGAAGGTTCTGAATTTTTCCAGTGTAATACCAGTGTTCTCATTACATAAACACTGAGGAGATTGAGTGGTGTTTTTTGGGTCACTCACATCTCTTCCTCTGAGAAATAAACATTTCAAGGGGGTTCAAACATTTCACAATAAGAGCTTTTCAGAAATAGGCTCAGTGACCTTAGATCGCAAGGGTCTAATACACGAGCAAGCCCAAATCATATGAAAAAGATCTCCCATCTCATTATTACACCTAGTATATAATTCTGTGGAGCTTTTCTCATCTTGTACAACAGAATGCGCTCATTCACAGGTGTATTTTTGTCCATTGCCCATTCTGTCTTTGACCGCCTATTCATTTCAGGGGGCTGCCAAATGCACGAGAATTAGGGTTGCACCGATACTAGTATCGGTATCGGTGCCGACACAGAGTATTTGCACAAGTATCGGTACTCGTGCAAATGCACCAATACCTGAAACCGATACTTTCAGGCTCGGTTCCTTGAGCTGTCAGTGGGGATGAACAAATGTTCCTCTGTTTAACCCCTTCTTAACCCTTAATTTACTCTAATCGGCCTAGGTTAACTCCCTATTCTGCTCCATTTAATTATTATTTTCCTCCTTTTTTTCTTTTGTTCACCTCTATTTTATAAACGATAAACAATTAAAACTTTTTTTTGGTTTGCGAAGTGTAAACAAAACAGTTGCGGTAGGTATCGGTAATTGGTATCGGCGAGTACTAAAAAAAAAGTATCGGTACTTGTACTCGTTGTAAAAAAAATTGTATTGGTGCAACCCTAATGAGAATGCACAAAAAGTACGTCAAGCACGACTTTTAAAATTGTACCAGCAACAAATTGCATGGTACTGTAGTACCATGCATTTTGATGGCTGCACACACACATTTGTTAGATGCTTTTGGGGTGCCGTTGCCAATTAACAGTTAATGGCAACTGGGCACATCTCTCATGGGCAGTGTGCTCCCATTTGCTACATATAATGCACATTTTCTGCACCTAATATGGCATGAATCAGCAAGTACCAACCTACAGTCATTTTGAATACTTACCTAATGTGCTAAATTTACACTCAGGCACATAGACCTAAAGCTACCCACATTGTAAGATTTCCTTCGTTCAACCTACAGGCTGAACAAAAGCAATCTAACATATTCTTCCATCCACGCTAAACAACAAGGATGGACAAGTAGCCCTGCTGGTCCATGGTGGCTGTTAGAGAACCTGTACAGAAGCTGCATCTGATTGGATGCTGGCAGTGACACCAACTTAGCAAATATTAGCTGGTGGTTTAAGATCCAGCTGAAATTTGCTCAGTGTACGCACCACTTAAAGTGTTACTAAGCCCACTACAGTAAAATCAAAATGTATGTGCAGTAAAGCATGCTTGTTATACTTACTGTGGAACTTAAGGGATTAATCCTCTGCATTTGGTAAAAAGGCTGTTTGATCTTGGCTTCTCTGATCCTTCCCTCCTTCCACTGTCCCCTAATAATTAATTGATAACACAGAGTCTATGGAGTCAGGCTGAACATTCTCAGTTTGGTGTGTAGTTCTAGAGAAGATTTTTTGGTGTGTATTTCTAGAGAGGATGCATGTGATCGGCACAGGGCCAATCAACACTGCCCAGACAGAGGGTCAGGGGTCTTGTAGTCTCATAGGACAGTCAGAAAACTCCTCCTACAAGCTTTAACCAGTGCTTGGCTGGGCACTGTTAGAAGTCACAAGACTGCTATATACCGCTAATGAGAAAAGGTATTTAGCAGTTTATATTTACTAAAACGATTGCATTTCCATGTTCTGTGTACTGTGGGAGACCAGATATAGTGAATGCAGGATCCTGGGTTAAGTAACACTTTAAAAATTTAAAAACAGTTATCTCATATAAGGTTATTTGTGCATTGCCACAACAGCCTAAGCCAGCTTAGGACCAGAAAAGCATGTGAAAAACATGTGATTTTTCTCTATGAAAAGAATCATCCTAGCACAAGGGTGCTACTTTGGGTACCAAAGGCTGTGTTCCTACAGGATGCAACAATGGAAATCCAATGCATACATTCTTAAAACTGTCAGATGTGGCACATAAAATATTTTTGGCAAACTGACAGGCACAGTAAGAAACACCTGTCAGACATTTCTTTAAAAGTTATCTTCTGATCATGTCAGTTATCCAAGTTGATATATGTGACACATTAAGATTTTCTTCTCATTACCTGAGCTTGACATGCACAATTCTACAATAACTAGCTATATATACCTCAGAGCAGGAAAGACCATAAACCTTTAGTAGTATTGAAAAAAAGCACTGACAAAGAATTTGGTAACATGAAGGAAGTTAATTAACCCCTGTCAGCTTGTTAGCACTGAAGGTTCAGAAATTCTAATGTAACAGTTTAAACTACTCTGAATTTAATTAAATTTTCTGGCAAGGTGAGTATGCACATTTTGTTATGACTCCTAAGAGATGCATAAATTAGCTTCAATGTAAGTTAAATCTAATACATGTGAATTACGAGTTATATGTAATTACTAGTATCTAATGTTTTTAATTACATTTTATGTGATTTTCATTTACTATATCTGTAGTAAAGAAGAGCATGTAATTTTGTGAATTCATTCTCTTGGTGTTGAGTCAATTTGTATAATATGTATCAGGTTCTCCCACCGTCATAAAACACCATATAAGTTTATGTGGCTCTGGTTACAAGCAGTCCCCAGGTTACATATAAGATAGGGTCTGTAGGTTTATTCTTAAGTTGAATCCGTTTATAAGTCAGAACACGTACATTTTTTTAAGTGTAGCTCCAGCCAAAAAAACAATTTCTAAGCTTTTTGGACAGCATAGAGAAGGGTTAACACCCCTGTAACATTTGTTTTGCTGTGTGTGCCCCTGTTCAGAAGATTTCACCTCACTTTCTGCTCCAATGACAATTGGATTTTGAAAATTTCGGGTTCTTGTGGAAACAAGGCTTGGTGATAAAGCATCATTGGAGGTACCTTTTTCCCATAATAACTCTTACAGGAGAGAATTTACCTTCCTGGGGGTAGATTTCCTCTCACTTCCTGTTGTCTCCCTTCATTTGTAAGTAGGAGTCGTTTGAAAGTCAGATGTTTGTAAATAGGGGACCGCCTGTATTATACTTTTGTTAGCTTGGGGATTTAGTGTTTAACTGCTTCAGTACTATTGGACACTTTCACCCCTTACCTGGCCAGGACGATTTTCAGCTTTCAGCACTTTCACACTTTGAATGACAATTGCAACACTGTACCCATATGAGATTTTTATCCTTTTTTTCACACAAATAGAGCTTTCTTTTGGTGGTATTTATTCATGCTGAGTTTTTTTCATTTTCTGCTAAATAAACAAAAATAGACCACAAATTTGAAAAAAAAAAAAAACACATTTTCTTTGCTTCTGTTATAACATTTTGCAAATAAATAATCTTTCTTCATAAATTTAAGCCAAAATATATACTGCTTCATTTTTTGTGTGAAAAAAAGGCCAAATCAGTGTATATTATTTATTCTGTAGGAAAACAGGAAAGAGAAAGGAATGAGACTTTGTGTGAGGCATGTCACTGAATGGATACAGTTGTGAACCCTTTTGGAATGATATAGATTTCTGCACAAATTGGTCATAAAATGTGATCTGATCTTCATCTAAGTCACAACAATAGATAATCACAGTCTTCTTAAACTAATAACACAAAGAATTAAATGTTACCATGTTTTTATTGCACACACTATGTAAACATTCTCCGTGCCGGTGGAAAAAGTATGTGAACCCTTGGATTTAATAACTGGTTGAACCTCCTTTGGCAGCAATAACTTCAACCAAACGTTTCCTGTAGTTGCAGATTAGACGTGCACAACAGTCAGGAGTAATTCTTGACCATTCCTCTTTACAGAACTGTTTCAGTTCAGCAGTATTCTTGGGATGTCTAGTGTGAATCGCTTTCTTGAGGTCATGCCACAGCATCTCAATTGGGTGGAGGTCAGGACTCTAACTGGGCCACTCCAGAAGGCGTATTTTCTTCTGTTTAAGCCATTTTGTTGTTGATTTATTTCTATGCTTTGGGTCGTTGTCCTGTTGCAACACCCATCTTCTGTTGAGCTTCAGCTGGTGGACAGATGGCCTTAAGTTCTCCTCAAAAATGTCTTGATAAACATGGGAATTCATTTTTCCTTCGATGATAGCAATTCGTCCAGGCCCTGACGCAGCAAAGCAGCCCCAAACCATGATGCCCCCACCAACATACTTCACAATTGGGATGAGGTTTTGATGTTGGTGTGCTGTGCCTCTTTTTCTCCACACATAGTGTTGAATGTTTCTTCCAAACAACTCAAATTTGGTTTCATCTGTCCACAGAATATTTTGCCAGTACTGCTGTAGAACATCCAGGTGCTCTTGTGCAAACTGTAAATGTGCAGCAATGTTTTTTTTGGACAGCAGTGGCTTCCTCTGTGGTATCCTCCCATGATATCCATTCTTGTTTAGTGTTTTACGTATCGTAGATTCGCTAACAGGGATGTTAGCATATGCCAGAGATTTTTGTAAGTCTTTAGCTGACACGCTAGGATTCTTCTTCACCTCATTGAACAGTCTGTACTGTGCTCTTGCAGTCATCTTTACAGGACGCCCACTCCTAGGGAGAGTAGCAGCAGTGCTGAACTTTCTCCATTTATAGACAATTTGTCTTACCGTGGACTGATGAACAGCAAGGCTTTTGGAGATACTTTTATAACCCTTTCCAGCTTTATGCAAGTCAACAATTCTTAATCGTAGGTCTTCTGAGAGCTCTTTTGTGTGAGGCAACATTCACATCAGGCAATGCTTCCTGTGAAAAGCAAACCCAGAACTGGTGTGTGTTTTGTATAGGGCAGGGCAGCTGTAACCAACACCTCCAATCTCATCTCATTGATTGGACTCCAGTTGGCTGACACCTCACTCCAATTAGCTCTTGGAGATCTCATTAGTCTAGGGGTTCACATACCTTTTCTACCTGCACTGTGAATGTTTACATGGTGTGTTCAATAAAAACATGGTAACACTTAATTCTTTGCGTGTTATTAGTTTAAGCAGACTGTGATTGTCTATTGTTGTGACTTAGATGAAGATCAGATCACATTTTATGACCAATTTGTGCAGAAATCCATATCATTCCAAAAGGGTTCACATACTTTTTATTGCAACTGTACCTTATTCATATCATTCATAGAATTATTTATTAACCGCTTCAGCCCTGGAAGATTTGGCTGCTCAATGACCAGGCAATTCTTTTCGATTCTGCACTGCGTCAATTTAACTGATAATTGCGCGGTCGTGTAACGGTGTACCCAAACAAAATTTACGTCCTTTTTCTCCCACAAATAGAGCTTTCTTTTGGTGGTATTTGATCGCCTTTGCGTTTTGTTTTTTTTTGCGCTATAAACAAAAGAAGAGCAACAATTTTGAAAAAAACACAAAGTGGGTTATTTACGAAAGGAAAATCCACTTTGCACTACAAGTGCAAACAACTTAAAGTGCACTTGGAAGTGCAGTCGCTGTAGATCCGAGGGGGACATGCAAGGAAAATAAAAAACAGCATTTTAGCTTGCACATGATTGGATGATAAAATCAGCAGAGCTTCCCCTCATTTCAGATCTACCCCTCAGATTTACAGCGACTGCACTTCCAAGTGCACTTTCAGTGCAATTTCAAGTGCACTTTGCACTTGTAGTGCAAATTGGATTTGTCTTTTGTAAATAACCCCAATATCTATTACTTTTTGCTATAATAAATATCCCACATTTTTTCTAAAAAAAAATGTTTTTCCTCAGTTTAGGCCGATATGTATCCTTCTATATACTTTTGGTAAAAAAAAAAACGCAATAAGCGTTTATTGATTGGTTTGTGCAAAAGTTATAGCTTCTACAAAATAGGGGATAGCTTTATGGCATTTTTATTATTATTTTTCTTTTTACTAGAAATGACGGCGATCTGCAATTTTTATCAGGACTGTAACATTATGGCGGACACATCGGGCACTTTTGACACATTTTTTAAACCATTGACAATTATACAGCGATCAGTGCTATAAAAATGCGCTGATTACTGTATAGATGTCACTGGCAGGGAAGGGGTTAACACTAGGGGGCGATCAAGGGGTTAACTGTGTTCCCTTATGTGTGTTTCTAACTGTGAGGGGGGTGGGACTGTCTAGGAGGAGAAAGAGATCGATGTTCATACATAATATGAACACACGATCTGTCTCCTCTCCCCTGAAAGAACCGGGATCTGTGTGTTTACACACACAGATCCCGGTTCTCGCTCTGTCACGAGGGATCATCACGCCCACCGGGGACTCGCATCAGCTCTGGGCACACGCTGCGGGCACCCCTAGTGACCAAAGGGTGAAGCTACGTAAGGTAACGTTGTTTCGTCCAGCCGTGCCATTCTGCCGCATTAAAACTGCAGCGGCTGGTCGGCAAGCAGTTAATTACAACTCACGTTATAAAAATGTCAATCTGTGATACAGGACACAATATACTATGATACACTTGTATGAATATACATGTAGCGATGTAGTTGCCGCTAGTAACAAACAATCCACCAATTCACCCCGCTGCCAGACTTCATACATCACTTTCAGAGACAATGAACAGTCTTTTGCTGGTTTTGTTTTTTGTTGTTTTATTGGGGGGTACAACTTGGATAGGAAATAGGGATATGGGATGCCCATAGAATCTATAATTGCCATCATATTTTAAGATTTAAGCACAACAGCACATAGTTAGAGCCAGAAGCCAGAAGATTGGATGTGAATTTATACTGAGTGTGAATCTCCTCCTGCATCTCCATACAGACTGTTGCTCCTCCTCTGCTCAACCTCCGCAGACTATTTCTTCTAACGATTCCCCATCCATCACCGTGTGAAGGATGAAGACATCACTTTTGACCGTGTAAAAATGATGGTCTTAGAACTCTCTCACCTCCTGCACAAACTTGTTTCCTCCTGCACAGACTTAATGTTACTGAGTTAAAGTAATGTCACATCTTCTTCTTTTGAGAGATAAGGACCCACTCTGAATAAGTCCCTGATCAGGCTCTGATTGCTCGCCGCTACTAAGCCAGAGGCCTGCAGCACCTCTCCCCTGAGGCCTAGTAGTTTAAAAGTCTTTAGGTGGTGGACTACTGCTCCCAGCCAGCCCAACTTGCAAATCCTGTGCCCTTTAGGCCACATTGACTTGACACAAATCCCCACAGTCTCTTCTCTGATCCAGGACTCCTCATTATTCACCGTGTGACTGATGAAGACTTTGCTAATGAGCGTGTAGAAGCAAAGTTCCCTCACAGACTTCCTGGCACATCCAGCCCTCCACTGTGGTAACACTCACTGACCTTCCACTACCCTGAGTCCTTTAGGCCACATTGACTTGACACAAATCCCCACAGTCTCTTCTCTGATCCAGGACTCCTCATCATTCACTGTGTGACTGATGAAGACTTTGTTAATGACCGTGTAGAAGCAAAGTTCCCTCACAGACTTCCTGGCACATCCAGCCCTCCACTGTGGTAACACTTACCGACCTTCCACTACCCTGAGTCCTTGATAAGGAACTTGACTCGACCATACGTTCTGACAGCTTCACCTGCCCCTCTGCTCCAGGAGTTCTTCACCACCGACAGTGTGGTGGCAAGGACATTGCCAATGACCATCTAGAGGCAAAGTTCCTTCACAGCTCTCTCTGGACCTCCTCCTGTGATCGGTACGCCCCCCCAGATGGGGTGTCCTCCTGCTGCTGCCTAGTATTCCATTCCTCAATTCACTCAGCCAACAACAACCCCCATTGGCATATCACCTCAGCTTATATAGGAGGTCTGCCCCCTGCCAATACCAATTGGGGATTGGTCAGGGCTCCCACATGAGCTGCCTGCCGCTCCAGTTCCAGGCCCAGCCCCTCTCCCAGAATCTTCTCCCTGGAAGCAGGGGAGGCGCCCCAGAACTAGAGCACAGGTGGTCACACCCACTGTTACTCTGATCACTCCCAGCCCCCAGATCAAAACAGACAGGCCTAGCTTAAAGCATAGGCCTGGCTAAATGTGCCTGTGCTGACAATCCCTAGTAAAAAAAAAAAACTATTACTAGCACCTACCTATTGGTAGAGGGTACTACATATAGTTATTATACAAAATAAAATACAACATGATTAGCGGTACAATTACATAAAAACACTCATCCATTTATAATGGTTCAATAAACATAATGTTTATTGAACCATTATGAATGGATGAGTGTTTTTATGTAATTGTACCGCTAATCATGTTGTACTTTATTTTGTATAATAACTATATATTCATACAAGTGTATCATAGTATATTGTTTCCTGTATCACAGATTGAAATTTTTATAATGTGATTTGTAATGAATAAATGATTCTATGAATGATATGAATAAGGTATCCATTCAGTGACATGCCTTACAAAAAGTCCCAAAAGTGGAGGCTTGCCACTGCTATAACCAGGTTGTGTCAGGTCGCATTAGTATATTCTGTAGGAAAGTTATAGAGTCTACCAACTATGGTACTGTATATATCTGAAAATTTATCAATCCTGATGTACTGGCCTATCTCATTTCTTGAGGCCCAAAAATGCCAGTACAGTACAAATACCCCCAACTGACTTTTCCCTTTTTGGAAAAAAGACAGTCTGAGGTATTTAGTTAAAGGCATGGCAAGTTTTTAAAGTTATAATTTTTGTCACAATTTTTGGAAACTGAAGAAAACTAAAAAATGTTTTTTCACACTTTTTAAACATTTAGTTACATACTGTCACCAGTGCAGTACAGCGTCATCATGTAACTGGTGTGTTGGTGATCAGGGACACTAACTAGTGACAATTAGACATGTGCAATTCGTTTTGTTTCCAAATTTGTTTTTCGTTAAAATTCGGCATATACGTTAATTCAGAAACATCCAAATTAGCGAAAGACCATTTAACAAATTTTTTCAAAAACAAATTTTCGAAAAGAAAGAAAATTTGAAAGAACAAAAATTCGAAAGTTTGAAAGAACGAAAATCCGAAAGAACGAAAATCTAAAAATTCAAAAGAACGAAAACCTGAAAATTCAAAAGAACGAAAATTTGAAAATCCTAAAAGAACAAAAAACATTCTATTATAATTAAATTATTAAGTTTATTAACCATTATTTTAGTTTTTTTTGTTATTATTATTTATTAATAATAAATAATAATAAAAATAAAAACGTTATAGTTATAAACGATTAAATTATAGATATTGAAATTTCCTTTCAAATTTGGCTGTTAGTGAATGTAACAAATACGAATTTATCCAAATTTATGAAATAACGACTACCGCATCTATACTAATGGAACGTAATAAATTAAAATTTCTGAATGATCAAAATAACAAATACTGCATCTTTACAAATGGAACGTAACAAATTTGAATTTACGAACTTATTTGAAATAATGAATATCGATCATAACGAATGATCCGAAAAACGAGAAAAAAAAACAACCGAATGAAACAAAAACGAAAAAAAAATAAAAAATCAGCAGTGCACGTCCAGTGACAATTTAAAAAAAAACATTTTTTGTTGATTTTGTTTTATTTTTTATTACATTATCTTTCTTTTTTCCAAATTGTTTATTTACATACAGTGACCAAAGTACCATAGAAACACTGTATTGCTCTGGTGAGGTGATTAGAATTTTTTTTTTTTATGTTATGATGGCTCATAACTGTGAAATTTACAGTTACTGTATAAGCAACCATTTTTTTTGTGAATGAAAACTATTAACTCAGTGTTTATTATTGTGATTAGCTGTGGCCACAGCTAATCGCATGATACAGATGGGCTGTGATTGGTCCTGTCTGTACCCTGTGATCACTCTGGTTAATTACAGAGCTCATCACAATAGTACACAATGAAAAGCATGAATCAAAGCTTTTTATTGTGTACAATTGTCATGTGATCTGCCGTGATTGGCCACGGCAATCACATGATACTGGCAGTGGGCTGGTACAGTGATCTGTCATCGGCTATGTCCAGTGGATACAGCAGGTTTCAAATCACACCTGAGCGCAGCCTGTGGGACCTTATGACGTCCTCCCAGGACAATAGGGCTCCCGCTCGGCCGTCATATTACAATAGCAGCTGAACCCACTAGGTTTTTAGTTTTTTGATAAAGTTATATATATAACTTTATATATAATTTTTTTTTTTTTTTACGTACCTTTTTTTAATTAAAAACACTTTATTTAGTGATCGTTATACTATTATTTATTGAAACAACCACATTGTCTTAAAGAATATCTCAACCTAAGAGCAAAATGTAAAATATTGCATCTTTCTAAGATCTGGTGGTTGCTTTCATTTTTTTTTTTTAGGCTAAGTACAAAAAAACATGTTGAGCTTGCTAGAATTCCTATGTGCTTGTAATTTCCTGTGCACTGAATATCCTCTTTCCCAGCTATCTACTGTGAACTCTTTCCTATGTAGAATAACAGGGATGGGGAGATGTTTGTAGGTAAGCTGCAATATATTATATTATATATTTTATATATATTATATTTTAGTTTTTTTTGGGGGGGGTTTAGATACACTTTGAAGCCTAACTCGAGGATATTAGCAACCGTCCCTCCCATACCCTTCTAACTAGCTGCTGGTATGAAAAAAAAAAACTAATTTACAATAAACTCAAAAACACTTACCTCTGCTTAAGTGATCTGGTGCCCACGAGGCCCCTTGCCAGCATCATCCCCTTAACGTTATCTGGGTGCTGGTCTTTGGCCATCTAGGATGACGTCACTGCTGTGAATATGTAGAAGTGCAGGTATCCCGACACTAGGTCAAAATGTAAACTGAGCTACGCATGCACAGAAGGATTGGAACAGGCAGGTAATTTATTTAATTTAAAGAAGAGACATTTGGATGACTCTTCTGCAATAAAGAGCCTGTCTTTTCGCAATTTTTTATATATATCTTTAGCTCCGCTTTAACTGAAGCACAGTCACATGATGATCCTTCTCTTTTCCTCTGTTTACTTACTGCAACCAATCTTCAAGTGTCCATATCACTGCCTGCTTAATGTGCACACCTGCTATTGGTGGAGGCGACACTGTCAGTGGTTGGGTATTCTCATAGGCGCTGAGGAGACCAGTGCTCAAGAACATAGTGAGAAGGGAAAAATGGCCAGTCTCCAAGGAAGGAAATTAGCTTGGCTCATAGAGAAAACTATGACTTTGATCTGTTACAATGCTGGATGGTTTTGGAAGAGAAGTAAGGCAATTGATGCACAATGCACTATTTAATAACTTGCTGACCAGCCACTGCAGTTGTACTGCAACAGGTTGGCACGGCTGCATGAACCTCATTGTACGTCGGCCATTTTAAGAGTTTATTGGAGGCTTCGCGATGCTGGAACTTATGCATGTGGCCACCGGCCGTGATGTCCGTCAACCACCCACGATCGTTCCACAGAGATCCAGAATGGGGATCTGTCAATGCAACAGACAGATCCCCATTCTGACAGGGGAGGAGAGAGAGGTCTGCTGTTCCTAGTGATTAGCGTACCCCCCAGCACATATCCTCTTAACCCCCAATCACTACAAATTTTTTACATTTTTCTTCTTCCCAGCCACTCTCCCTCTCCTCCCTGCCCATCTACAGAGCATAGAAAACTTTGTACAGACCTTGATCAGCATGTCCCTGCTCCCCCTCCTCCTCCTGTGTGTGTAAACAGAACGGAGAAGGAGGGGGGAGCTTTGATCCACTGACACTCTGCCGTTCTGAAACAGGCAGACTCGTCACACCCAGTGTGAATGATATGTCCAGGTCTGAGGAAGATGGAAACCCAAACACATCATTCAAAAAAACGGACTGTCCGGGAAAAAAATGGACAGGTGGCAACCATACTGGGGGGGGGGGGGGGGCGACCGGAGGGGGGGTGTGAGGTGTCTGGTTCACCTTCTAAGTTGAACTAACACTTTAAATAAAATCTTTTACCTGGAGTTCTGCTTTAAAAACAAATGCAGGGTTACTGCAAGTAACCTTTGTTTTTTCGCTGTTTTTTTTTTCTGTTCTTTTGTGGCAAAATTTAATTTTCCATGTGCATATATTCTTAATGAAATGAAATGTGTAGAGTATGTGTGCACATTAATCAGCTAAAATGATCTCACGTGTTTGGGAAATGATCATGTTTTATTGGTAACGCTATGTGTATTTACAAAGAACTCTAATACGGTTAAATTCTCTTGTGGTTCAAGATTTAAATATTCCATTGCATTGCAGAGTTTTCCAGCAGTAAATTATTTCAAGGTCAGGTGTTTTTTTTCCTATTAGAATTTTGCCCTTACCTATATTTTGCATAAATATATGTCAAATACAGTTTCAGATGTAGGGGATATATTTGGAGGCCTGAATATTTCTGGTTGCTGTGTATAATATATCACAGAGTAATATAAAGCTTCGTCACCACTACATGCTCATATTGGCTTTCATTTTAGTTCTCCTTAATAAGAAAAGCGCAAATCTTCTCAAACATTCGGAGATTTGTGTTTATTCCTTCTGCTCCTCTATTTCGGAGTGACCTTTTTCTCAGCAAGGTAATGTACCAAGATAATCATTGTTAGATGTTATTTAAATATTGTCAGTCCTTTTCCTATATGTACTGCGGCATAATATTGTTCAAGGGTCAGATATCTGAAAGGTGGCATTTCATACTGTAGTGATGTCTAATGGTAGCTCCAATCTAGTGTTTTCAAATAAAATAAACATTGGAACCTGTACATGGGATAAAAAAGCTGCTCGAAAGTTGGCCATACACTATAGAATCTGATCATACAATATCTATATTATATAGTGTATGGGCAGCTTAAGAATGATGCTTGGAGCATGGCATTGTGGGAGGCAAGATTTAAATATACATAAATACAATACTTTACAAGAGAGTTGTGATGGGTTGGAACACCTGTCAAGCTGCTACTGCTGTCTATGTCCCTGAAAGGGAGAATCACCATCTTTACTTGTCCTGGTGATCATTCTTATGCCCCGTACACACGGTCGGACTTTGTTCGGACATTCCGACAACAAAATCCTAGGATTTTTTCCGACGGATGTTGGCTCAATCTTGTCTTGCATACACACGGTCACACAAAGTTGTCGGAAAATCCGATCGTTCTAAACGTGGTGACGTAAAACACGTACATCGGGACTATAAACGGGGCAGTGGCCAATAGCTTTCATCTCTTTATTTATTATGAGCATGCGTGGCACTTTGTCCGTCGGATTTGTGTACACACAATCGGAATTTCCGACAACGGATTTTGTTGTCGGAAAATTTTATATCCTGCTCTCAAACTTTGTGTGTCGGAAAATCCGATGGAAAATGTGTGATGGAGCCTACACACGGTCAGAATTTCCGACAACAAGGTCCTATCACACATTTTCCATCGGAAAATCCGACTGTGTGTACGGGGCATTAGAGGGACAGAGGCTGATGGAGAATCCAGACTGTAATGCCATGTACACACGATCGGATTTTCCGACAACAAATGTTCAATGGGAGCTTGTTGTCGGAAATTCCGACCATGTGTAGGCTCCATCGGACATTTTCCATCGGAATTTCCGACAAACAAAATTTGAGATCTGGATCTCAAATTTTCCGACAACAAAATCTGTTCTTGTAAATTCCAATCGTGTGTACACAATTCCGACACACAAAGTTCCACGCATACTGTGAATCAGTTACGAGATGGAAGCGCTCGGTCTGGTAAAACTAGCATTCGTAATGGAGATAGCACATTTGTCACGCTGCAAATGTTTAATCTTTTAAATGCTACGCATTCTCTTCTTCTTTATAATGCTAGAATAATGAAGTTATTTTGCTGCTGATATTCACACATTCTGAATAAATGATTTCTTTATTATTTCTCGTGATCTCCTGAATAATATTAGTTACCGTATTTATCGGCGTATAACACGCACAGGCATATAACACGCACATTCATTTTAAGAGGGAAGTTTCAGGAAAAAAACTTAAATTTTAAATAAGGAACTTTAAAGCAAAATAAGGGTCAGTGCCCATCTGCAGCCTCACCATTGCCATCAATGCAGCCTGATCAGTGCCCATCTGCAGCCTCACAAGTGCCATCAATGCAACCTCACCAGTCCACATCAATGCAGCAGCCTCACCATTGCCATCAGTGCAGCCTGATCGATGCCCATCTGTAGCCTAGAAGAGACAGGGAGGGAGGCGGGACGAGGGCCGACAGATTACATACAGTGAGAATCTCCTATGATAGACAGAACAGTGGTCCAATGGGGCCCAGGAGACGGGACTTCCTATTACAGAGGCCACCAAGTAAACAGGAGTTTCTCACTGTATGTAATCTGATGGCACTCGTCCTGCCCCCTTCCCTGTCCCCTCCGAGGCAGCTAAAATTGAAGTATTGGCGTATAACACGCACACGCTATTTGCACCCGATTTTCACGGTGAAAAAGTGAGTGTTATACGCCAATAAATACAGTATTTTTTTCGGCAGATCTCCATAATAATGTTTTGTATTTATTTTTATAGTGAACTTTTTTTTAATCAAGATCTCCTGTTTTATTTATTTTTTTCTAGTGATCTCCATAATTATTTTTTTCCGTTTTGTGTGTCAAGTTACCCCAACACCATTATTATCTTGTATTTTTTAACCTCAAGGAGGTTGGTTGGTGTCCCTCGTTAATTTGACATTGTATTTTTGAAATGTACCTGCCTACACACAAACAAACTGTCCTTTTTGAAGTAAAACACATAGGCAAGTATTTGTGAATCCAAAATAGCCATTTATTATGGGTCATAATAAAATAAAGAGGAAAGCAACGCTGGAGAAAATTGTGAAGTTGGCAAAGCCTTTGTACCCCAGGGCACACATCAACTATTTTACAGACAAAATTGGTAGCATGAGGAATCCATATAATAGTGAGCACAATCCAGTCCCGGACTACAAGAGATCAAGAACAGCAGCAGATTACATATGTCCCCAGGCTGTGGTCATACAACAGCCGGCGTCTTTTGTCAGACCAGACTGAACCCAGGCCATCACACTCTTGTCTTCCTTCCACTCTTCCTTCCAGGCTTGCTTCCAGGCTGTAGTTTTGGAGTTGTGGCAGGAGGTGGAGGAGGAGGATGGTCGAACTCACACAGGTGTGTTTTGTTTGTGAGTTGGCCCCTCAACCCCTTATTTAGGGACAGATACATAATTTCCTCACAGATGAGGCATTGGCCCTCCTCCATTTCCTGCATTTTGCATCTAGCCATGGAGGCAAAGGCTTCTTGAAGAGTGGGGGTGGTTCTGGGGGCAGCATTAGCCTCCTGAATCAGCCCAAGTGCTGCCTCCTCCATGTTACTCCCCTTCCTGGGCCTTTTGGTTGGAAAGCGGAGGGGAGGGACCTGGGATTCGGTCAGGCTACTGGGCCGGGCCACCTCCTGGCTGCCACTTACCCCGCCACCTCCTGGCTGCCACTTACCCCCCGCCACCTCCTGGCTGCCACTTACCCCGCCACCTCCTGGCTGCCACTTACCCCCCGCCACCTCCTGGCTGCCACTTACCCCCGCCACCTCCTGGCTGCCACTTTCCCCCGCCACCTCCTGGCTGCCACTTTTCCCCGCCACCTCCTGGCTGCCACTTTCCCCCGCCACCTCCTGGCTGCCACATTCCACACCCTCCTCCTGCCTGAGGCTTTCCTGTGTATGAAAAAGGGACATAGTTTTATTTTTTTATTCATCAATCACACACAATTTTCAGCTCATGACTGTTGCAAATTGAATGTTAACAAATAGAAAAGACTATCATTCTGACCCCAGCATTTTTCATTCTTGTCCCAAACATTTTTGGCCACTACTGTCTATTGATATGTAAAGCACTTTATTAAATCAGAAATTAGTGATCAATGATAACATCTAGTTAACATCATTAATTTTACGACAAGAAATATGTAGAACAATGCTATACCAGGCTAAAGCTGGGCTCCTCTATCTCTTCCTGGCTGGAAGGCCCAGGTTGGACGTCGGAAGCCTCAGCTGGGGTGAAACGAAGCATGGAAGCAAGGGTTGAGAGTGATTGCCTGACTTCAGTCTGATCTGACAGAAAACACAGTCTGTCATAGTACCACAGCCTGGGGACATAAATGGCAACTGCTGCTGCTCCTGATCTCATGGAATCCTGGACCTTATTGCGCTCCCTATTATAAGTGCTCGTCAGCCCACCAATTTTTGCCTTCAAATAGGGGATGGTTGCCATGGGGATCTGTGGCTTCACCAACTCCAGCAGTTTCTCCAGTGCTACCTGCCTCTTTTGTTTATGATTATAATGCAGATGTTTCACCTGCCACAGACAGGGCAGCTCCCTTAACTTGTCTATGAAGGGGAAGAAGTTGTGATCATTGAACCCATCCATTTTCTCTGCAAGACACAACACAAGACAAACCCTAATGTCAGGCTAAACTCTCCTAATCTTGTCCTAATGTAGGCCTCAATCTAGAGGTAGTATATGCCACTGATGCACCACGTTAAACTTGTACCTTTGTTAGAACGATCGGCGCTTCCGCTACTCCTTCCTCTGCTCACAGATCGTATGTACGATGTGCGCGTGTTACGCTTTATATACAAGTGCATGCAGACAGCAGCAACAACACGACGAAAGGCTGGAGCCATGAATGTCCCGATCCCGGAGGAGATATAAGGCCCCAAATATGTCCTTTATAGAGATGGTGGAAATCTTGAAGAGGGCCGACTGTGATGGAAAGCATGGACCTTACCCAAACCCAAATGTCAGAAAAGCCAAGATCGTGGCTAAAGTTGTGAGAAGTCTGCACAGGAATTTTGGGGTATGACGATCCAAGGATCAATTGAGGAAACACTGATCAGACCTGAAATTGAGGGAGCAAGATCAGTACAGAAAGATCAAGAGAGTTCTTCAAAAAAGTAAGTAGTTGTCGTGTGTTCCTATTATTATTATTATTATTATTATTATTATTATTATTACTTGCATGCTGCTCCATGTGCTTTTCTTTACTGTTTAAGATGGCAAGTTTAAGGTTTGTGGGCACAGTAATCGTTCGTAGTAAACATTGTTCATTCGCCCACTAATACAATGGTTTTGGCAGATCCAGGTTAACTAAACATGTTCAGGCCTATTTGTATTAAAAGAAGTTTATGACATTGTTGTCTAGATGGGTTTGTACTAGAATAAAATGCAAACTTGATTCAGTGTAAGGAGAGGACACTCAGCATGTGTTTACACATCTGGATGCAGGAGCACTAGTGTGGGATACCAGAACAAACTTTTTAGGGTGTCCCACCCCACACAGGTGCTCCAGTGGATACTAGGGGTGTCTCCATGTGTGAAAATTGTACAAGGTAAGTATTCCAGCTTTATAAAGGGGGAAAAATAATGTTTTCAGCTTGGAACTCTGCCAAAAAGGACACTTGTATGATACTTCCAAGCAATGTATCATATATATTACTATTTCTTGCCTCAAATATCTGTGTGCTAAGTATACCTTTTTTTTATTCACATAGGGGAGAAAAGACTTGGGACATCTGAGGACACCAGGGACCCCCCACCTCCTAAAGAGAAGCAAATCCCCACACACAACCAGAAGATGTGGAGGAAGGTGAAGTTTATGAAGTGGGAAAATAGTGACCACAACAGGTGAGTGTCTGAGACCACAGCTTCAGGTAATAGATGTATGACTACATATATATAATACATGGTGTATTTTTTTTATTCTAGGTGATGTGGATGTTGGGGAAGAAGAATCTCATTTCACAAGTGCAAGTGCACATGTCCTCATCAGGGAGATCATGGTGTGCAATCGTGATTTACAGAAGATCAAGGAAGACATCAATGATGTGGAAAAAAGACTCAAAAACATCATTGATGTTTTAGGCAGAATCTAAAACACCCCAAAAGTCTTCTAGTTTGTTTGTATTTTTATTATTTTCACACATTTTAAATATTTTTTAGAAAGCTAAAAGATAGCACAGTGTGTCAACATGTGCTATCTGCCATTAGGGGATATCAAGGTACGCGTTTTGGGGGTACAACCCCTTCCTCGCAACTAAAGTAGATGAGAGGAAGGGGTTGCACCCCCGAAACACGTTCATTGATCCCCCATGATGGGAGCTAGCACATGTTGACATTAGGCATGGGATCAGGAGAGAAATCCCCATTTTGACTCTCAATTTGTGTGCATCTTCAAAATTTGGCTTTTGACATCACCCCATCTGTTGAAGGCAATATCAACACAGCTTGGACATACTAATGTCTGATATTGCCTTCACTTTGTCAAAGTTGAACTTTGTAAGTTCCTGAGTTGTGTATTGTTTTATGGTTTTAAACATGCCTGTTTTAACACAAAAAGGCTATTTGTACTGTCAAAAACAAAAATGTTATTACTAAAATATGTTGGTTTGTTCATAAACCATCTTCTAACGCACATGTGAATGTGCATAGAGTAAAAAGTTTTCTACTCAACAATGTGTGGCTTCTTCTTTCGATGCTCAGTATCTTTTTTTGGACTAAGTTTGTGTTTACACTGAAATGGGGTTTATTTACTAAAGGCAAATCCACTTTGCACTACAAGTGCACTTTCAGTGCAGTTTGAACTGCACTTTTGCAGTGCACTTGTAGTGCAAAGTGGATTTGCCTTTAGTAAATAACTGCCACAGTGCTTTATAATTTGCCACAATCAGGCAATTTTCGCAACTCACCAAAATTCATTAATGGTGATGAAAATTATGTATATATTTAACAGTAATGCATTACATATATTAACAACAAAAACAAGATGTGTGTGTGTAGCAGACCCATAACATAACAATAGTTTGCTGAAGAAGAGATTGTCACCTCATGTATCAAATAAATTACGTTTGCACTATTGAAGAAAATGGCCAAAAAAAAAGTCCATTGGAGAACCTAGGAGACAGCTAAAAGAAACACAAGCAGTAAATCAAAGGAAATCTTATTTCAGTTTAACTAAAAAAAAAAAAATTTTTAAAATGTTTATTAAACATTTTCTGGCATATCAATGGCCCCCCTACCCGCAAAGTACTTCATATATTTTATACGGACCTCGCGTGCGATATGGAGGGGCAAGCACTAAAAACCAGATACGAACCCTCAAGCACAAACTGAAGAGCAGTAACGATCGGAAAAGTACGAGGCTGAAAATCGTGAATCATCTTTCACCAAACTTCTACTAATATGAGATAAACACAAGATTAGCAGAAGGAGCCCAATGAGTGGCACACTGGCTACTGAACTTCCCTTTTATAGTGCCGTCGTACATGTTGTACATCACCGCGTTCTTGACTTTCGGAAGTTCCGACAAGATTTGTGTGACCGTGTGTATGCAAGACAAGTTTGAGCCACAATCCATCGGAAAAAAAACATGGATGTTGTTGTCTGCAATTCTGACTGTGTGTACGCGGCATTAGAGTTGTCACCAGAGCAGGAGCAGATGAGAAATCTTCCAATGGGGACAACTGTTCTGGTCACATCAAATAGAGAAATTTTCCACACTTCAGGGCGATTTCCTATTGCTTCCCGTTGTGTTTCAAGGACAGGAAGTGAAAAGGGAAAGCAAAATAAAAGATACCTTTTGCTGCTGACTTGTCTCGTGGAGGTGCTGCTCCCACCAAGCTCTGTGGTTCAGAGTCATGTTTTTCCTCATGCATGTGGTATCCACGTGGTTGGCACAAGCCTCAAAAAAAAAAAAAAAGGAATAGCATTTTATGCTATACATTTCTATACGCACTGCTATTCAATCAGAATGCGTATATCTTGATGAAATATACTGCAGATAATATCAGATATTCAATGTATGGCTGTAACCCTTTTTGGGGATGGTGTTATGAGAAATAGCCTTCCCCAAACAGGATATTGCACTAAACATGTTAATGCAATATCCTGTTTGGGGAAAGAGGACCAGAAACTTCACTAAGTGGAAGAGTGGGTTTGACAATAAAATTGGTGCCTCCACCCAGGAAAGGGTCTCTGTGTACAGAAGAAATTCCCTTCCTGGGAAGTTAACCAGTATTTGGGAGTAAGTAATTAAAAACAAGGGAATCACTGCAGTCAGCATATTGTACATACATTCAATGTGCAAACAGGTATTGTTAGGCAAAGGGCCCAACAAGAGTCCTGGTGAAATTGTGCACTTATACCTGGTTTTATCCAGTTATTAACCACTTCCGGACCGCCCACCGTCGTTCTACTTCGGTACTTTGAAGGAGGATATCGTTGTTATGGCAGCAGCTAGCTGCCATAATCCCGGTATCCTCCTTTTCAGCAGGAGGTCCAGTTTAAGACAAAAGTGGTCTCTGCGGTGGAGGGAGCCCCCTCCCGCCGCGATCCGGTGCCCTCCGCCGCGATCCGGAGCCATCCGCAGTGGCAGAGGCAAGCACATCTGTCCCTTGCCTGGGTATGGAGATGAGTGAGGGGAAGATGGCCCCCACCCATCTCCATATCACTGCAGGGCGGAAGCGACGTCAAAACGTCACTTCCGCCCATAGCTCTAAAAGGGCCATTTTTTTTTCATTTTTTTAAATGACAATTTTTTTTTTTATTGCATTTTAATGTAAATATGAGATCTGAGGTCTTTTTTACCCCAGATATCATATTTAAGAGGTCCTGTCATGCTTTTTTCTATTACAAGGGATATTTACATTCCTTGTAATAGGAATAAAAGAGACACATTTTTTTTTTTAAACAGTGTAAAGATGTAAAAAAAAAAAGGTAAAATAAATATGAAAAAAATAATTTTAAACGCGCCCCATCCCAACGAGCTCACGTGTAGAAGCAAACGCATACGTGACTAGTGCTTGCATATGAAAACGGTGTTCAAACCACACGTTAGGTATTGTCGCGATCGGTAGAGCAAGAGCAATAATTTTAGCCCTAGACCTCCTCTGTAACTTAAAACATGCAACCTGTAGAGTTTTTTAAACATCGTAATTTTCGAGCAAAAAAAACTGTTTTTAACTTGTAAACAACAAATCACAGAAAGAGGCTCAGTCCTTAAAACAAAGATACCTCCAGAGGAATGTTGCAGTAAAGTTTAGTTCATGGGCCCCTGAGGGTGATTGCAATGTGGAGTTTCGGTGTCAGAGACCTGAATGCAGCTTCTCATCAGTAGAAACTGTGGTATGGCACTGGAACTCCAGGTCAGCCTATCTACTCCAAATCTTAATCCTAACTCTCAAGTGGAAATTGGTTGCCTAACCTGATTCTTGCCTATGCCGGTTATTGAACTCTGATTTAAAACTAGCCAAAGCATTCTAGAGCACATAGGACAGGGTTAACTAAAATGAACTGCATATAAACTCTATTGCAATAAACAGGTTCACCTACCAATATACTGGAAGGTGACCACTACACGCATACATTGGCAGTTTGGCACAGACCCAGCTATCTGATGCCGTGCATGTGAGATAAGAACAATAGCATAGCGATACGTCTGTTACAAGGATTCTGATTGCGCACTCAAGAAGCTATGGGCAGCTGCACCCTAAACTATTAGAACATAGGATTACTTGCATGATATTCTCTGCTTCTGGTCTGTATGTAAGATCATGTGGCTCAGTTCCACTGCCCACTTTCTTCTTCTGAGTTTTCTGACCCAGCTTGCAGGGACAAGAAGTATCTGTCTATAACGAACTAGATCTTTGATTAGTAACAAACAACAGCTATTTACAATTACATACAGTAAAGGTCAGCAGACCCCTACACTACAACAATTTAAAGTTCCATTAAAGGCTGCTAGTATAGAAAAAGAAATTATACTTGAATACATACAGTGGACTTTGCAGACTATAGGAAGAATTTTTCTTAACTACTTCTCACCCGCTGTATTGTAAAAATATGGCTAAGTGGGTGCTTTCCATTACCAGGAGGATATCCAGGAATGCCCCCCCTTGCACGCGCATCCTGTGACTGCTGTGTCCAGTAGACACAGCGGATCACAGTGCTCAGTACCTGGCTGCTGTGACTGGCCCAGGTATCATGTGATTGTTGTGACCAATCACAGCAATCACCTGATAACATGTAAACACAACTGTCATGAATTGCTTTCTTTCATGACAGCTTGCTTGTGTCATAGCTGGGCTCAGCCCTTCCTTCTCAGAGTTGGCCGCTCAGCTGTCGGCTATTTGCCAGCTCCTATCTCTCCACAGTTACTCAGCTGTTGATGATATCCTGCTCGTCAGTCCTGCCTACTTAAGCCATCCAGCCCGGAGGATCTCTGCCTTCGCCTTGGTCAACATCAGAGACTATCTCCTGCATTCCTGTTTAAAGACTTGCTTGGCTGACATCCCTTCTAGCTCCAGATCCTGCTTGCTGTTCCACTAAATTGATCCCTGACTTCTAGCTTGGCTGACTATCCATTCCGGTTACTGAACTTTGGCTATGTTTTAACTACGTTTGTTCTTTTTACTTTTATTATTAAACAAGTGTGATTTAACTGTACTTCTTTCTCAGTCTTCTTTCATGGTTTCTGACAGCTAACTATTGTGATCTCTGTAATCGATCACAGTGATCACATGGTAAAGGGCCATTCACGGCAGCCGTATACCATCTGATAGCTGTAGTCAGTTACAGCAATTATAATTGTAAGCAAGCTGTCATAAATAAAAGCCATTCATGACAGTTAAAAAGATTGTTGTTACAGTGATCATCACTGTAACAAGCAATCACATTTTTAAAAAAAATCCAGATCATCTTCCCAGAGTAATATCACTATGGTGACACTGCACGACTTTGGTGATGGTATGTAAAAATAAATAAATAAAAAAATTGTAAAAAATAAATAATAAAAATTGTTATAGTATTTCTAATCAACGCCACACCAGTTAGTGTTCCTGATCAACTCCACACCAGTTATATTTTCCCTGATCACTGCTACAGCAGTTACAGTGTTCCTGCTTACCTCTACAAAGGTTACAGTATCCATGATCACCACCACACCAGTTACAGTGGCATAGGTGAGAGCAATCTATTGCATTAGGGTGTGCACTACAAAGCTCAAACACACATGGGTGTGTGTGTGTGTACAGTGTCTTGAAAAAGTATTCATACCCCTTGACATTTTCCACATTTTGTCATGTTACAACCAAAAACGTAAATGTATTTTATTGGGATTTTCTGTGATAGACCGATACAAAGTGGCACATAATTGTAAAGTACAAGGAAAATGATAAATGGTTCAAATTTTTTTACAAATAAATATCTGAAAAGCGTGGTGTACAATTGTATTCAGCCCCTTTTACTCTGATACCCCTAACTAAAATCTAGTGGAACCAATTGCCTTCAGAAGTCACCTAATTAGTAAATAGAGTCCACCTGTGTGTAATTTAACCTCAGTATAAATATGGCTGTTCTGTGAAGCCATCAGAGGTTTGTTAGAGAACCTTAGTGAACAAACAGCATCATGAAGGCCAAGGAACACACCAGACAGGTCAGGGGTAAAATTGTGGAGAGGTTTAAAGCAAGGTTAGTTTATAAAAAAAATATCCCAAGCTTTGAACATCTCACAGAGCACTGTTCAATCCATCATCCGAAAATGGAAAGAATATGGCACAACTGCAAACCTACCAAGACATGGCCATCCACCTAAACTAACAGGCCGGGCAAGGAGATCATTCATCAAAGAAGCAGCCAAGAGGCCCATGGTAACTCTGGAGGAGCTGCAGAGCTCCACAGCTCAGGTGGGAGAATCTGTCCACAGGACAACTATTAGTCATGCACTCCACAAATCTGGCCTTTATAGAAGAGTTGCAAGAAGAAAGCCATTGTTGAAAGAAAGGCATAGGAAGTCCCATTTTCAGTTTGCGAGAAGCCATTTGGGGGACACAGCAAACATGTGGAACAAGGTGCTCTGGTCAGATGAGGCCAAAATGTAACTTTTTGGCCCAAAAGCAAAACGCTATGTGTGGCGGAAAACTAACACTGTACATCACCCTAAACACACCATTCCCACTGTAAAACATGGTGGTGGCAGCATCATGTTGTGGGGATGCTTTTCTTCAGCATGGACAGGAAAGCTGGTCAGAGTTGCTGGGAAGATGGTAGAAGCCAAATACAGGGCAATCTTAGAAGAAAACATGTTAGAGTCTGCAAAAGACTTGAGACTGGGGCAGAGGTTTACCTTCCAACAGGACAACAACCCTAAACATACCAGAGCCATACATGTTTGAATCTCTCTTTAGAGAGCATTTAAAAGGCAGTGAGGTGGCATTGCATGGCTTCCTCAACACCTGTTTAACCCCCTGGACCCTGCATAAGCAACCCCAATCACTTGAATGGGTCACAATCAGCGAGTGTACAGGAGATATAATTCCTGCCACAGCTGCAAAGCTAAGGTGTACACCTCAGCAGCTGCCTCTACAGCTAAAGGGGTATTGCTTGAGTGGTGGTGAAACCGTGGCTCAACTGCAAGGAGTTTTGATACAATTGATTGATTTGTGTGATACACAAGATACAATGTGTAGTATATAATTCCAGACAGTAAAAATGTCTTATGCCCCGTACACACGGTCGGATTTTCCGACGGAAAATGTGTGATAGGACCTTGTTGTCGGAAATTCCGACCATGTGTAGGCTCCATCACACATTTTCCATTGGATTTTCCGACACAAAGTTTGAGAGCAGGATATAAAATTTTCCGCCAACAAAATCCGTTGTCGGAAATTCCGATCGTGTGTACACAAATCCGACGGACAAAGTGCCACGCATGCTCAGAATAAATAAAGAGATGAAAGCTATTGGCCACTGCCCCGTTTATAGTCCCGACTTACGTGTTTTACGTCACCGCGTTCAGAATGATTGGATTTTCCAACAACTTTGTGTGACCGTGTGTATGCAAGACAAGTTTGAGCCAACATCCGTCGGAAAAAATCCTAGGATTTTGTTGTTGGAATGTCCAAACAAAGACCGACCGTGTGTACGGGGCATAACACATGTGCTATGGGTTCTACACACTAGGAAGGTTAGAATACTTGCCGCAGGGAGCGGTCATGACGTAGGACGTCTGACGGGAGGGGAGGAGATGGAGGTGTGCTGGCTGGCCAGCGTGGAGCGGCCTCATGTCTAAACAGACCAGCGAGATGGCGGATGACAGGGAGAGGAGGGAGTCCCGGGCGCCGTTTTGTGAGACCATCGGCCTTGACGGACACCCTGGAGCACCCTGGAGCTTCATGCAGACTCGGGTATAGTGTCATGATACTAGCGGAGTGACGGTCCTGTTCGTCCGTTCTGTTCCCCCGATCCCCCCCTTCCCCCCTCTGCCCCCCTCCCTGGATTTAGACAGAGTAACAAACGTGCCTCTGATCAAGCATTCTACCGTTGTGGATACTACGCGGAGATAGCGGTATACATACACTCGGTGTCTACCCAGAACGGAGACCTGATAGGCAATCCAGAAGACGACACGTCTATTAGCTCAGGACCGGGGGTAAGGGCTGCTCTATGATCCCAGCCTAAAAGGTAAGAGCGGAACAGAGGTCCCTCTGCAAAGGGGATGAAGAGCGACTGAAGGTATGAATGTGCTAATGTGTTCCTTTGGAAAATAGAGAAAAATACTTTTTTGAACACTGCTCTTGGTATATCTCTGATGCTACAGCCGCAACTGTTTATACTCTGCTGTCTCTATATTGATAACAATTGTAATACTGGCGGCACCATTTACTCTGGCAGGATCTTATGGTGGCAATTATGGAGTAATAAAGTATTAATAGTCTAGATTCAAAGGTATTCACTTTGGATTAAAATTACCCGCTCTAGCAGCACTGGAAAACTTTAGAGTACCCTAGAGAACTCATAGACTACCATCTTCCTAAACCAGTGTATAAGAATATTAATTAATCTCAGGGTATGGAAAATACTATGAGTAAAGCTGCGACTAGGACCGGGAAGGGCGGGCACCCAAGACCCCAAAAGACAACACTACAGGGAGCACCTCCACTGGGAGTACAATTAAGCAATATATGACCCGGGGAGGCAGCCCGGGAAATATTCACCTCGAGACCCAAAAGTTAACCATGGCAGATAAAAAGATGGGGGGGAATGGAAAAGGAGTTCAGACACCCGATCATTCCAGGGATGAGTCATCAGCTGAAAACACTCTAGAAACAATTAGATTGGAAGAAATTAGACAGGATACACAATTCCCCTCGAAGAATGAAATCTTAGAAATGTTTAAATCACTTGAAACCGCAATCAAATTGGAAATAAATGGGCTGAGGACAGACCTGGGGAACATACTAGCCAGAGTTGAGAAAACAGAAGATACAATAGACAAACAAGAGTGGGCCCTCGCTGACTTAAAAGAGCAACTCAAAATTATCCATCAAAATCAAATAAGAATCTGCTACAGAATAGAAGACCAGGAAAATAGAAATCGTAGATAAAATCTGAGAATCCGAGGGGTACCGGAAATGAGGGGTGAAGATTTGAGGAAGATCATTGCAGATATCTTCAGCCCTATCTTGGAATTGGGAGAAGGAGAATTTCCAAAAATTGAGCGGGTTCACCGGATAGGAAGGCGCGATACTAGACGTACGGAAAGAAGCCGGGACATAATAGTGAGGTTCAGATTTTACAAAGATAAAGAAAACCTATGGGTAAAATTGAGAGGAAGAACCCCGCTTCAGTATGAGGAAGCTAGGATATTAGTTATCGCTGACCTAGCTAAAGACACTCTGGCAAGAAGACGTCATCTTAAGCCCCTCTTGGAACAAATGATAAAGCAGAATATTAAATATACATGGGGGTTCCCGGCCTGTTTGCTAGGAAGCAAAGATGGAAAAACAGCAAGACTCAGATTCCCAGGTGAACTGTAGGAATTCTGCGGGAAGTTGGGTATCCAGGTCCCTTTGTTGCCGGATTGGGCCAACGATCAGTGGGTAGATTTAGGAATGGGCTTCATGTAAAATACCTTGGGGGTGGGGGTGGTGCTGGGTGGTGATGGGGGGGGGGAGGGGGGAAATAAGGAGAGATGAAATCTGCTAAAGTAAAAGAGCTGCTTGGAGCTGGTCAGCCCAACGGGTCACCGGGTCAACGGTGACTTTCTGGGAAGCACACCGAGAGCTTATTCCTTTGAGGTGGTGACCGAGAGAGGATCACGTTATGCGAGTTCTTCAAAGGTCTAAGGGTCCAATAGGGACCAAAGGGGGAGAGGGGGGGGTGAAGAGGGGGTAAATAGGGGTGTGAGGACATGGGGGGAAGGGGGTGGGAAAGGGAAAAGGGGACATCCTAGCTATAAAATTAAGATGGGGAATCTCTCCAAGGTCAAAAGAAAGAGGTGTTATTCATTAGAGCAGAATGATAGCTAGGTCCACATTGAAATTTATAACGTACAATGTCAGAGGCCTAAACATGATTAAAAAACAAAGAAATATTTTTAATGAGCTTAAAATAATAGGCCCTGACGTGGTTTTTCTCCAGGAGACACATATCTCACAACAATCTACGTTAAGACTGTATTCAAGCGATTTCCCGCTCCGGTATCAAGGCGACACCATCTCAAGTAGAACTCGAGGGGTGGCCATTGGGTTTGCAAAAAGAACAAGTTTTGTGCTGAAGGATAGATCGGTGGACCCAGAGGGTAGATTCCTTTTTCTTAGAGGCAGATTAAATGAAAGGGAATACACCCTGGCTAATATTTATGCACCTAATAAAAACTCAATTAAATATTTTGTGTACATCCTGGGGAAAATAATGGAGTTTAGGAAAGGGCATCTGATTTTGATGGGGGACCTTAACTTCTGTATGGACCCAAGAATGGACAGTTCGGCCCATGCGCAGGAGATGAACAATAGTCAATTAAAGCTGGTGAAACAAAAACTATCTATGTATCAGTTGGTAGACATTTGGAGGGTTCAACATCCTAGTAGACGCGACTATACGTTCTATTCTCCTGTGCACGGTTCTTACTCTCGGACTGATGTTGGTTTTATAGAACATAGGGAAATAGATGAGGTGGTGGACTCCAAGATAGATAATGTAACCTTATTAGATCATGCCCCTATGGTCATGGAAATGATAATAGGTGTTGACGTGGGGACCCAGGGTCAAAGGT
This sequence comes from Aquarana catesbeiana, assembly GCF_042186555.1. Lineage (NCBI taxonomy): Eukaryota > Metazoa > Chordata > Amphibia > Anura > Ranidae > Aquarana > Aquarana catesbeiana. The sequence goes on along the minus strand of NC_133325.1, from coordinate 434,244,873 downwards.
GTCTTAATGAGGAATTGATACAGGAGGAGGAGGGCTACGCCTTAGTTAGAAAGGAACTAGAGATTTATTTCTCAGTAAATGATAATGGGGAAGTATCAGGGTCCACATTATGGGAGGCACATAAAGCCTATATTAGAGTGGTCCTAATTGAGATGGGGGTCAGGAGGAAAAGAGAGAAACGGGAGGGAATTCTAAATCTAACAGGGGAGGTAGATAAGTTGGAACAGGAACATAAAAAACTATCGGGTCAGCTATCCTGCGAGGTATACCAACAGTTGATAACTAAAAGGACAGAGTTGAAAAAGGCACTGGAGCTGGAATCAATAATAGCATACAGTGGGTTTGTAAGGGACAGATATCGCTGGGGAAATAAACCAAGTAAATTACTGGCAAAAATGGTACAAAAAAAGAAAGCTAGAAATTTTATCGAGAAGATTCAGACTAAAAATGGTCATTTGGAATATTCATCTAGAAAGATAGCTGAAATTTTTAAGAACTACTATCAAGGCTTGTACTCAGTTAACATACATGATCCCCAATCTAAAAATAGGAGAGAGAAAAATAATAATTACTTGAAGAAAGCTAGGCTACCCATAATTCCAGACTCAGCCAGGGAACTCTTGGAGGCGCCAATTTTGGAAGATGAAATTAGAAAGGCACTAACAGGAGGGGCCTCCAGGAAAAGTCCTGGCCCGGACGGATTCACATTGTTTTATTATAAAAAATTTAAAGAGATACTAGTCCCAAGGCTTTGCCATTACATGAATGGGTTGGGAGATAGCTACGAGATGAGCAGAGATGCCCTTCAGGCATCCATCGCAATCATTCTAAAGGAAGGTAAGGAGAAAACACTTTGTTCAAGCTATCGGCCTATCTCTCTGCTCAACACCGACACAAAACTGTATGCGAAGGTCCTGGCAGAGAGGCTAAAGGAGCTTATGAACTTCTTGGTCAATCCAGATCAGGTGGGGTTTGTCCCCAAAAGAGAAGGGAGGGACAACGGGGGTTAAGACGCTTCTCTTGCTGCAAAAGTTGAAGGAGAGCGGACCCCCAGGGCTACTGCTGTCAATTGATGCCGAAAAGGCCTTTGACAGAGTAGACTGGGGGTTCATGTTTCAGACTCTGGAGACTATGGGAATAGGACCCAAGATGATCCAGCAGATAAAAACGCTGTACCATCATCCTATGGCCACGATAAAAGTCAACGGGTTGATGTCTCAGCCCTTTGAGATGAGAAACGGCAGGGTTGCCCCCTGTCACCATTGCTCTTTGTCCTGACCCTCGAGCCACTCCTGGCAACAATACGTAGAGACTCTGACATAAGAGGCATAAAGGTGGGGGAAAACGAACACAAAATTGCAGCATTTGCTGATGATGTGTTGTTATATATAATGGAACCAATGGCCTCCCTACCCAAATTAGTGAAAGTTCTGAGAAAGTATGGAGAACTGTCCAACTTCCAAATAAACTCAGCAAAATCCGAAATATTAAATATTAACCTAAACAAGGCAGAGGTAAAGAACGTGAAGAGGGTATCTGGCTTCGGGTGGACCAAGGAATTAAGGTACCTGGGAATCAATTTAACAAACTCAATAGAAAAGATGTATAACATAAACTATATTCCCCTACTTGACGATATCAGACTAGACTGTAAGAGACTCGCCAGCAAACCACTCTCATGGATAGGCCGCATTAATGTCACTAAGATGATCCTCCTCCCTAAAATAACGTACCAATTTCAGATGATCCCTGTCCCACTCCCCCAATTCTACCTAACAAAATTAAAAAAGATAATAATGAATTTTATTTGGAAAAATAGAAGGCCAAGAGTCTCCTTCCAGACATTAAAACAAAGCAAAGTAAATGGTGGACTGGCCGTGCCAGACTTCCGGAATTATTACAAAGCCATAGTCCTGTCAAGATTAGTAGAGTGGGCAAAAAGAGATAATGAAAAAAGGTGGGTGAAAATAGAAAATACACTTAGTAAAGCACATTTAGGAAATATCATTTGGAATCCTCCACATTGTAGAACCTTAGATAATAATACTCACGTAATTACACAAAATGTCTTTAAAGTTTGGGATGGGGTATACAAGAAAGTGATAGGGAAATATAACTCACCATTATTGACACTTAAAGATAACGAATATTTTGCACCGGGTATGGAAAATGTAGGAGAAAAGGAGGTATTTTGGGGGATAACACAGGTAAGAGAAATAATTAAAGATGGTAAAATAATAACACTTCAACAACTTAGACAAGATAGGGAGACACGTGGGATAGATGAATGGCGATACCTACAACTGAAACATTTTGTGAGCAAGCTACCACATCCCATTAGGTCTGGGGAAGATCTGACAGAGATGGAAAAGTTATGTGACCTCGAAGACCCGAGAAACATAATCTCGAAGCTATATAAAATCCTGATGACGACAGAAAAGTTGGAGATACCGCCATTCATCGAGAAATGGGAGAGTGACTTGGGCACGAAGAAAGATAAAAACACAATTAGTAAAATTTTAGATAGGATTTTTAATTTAACATTAGATACACGCTCAGCAGAAATGAATTATAAATGTATAAATAGAAGCTATATAACCCCTGAGATATTAAGTAAATATCAGAGTGGTACTTCGGCACTTTGTTGGCGAGGCTGCCAAGATGTAGGAACAATGGGTCACATCTGGTGGAACTGCCCCAAAATAAAAACTTTCTGGAAGAAGACTCTTGCTTTAATAAAGACAATTACTGATATAGAGGTGGTAGAAGATCCGTGGGTGGTGCTGTTCCATGGGGGGGAAGGAGATACAAATAAATATAAGCAGACATTGGTACCGTTTCTTTTAAACGCCGCAAAGAGATCGATACTGAAGGGTTGGCAGAGGAAGGAAGGCCCAGAGACATGGGAGTGGTTTGATGCAGTAGAGGAAACATATAATAATGAGATACTGGCGAATACTACAGATGAAGTAGGTAGTGGGAACTTGGAGGCTTGGGAAGGTTGGAAAAAATTAAAAAAAACCTGGAGATATGTTAAAGAACTGAACGCTTTAGATTAGCAACGGAGAGTTAAAGAGAAATTGACCTTGGAGAGAGGGGAAAGGGGATGGATTGGGGAGGAGGGGGTGGGGGGGCTGGTAAAATAATGAAGGGAGGAGACATGATACGCGCTTTGGGTCAGCTATCGTTTCCTGGGAGATGTAATATTTTGTATATTATTTGTTTTTGTTACAGCAAAGGCTACGATGATGAGACACCGAGAGGGTGATTGTACAATATGATCTACAAAGTTGATTAAATCCCCTCGAAAAGGTCGACTGAAGTGGCACAAAAAAAAAACCCCAAAAAAACAACACATGTGCTATGGATTTACTCAGGAGTATCAGAATGTGTTTTGGGTTTTAATTCTAAATATATCCATACTGTATGTGAGAAATATCTTATTAAACTGACAAATTTGTGTAAAAAAGTCACATTTTATTTTCATTCTGCATTTTCCAAAAACTTGTGGCAAAAAAATGAAGTCTTCAAAAGACTCTCCGTGCTTGGAGAATACCTTCCTTGTTTTCCAAAATGTGGTAATTTTAGGGTTTTGCCACTGTCCTGGTGCTCTAGAGCCTCCAAAATGTGATTGTAGAAACAAAATTAGATGCATAAATTAGAGCCTTAGCTTGTATTTTGTGCCCCTCTGTGTGGATTAAGCTGTGAAAAAGCCTAACACATGTGATATCCCCAAACTCAGGAGGAGTAGCAAATGTGTTTTGGGGTGTAATTCTAGAAATATCTATTAATTGAAAACCTTGTGTAAACATACTGTAGATTTTAACATTTGGTGTAAATATACTGTAGATTTTAACATTTTCCAAAAACATGTGGCAAAAAAATGACATTTTTAAAAGAAAATACCTTGGAGTGTTTGCTTTCCAGAAAATACCTCGTAGTGTTTGCTTTCCAGAGTGGGGTCATTTTGTGACTGTTTCCACGATCCTGGTGCTCCAGGACCTGCAAAAATGTGATAGGTAGTCAGGAAATTAGACGCATAGTTTACATGTAATTTATGCTCCTTGAAAGCTCAAAGGTGCTCCTTGGATTTTTGGTCTCTCTATGTGGCTAGGCTGTGAAAAAAAACTCACAGTATGTCTACGTTGTATGTGAGACATAACTTGTTAAAATGACAACTTTGTGAGAAAAAAAAAAAGAATTTCTTCATTTTCTATTACAATACAATTCAATTCAATTGCAACTTCAAAAAACTCACCATTCCTCTTCCAAAATATTAGCTGAAGAGCTTTCTGTTTGGGTCGAACATGAATTTGACTCGAACAGAGTGGGGTCATTTTGTGACTGTTTCCACGATCCTGGTGCTCCAGGACCTGCAAAAATGTGATAGGTAGTCAGGAAATTAGACGCATAATTTACATGTAATTTATGCTCCTTGAAAGCTCAAAGGTGCTCCTTGGATTTTTGGTCTCTCTATGTGGCTAGGCTGTGAAAAAAAACTCACAGTATGTCTACGTTGTATGTGAGACATAACTTGTTAAAATGACAACTTTGTGAGAAAAAAAAAAAAGAATTTCTTCATTTTCTATTACAATTCAATTCAATTCAATTGCAACTTCAAAAAACTCACCATTCCTCTTACAAAATATTAGCCGAAGAGCTTTCTGTTTGGGTCGAACATGAATTTGACTCGAACATTGGCTGTTCACCCGTTCATCAAAAACCAAACATTATAGGCCATTTGCGCCAAATTCGAGCAGCGCGTAACGGCCAATAATGCACTGCGGGAGCGCAGTGCATTGCTGTATGATGATTGGCCAGAGCATGCACCATGACCTGCATGCTTTGGCCAATTTGCAGTCCGTTCCTGGTGTACTGTTTCTAATATACTTCAGGCTGGCAGGTGATTCAGTTAGCTTCAGTGTATTTAATATATATATATATACAGTCAGTCTCGTGTATATATATATATATATATATATATATATATATCCACTGTATCCAGTTTAGCTACATCTGACTGCAGTCCATTCCTGGTGTACTATTTCTAATATACTTCGGGCAGGCAGGTGATTCAGTTAGCTGCAGTGTATTTAATAAATATATATATATATATATATATATATATATATATATATATATATATACAGATAGTCTTGTATATGTATCCACTGCATACAGTTTAGCTAAATCTCACTGCAGGCCATAACTGGTATACTGTTTCTAATATACTTCGGGTGATGTACACAGTATACAGTGCTGTGCACCCATAGTATAGTTGCTCAGTGGTCTTATGTATATATAATACAGTACACCCATAGTTGCTGTTAAACTTCTGTTGGTGTACACAGTACCGTGCACCCCTAGTGCAGTTGCTACTACTTTCCGGGTGGTGTACACAATACATACAGTGCACCCATAGTTGTTGTTAAACTTCTGTTGGTGTACACAGTACCGTGCACCCCTAGTGCAGTTGCTACTACTTTCCTGGTGGTGTACACAATACATACAGTGCACCCCTAGTTGTTATTACACTTCTGTTGGTGTACACAGTACCATGCACCCCTAGTGCAGTTGCCACTACTTTCCTGGTGGTGTACACAATACATACAGTGAACCCATAGTTGTTATTACACTTCTGTTGGTGTACACAGTACCGTGCACCCCTAGTGCAGTTGCTACTATTTTCTTGACATGTGCATTCGTTTTTGTACGAATGCATTTTCGTCCGAATTTCAGGTATTTTCGTTATCTTTTTAACAAACGATAACGAAAGTGCAAAAAAAAACAAAAGATCCGACATAAACAAATGCTTTATTTTCGTTTTCATTGCTACAACAGTTCAATATAGATAGGAGATTCGACATGATGATGACAATAACAATCTGTGTCCATCAAACCTGTGGTCGAATGTGCCTAACCTTAACTCTATTAGTCCAGGATTATTCGACATAGAGAGAAAAGATTCGACGTAGGGGAGAAAAGATAAATAAAAATAATGATGATGATGAATGTTATTGGCTGATTGTAACCAAAGAGGGGGAGCAGTAAAATAGCTAGAACTAAGTGCACATGTACTTTGGCTTATGGTGTCTGTTGAAAGTTCTAAGAAGATTCGACGGAGCAGGTAAACTATACGGCGTCATACAGTTTAGCTGCTCCGTCAAATCTTCTTTGAACATTCAACAGACACCATAAGCCTTCAATGACAGATTCGACCTTCATTTGGATTTTCAGACGAATGCAATTTTTAATGAAAAACAAAATAAATAAAAATGAATTTCGGGAGTAACTAAATTTGTTTTTCGGACGAAAATGAAATTCCGAAACAAAATATTTCAGTGTGCACATGTCTACTACTTTCCTGGTGGTGTACAAAATACACAATGCAGTGTAGTGTTTTTTTGCTAAACAAAATTTACAGCATGTCCGGAAGGCCACCAAGGAGAGGCAGATGCTCACAGGCCACTAAAAGAGGGCAAACAGGCTCTGTATCTACAGTCAACAGTGCTGGTCATGGACACAGTGCATCCTCAGCACATGGCCATGGGGCACGCTTGTCCTTTTTTCCTGCAGCTGGCCATGTTATTGAGCCACAACATGCAGAAGAGTTGGTGGAATGGTTAACAAAGCCCTCCTCATCCTCCTCATGCTCTGTCACCCAGGCTCAGAGTAATTTGCCTGGCAATGCAGCTGCCAAAGTGGCCTGTTCCATCGGTTCCATGTCAACAGTCACTCCTTCCCTAGCCCCACCATCATGCATGGAGGAGTCCCCAAACTATTTGACCACAGTGTCGGGTACATGCTGCAGGAGGATGCGCAGCGATTTGAAGGCTCTGATGATGGTACCCAGGTTGAGGAAGGGAGTAACGTCAGCCTAGAGAGAGGGGGTGCCCAAGAAGGTCAAGAAACTGGCAGTCATGTTCCCCCAGCTGCAGCATACTGCCAAGTTTGCTCCAGTGACGAGGAGGGAGGGAATAATGAGGTCACTGACTCAACTTGGGTGCCTGATAGAAGAGAGGAGGAGGAGGAGACACATCTCCAACGAGGTAGGATGCCCTCCAGGGGGAGGCTTAAGGGCAGCCACCCTATTGCATCACACCACAGAGCTAAGCAGGTGCAGGGCGCTGCTGATTCCCTGCTGATTTTGAAAAGTTCTTTGGTGTGGGCCTTTTTGACACGTATGCAGCAGATCGCACCATTGCTGTTTGCAACATATGTCTGAAGCGTATCAAGCATGGCCAAAACAGCAGCCACTTGGGCACCACCTGCTTGACCAGACATACGAAGACCTCCCATGCAGTCTGTTGGCAACAGCACTTAAAAGGCCCACATCAAAGAACTCCAACCCCACTATACCTCCAGTCCTCTCAGAAACCTGCACTGAGAGGAATGAAGGTATAGAAATAGGTGTCCCAAGTACTTGCAGCCAATCTGCTAGCGGTATACCAACATCGGATTTTAGCAGGCAAATTTCCCTACCCCGGTTGCTAACCCGTCGAAAGAAATTCGGTCCCAGCCATCCACATGCTCAGCGTCTGAATGCTAGTTTGGCCAAATTGCTAGCACTGCAACTGCTGCCTTTTCAGCTGGTAGACTCTGCCCCCTTTCATGAATTTGTGGAATGTGCGGTAACTCAGTGGCAGGTTCCCAAACACCATTTCGGCTCCCTACCAGCATGTGGAAGGCAATGTATTGGCCTTGTTGGACAGGGCGGTCAGCAGTAAGGTGCATATTACTGCTGACTCATGGTCCAGCAGGCATGGACAGGGACGTTACCTTTCTTTCATGGCGCACTGGGTAACTCTGTTGGCAGCTGGGAAGGATGCAGGACAGGGTTCAGTATTGTTGGAGCTTGTTCCGCCACCACACCTCCAAAATGCTAGTGGTGATTCTGCCACAGCTCTCTCCTCCACCCCTCCTCTTCTTTTTCCTCTATGGCCTCTTCCTCTGCAGAATTCTTCTCTGAACCAGAGGTGCTCCATAGGCATTCCAGGGGCTACGCAAGCACTCAGGCAAGAAGATGCCATTCGGTGCTTGAGTTGGTCTGCTTAAGGGACAAGAGCCACACTGGGGCAGAGATTCTGTCAGCTCTGCAGGGGCAGGCTCAGAGGTGGTTGACGCCATGCCAGCTTCAGCCAGGAATGGTTGTATGCGACAATGGCACCAACCTCCTCTCCGCCCTCTGACAGGGACACTTGACCCATGTTCCCTGTTTGGCTCACATCCTGAATTTGGTGGTGCAGCGGTTCTTGAGCAGGTACAGTGGGCTTCCAGGATCTCCTGAGGCAGGCCAGGAATGTCTGTGGTCATTTCCGCCAGTCATATAATGCCAGTGCTCAGCTGGCTGACATTAAAAGAGAATGCAATCTGCCCAAGAACCACCTCATTTATGACATGCCCACCAGGTGGAACTCAACATTGGCAATGCTTCAGCGGCTGCACAAGCAGCATAGGGCCATCAATGAGTACCTGTGTGAGTATGGCACCAGAACAGAGTCAGGGGAGCTTGTTTTTTTTTTGCCACACCATGCCAGTGGCTACTGGTCAAGGATGCATGCACTGTCCTGTCACCATTTGAGGAGGCCACGAGGATGGTGAGCAGTGACAGTGCATGCATCAGTAATACTGTCCCTCTTGTCTTCCTGTTGGAGCACACGCTTCATGGAATAATAGAAAGGGCACTTGAGGCAGAACAGCGGGAGGAAGAGGAGGACTTCCTTACCTCTCAAGGCCCCCTTTATCCAGATACTAGTATTCCTGCAGGCCCGCAGATTACACAGGAAGAAGAAGAGGAGGATTGTGTCAGCATGGAGGTGGAGGATAACACTCAGCATCAGCAGCAGTCTTCAAGGGATTGTTTGCAGTCCCCAGAAACCCATGGAGTTGTACGTGGCTGGGAGGAGGTGGTTGAGGATCATGTGATCCTTAGTGACCCAGAGGACTCAGGATCTAATGCCTCTGCAAACCTACGCTATATGGCCTCCCTGATCCTGCAAAGCCTGCAAAGGGACCCTAGGATTCATGGTATAAAGGAGAGGGATCATTACTGGCTGGCAACCCTTCTTGATCCACATTACATTACAAGGGTAAGATTGCAGAACTTATCCAGCCTTCGCAGAGGGAGCAGAGGATAAAACATCTTCAGGAGGCCTTGCAGAAAGGTTTGTGCAATGCCTTTCCAGAGCCTGGGAGGTTACAATTTCCTGGTGCTGGACAACGTGTTGCTGAAGCTTCGTTCAGTCACAGAAAGAGCGGTGGAGAAGGTGGCCAGCTGACTGATGCCTTCAGGCAATTCTTCAGTCCTCAATGCCCAGGTCTGATCGGTTCCAGCAACCATCACCAGCGTCTGAATTACATAGTGCAGGAATATCTAGGGGCAAGATCAGACTTGGAGACATTTCCACCAGAACATCCACTGGGTTACTGGTTCTTGAGGATGGACCACTGGCCAGAGCTTGCTCAATATGCAATTGAGCTCCTGGACTGTCCTGCATCCAACGTTCTTTCTGAATGAACATTCAGTGCTGCTCGAGGTTTTGTAACCGATCACAGAGTGCGCCTGTCCACAGACTCTGTTGATCGGCTCACATTCATAAAAATGAATCAGTCTTGGATCACCAGCTACCAAGCACCTGATGCTGATGTAACCAAATGATTTTTCTATGGATGTGGGATCCCTTAAAGACTGCATATGATGAGTGACTATCCTATTATGCTTAGTGACTATCCTATTCCTCCTCAATTTTCATGATGATAGCTTCTAAGAATAGTTTCGGTTCAGTGCATCACCACCACTACCCAATTTTTCTGCCCCTGTTTAACAGGGGCACGTAATTACAATTTTTAATCAAATATTTAACAGCAGGGCTCATTCCTGCGCTAAACAAGAGTATCTGTGAGGGGTTGCAGTGTTGTGGCACCACCACCACTGCCTAAGGGACAGAAAGTGAGGTGAAATCTTCTAAACAGTGGCACAGACAGCAAAACAAATGTTACAGGGGTGATGATAACCCTTCACTATGTTATCCAAAAAACTTAAAAATAAGTCATGGACGCCATGGCTACTTTGAGCTTGCGATCCGCCAGCTTCCTGGTACTCCTCGTTTCCAGCCCTGACCCTGCCTCCCAGCTTCCAGATTCAGTGCGCTCCATCCAGAGCGCCCTCCAGCATGCCAGGTTCCAGCCAGCCTGATCAGCCAGCTTGACCGAGGTCATTCAGAGGTGTGATCTACAATACACCTCCTGGATCACAGCGAGTCTGATATAAAATATGTCCAACAGCGTGCCCCTTAACATAAAATTTGCCCATCAGAGTTCCCCTTAACAGAAAATATGCCCATCAGAGTGCCCTTTACCATAAAATTTGCCCATCAGAGTGCCCTTTACCATAAAATTTGCCCATCAGAGTGCCCCTTAACATAAAATTTGCCCATCAGAGTGCTCCTTAACATAAAATATGTCCAATAGCGTGTCCCTTAACATAAAATTTGCCCATCAGCGTGCCCCTTAACATAAAATAAGGGTCACGCTGATGGGCACCTTTTATGTTAAGGGGTACTCAGATGGGCACATTTTATTTTAAGGGGCACGCTGATGGGTATATTTTTAATGTGCACGCTGATGGGCACATTTTATGTTAAGGTGCACTCTGGGCACAACAAAATGTTTCCATCAGTGTGCCCCTTAAGAAAATATGCCCATCAGTGTGCACATTAAAAATATACCCATCAGCGTGCCCCTTAAAATAAAATTTGTCCATCAGAGTGTCCCTTAACATAAAAAAAGGTGCCTATCAGCGTGACCTTTAACAAAATATGCCCAGCAGTGTGCACAATAAAAATATGCCCATTAGTGATCACTAATTGGCCCACATACCTTGAATGCAGGTGGGCACGCCACACAACTGAAATACCGAAGGGGCGGAAGCTGCGAGATATGGAGAGCCAGGACCCAGGAACCGTGAGTAGCAGGGGGCAGGGCGCGTGGCGTGCACGTGACATCACGCCCCTACCGGCGGCCCATGAGTGTGAGCTCGGCTTCTCTCAACTTGCCTCTGAGACCTGTGGTGAGGAGCAGGGGGCGGGCGCACGCACGCAGCATCACTGGTTGCTGCTGGGGAAACCCGCGGTCCCAGAAAACTAGTGACGGTGGAGGACAGGACATTTCACTGTGCCCCCCCATCCCCAATAAATTGTACTGCCCAGGGCATCCGCCCCTTATGCCCCCCCCCTGTAGCTCTGCTATCATGTTGGAAGAAAGGGAGGAAGTAACCTGCTCCTCCACACACAAGATTACTAAGAATTTAACTTTGCTCCTGATGGCTGAAAGGAAAGGTGGTGGAGCACAAAAAGATGTGCAGCTGCTGTGATATCACCTTTCTGTAAACTACTACTAAAAGAGATAAAGAGCATAAGACAGCTTGGGTGACAACATTGCTCCTTTAGTAAACATATTGGAGTGAGTAAACATGGCCAATCTAGGATTTCATGCATTTTACATGTGTATTCATGCTTCTGGCTCTAAGGAAAGAACAACTGTACGAAAAGGCTAAAAAAATCCAGAAAAAAACTTTTTTAGGCAACCCCATTCAAGTCTATGAGGCAAACAACACCCAATTCTGGCTCAAAAGTAGCACATGTAGCATTTAGAGCACCTAGAGCCAAGCTACAGGCACCTGAGTGCTTTTACTATATGCGAACAGTCACCATTAAAAAAATACATAGGATTTTGGATGTTGAGCAATTTGAGATTTGAGCTACAAAAGGCTCAGATGTAAACAGGGCTTTAGAACAAACTTAAACCTAACATTAAAGATATGATCTTTGAAGATATTTTAGAATTAATTACTTCACAGTACAAGCCACTAAAGAAATCACTGGTGGAATGTTTAAAGATCTCTCCTGTTTGTTAATTATATCTAAATACATTATTGTCCATATCCTGGGCACTGCAGCAGTCTTTGATGAGCAGATAAATGTGTTTCCTGCCTCCTGTGCTTGATTAATAAATGAGCTGTTCCTTTGTATTCAGGATGTGTATCTGAAACACTGATAAATGTAGTACTTGTTAAAACATTGATGCATTTTGCATCAATTTGTTTCATTCACTCTGGCGATTACCTGAAAATGGAGCACTGTGAGGTTCTGAAACATCACTTTATATGCCTACTTTATATTAATTCATTAATGGTATTAACATTCCCATGTTCTTTTACCTAGAAGTAGAAAGTCTGAGTACTGCTTATTAGCTTAATTTTGGAATACACAAGTGACTTCTCTTGTCCTCCTAATAACTATAATAACTGCCCAAACAGGACGGTATCCAACAGGCCATGGATGTCAATTTTGCAATAAATGCATAATAATCTCAGACTTTTCAAATATCTACCATCTAGTGACTGAAAAATATTAGCTCAAGACTGGCCTTATTTAGTTTAATATATATATATATATATATATATATATATATATATATATATATATATATATATATATGGTTTTAGGCCTGCAGTGTATGTATAAACGTTTTAGATAGAAATTCAAGTCATTCTGCTTGATGCAGCCGTTCAAGTTAAATCTGTTTCGTTAAGTAACACTGCTGACATGTTCACTCTTTTTTCCAAAAGGGTCAAGCAGTGAGCACAGTGAGATCAAAGTCTATCTAAGGCAAAAAAATTTTGAGGGATGGTATAATAACAGAGTAAAACCCCTACTTTTTTTTTTTTTTGGGTGCTGGGGGGGGGGGGACTGATGTTTGACTCCCTTTTGGGAATTTCCTTACACTTCTTCTCCCACAGACAAACTGATCGCACAAAGGGAACAACCCCAACTTCAGGTTTCAAATAAAAGTTCACAGCTTTTTTTCATCTGTTAAGATCAATCAACAGTAGTTTTTTATATGAAAAAAAAAACAGGCAGGTATGATAAAAGTAGGGCTTTAATCATGTCTAGGATTTCTCAATCAGTGTGTGAGAGAGAAAATATGTTCATGAGCTAACCACCATTTCACACTTATAATGACATTTTATTATCCACCAGCCTCCCCCAACCTGATGAAGAGTTTCCAGGTATGCTGATACTTCATAAGCTGCCTTAGCATTTTTCTGGTCATCAACCATGTATTACATGGTCTTATAATACTACACAGTATCTTTTTGACAAGCCTGATACTCCTTTATTCTGTTCAGCTGGGAAAAAAAAAACTGGTGTGAGTCGGATATACTGTATATATACAGTACATTCTCTTAGTTTATTTTGAAACCAAATATTACTAGTTTATGAGAGATGAGAAGACAGTTTCAGACTTGCTAATTGTCCCTGGAAGGTGTGTTGTGTATGTTTGAGCTGAATTTCATATCAAGCTTCTTCAGAAGGAGAAAATGGAGATCAAATTAGGTATGTGTGAGACCTACAAGCAAACAAGTATCCAGATCAAGTATTATGATTTTATTCTGACGCCACATGATGTACTGTATGCTTGTATGACTGTAAGTCTGTGGCTCAAAGCATTGAGGCCAGAGACTTCCAGGTAATTAGCATTTTCGTAAACAGGTCCACATTGGCACATTCCAGCACTTAATGCTTTTTGGGTTTATTCTAACAACTAGAATAATCCAGCAAGGTCTGAAATTTCTGGTCTTACAATGTAATTCTGGACAAAAATGTTTTTTTTTGTTTGTTTTTTTGGATAGATTGAGGAGAAGTGTGTAGTTTTTTTTTTATTGCTGCCTCTTTCTGCACTGAGGAGATTTCTTTTAAAATGAGAAGTCCAGCCTGAACCTATTTGGCTGAGCTTGTCCTATGGCTCACGGGAATGCAATTTGTTTTGCACTCCTGTGACCAATTTTCAGCAGAGAGCAGTCTGAAGTCTGCTCTCTGCTGACGTCACTGGATCAGTCCAGGCATCGCGTCATCCCGAATCTGGGAGTCTGGATGCACCAGGTGCCTAGACTGATAGCTGTCTCAGCCTCTCAGCAAGCCGCTGAGAGGCTGAGATGGCTACTCCCCGCCCCTCCACAGCTCAGCGCTCCAGTGAGCGTGGAGGAGCAGAGCAGGAGAGCTGCTGACCGACAGGCAGCAGCTCTCTGCTCGGGGGAACTGAGAGAACCGAGCCATCAATGATGTTCAAGGATTACAAAGTAAGGGGAAATCTCCCCAGCAGAGACAGAGAGAGCAATAAAACCCAAAATGCTATCTAAGCCTTGCTCACTTCATTTTATTATTGTGTGTAGCAGGGTGTTAGGAATGTAGTTCCCACTTTTCACCACTAGATGGAACCACTTGTTGTTAGTTACTTCATTGGGATCATGTTCAAGAGAAGTACTTCTTTTTTGTTCTGTCTAGAGGGAATATATGCATGGCTCCAGTATGTCCCCTGTCATGTACCCCAGGTGCCATCTTGGAGCAGTCCATGCCTGTTTGGAGACAGAGTTCTCTTGAGATTTTGGCAGCCATCTTTGCTTGTGTTGGGGAGATAGGCTGAGCCTAGGGACAAGTTCCTGTGAAGAAGGGACAATTTAGGGACATATCAGACACCTTGGTCCTCTTGTTTGTACCTGGTGATGGGTAATGCATATAATCAGCATACAAATCTAACACAAGCCCTTTACACCAGTGGGACAGTGCAGCATCCCACTCATTAGGTCACATTGATCAGCCACAAAGAAATATGCTTGTTTCTGGAAACCTGCCGTGTGTAAGCACTGTATGCCTGCTGCACTATTAAAACTGCTTTATGTTTTATGTGAATAAGTGCCTAGTTGCTAAAGCTTATTCTGGAAAAAATATTTATTTTTTTCCACTACTTATTACATAGCAGAGTAAAAGAAAGTTTTAAATAAAACTTGTGTCGCTTAATCCCTCTGCACCATAGTCACATGTAAGCCCTGCCAAAATGTGTATGAGCTTACTGGAGAGGTTGCCTCCTACTTCCTGTCTGTATGAGCACTACTGCTACAAGCAGAAATAGAAAAGAAGTCATCAACGGTGGAGCAATAACAACACAACTTTCTCTTCACTATCTAAAGCTAAGAAACAAGCTTTGTCTGTAGTTCTAAATAAACTGACCTGCTAAATGAGTACAGTCCTATAATCTACTAAGTAACAAACATTTTGGAAAAATATGAATAAAGGAGAAGCTAAATCTATACTAGGGGTTGATCAATATATAGATAAACATGAATAGCCCTAGATGTATGAATGTTTTCATCTACCCAACTCAGTTAATGAACCATTCAAACCCACAAGGCTAATTCAGTTTTAAAATTAATTATTGTGAATATTTTGTCTAAATGCAGTTTCTTCATCTCTACGTTTGTGAAAATAGGGTGATTTATTGTAATTAATTTTCAGATGAGTAATTTATCTGCAGTATACAGTCTCTATGAAAAGGTAAACTGAAGCTTGATTCTCCACCTCCCATCTCCTCTTCTATCGTAGGATCCATGAGAATATTCTTTTTTTTTTTTCATGAGAATAGTCTAAGAATAGGGAAGACACACTGGCTGGCAACATAATAGTCCCACACAGTTCTGGGACAAGGTAAGGATGCAGAAAATCATTGTTAAGGGTTAATAAATGTTGCATTTGAGTTGAAAGAAGCACAGCATTTCCCAGAATACCAAAAGTGGCTGAATGGCCTAGATCTAGTTCGCCCCAGTCCTGGTCCTAAAAAGTTTTAAGCAGGAGACTTTACCTGGCAAGGTTAACTAGAAGGGATGAGCCGAACACCCCCCCCCGGTTAGCACCAGAACCTGCGAATGGACCGAAAATTCGCACGAACATTAGAACCCCATTGACGTCTATGGGACTCGAACATTCAAAATCAAAAGTGCTCATTTTAAAGGCTAATTTGCATGGTATTGTCCGGAAAAAGGTTTGGGGACCCGGGTCCTGTCCCAAGGGACATGTATCAATAAAAAAAAAACTTTTAAAAACAGCCGTTTTTTCGGGAGCAGTGATT
Organism: Aquarana catesbeiana; assembly: GCF_042186555.1. Classification (NCBI taxonomy): domain Eukaryota; kingdom Metazoa; phylum Chordata; class Amphibia; order Anura; family Ranidae; genus Aquarana; species Aquarana catesbeiana. The sequence goes on along the minus strand of NC_133325.1, from coordinate 434,228,910 downwards.
TTAATGATGCTTAAAGTTTAAAAAAAAAGTGAAAATTTCCTTCAAATATCATACCCGGGGAGTGTCTATAGTATGCCTGTAAAGTGGCGCGTGTTTCCCATGTTTAGAACAGTCCCTGCACAAAATGTCATTTTTAAAGGAAAAAAAGTCATTTAAAACTGCTTGCGGCTTTAATGTAATGTCTGGTCCTGGCAATATGGATGAAAATCAGTGAGACAAACAGCATGGGTACCCCCCAGTCCATTACCAGGCCCTTTGGGTCTTGTATGGATATTAAGGGGAACCCCGCCTATATACTCTGAACAGCAGTATACAGACGGTGCAAACAAGACAGGGACTGTAGGTTTCTTGTTAAGTAGAATCTGTTTGTAATTTTGAACTGGTACATTTTTAACGTGTTTAGCTCCAGCCAAAAAATCTATTTTAAGCTTTTTGGAAAACATAGGGAAGGGTTATCACCCCTGTGACATTTGTTTTGCTGTCTGTGCTCCTCTTCAGAAGTTTCCCCTCACTTTTTGTCCCAATGACAAATGTTTTTTGAAAATTTGTTTTTTTTTGTGAAACAAGGATTGGTGATAAAGCATCAGTGGAAAGGAGAAACGTTTTTCCCATATTAACTCTTATGCCCCGTACACACGGTCGGATTTTCTGATGGAAAATGTCCGATCGGAGCGTGTTGTCGGAAATTCCGACCGTGTGTGGGCTCCATCGGACATTTTCCATCGGATTTTCCGACACACAAAGTTGGACAGCAGGAGATAAAATTTTCCGACAACAAAATCCGTTGTCGGAAATTCCGATCGTGTGTACACTAATCCGACGGACAAAGTGCCACGCATGCTCAGAATAAATAAAGAGATGAAAGCTATTGGCCACTGCCCCGTTTATAGTCCCGACGTACGTGTTTTACGTCACCGCGTTCAGAACGATCGGATTTTCCGACAACTTTGTGTGACCGTGTGTATGCAAGACAAGTTTGAGCCAACATCCGTCGGAAAAAATCCTAGGATTTTGTTGTCGGAATGTCTGAACAAAGTCCGACCGTGTGTACGCCCTACTACAGGAGAGAATTTCCCTTCCTAGGGGTAGATTTCATCTCACTTCCTGTTGTCTCCTTCCGTTTGCAAGTAGGAGTCGTTTGTAAGTTGGATGTTTGAAAGTAGGAGCCTGCCCTATATACTCAGCAGAAATTTGGGCCTTAGGTGTTGTTGTGGCTACAACACTGTAAGCCCTCACAGGGCCCTGCTGTGAAATATTAGATCAAGAATTGTAATTACATGCCCCTGTTGAACAGGGGCAGAAAAATTGGGCCTTTGGTGGTGGTGGTGCTAGTGCCACAACACTGTAAGTCCTCACTCGCTCTTGGTGGGTGCAGAAATGAGCCCTGCTGTGAAATATTAGATCAAGAATTGTAATTACATGCCCCTGTTGAACAGGGGCTGAAAAATTGGGCCTTAGACACTGGTGCTGATGCCACAACACTGCAACCCCTCACAGATACTCTAGTTGGAACGCAGAAACGAGCCCTGCTGCAAAGTATTGCCTCAAAAATTGTAATTACATGCCCCTGTTAAACAGGGGCTGAAAAATTGGGCCTTAGGCACTGGTGCTGGTTCCACAACAATGCAACCCCTCACAGATACTCTAGTTGGAACGCAGAAACAAGCTCTGCTGCAAAGTATTGCATCAAAAATTGTAATTACACGCCCCTGTTAAACAGGGGCTAACAAATTGGGCCTTAGGCACTGGTGCTGGTGCCACAACAATGCAACCCCTCACAGATACTCTAGTTGGAAAGCAGAAACGAGCTCTGCTGCAAAGTATTGCATCAAAAATTGTAATTACACGCCCCTGTTAAACAGGGGCTGAAAAATTGGGACTTAGGCACTGGTGGTGGCGCCCAGAACCAAAAATGTTCTTACAATCTATCAGCGTGATCAATGAGGAGGAAGAGGATAATTACTCAGGATAGTCACTCAGCATAGGCAGTCTTTGAAGGGATCTGAGATTTTTTAAAAAATGATTCGGTTACATCAGCATCAGGTGCTTGGTAGCTGGTGGTGATCCAAGACAGATTCATTTTTATGAAGGTCAGTCGATCGACCGAGTCGGTGGACAGATGCACCCTGTGATCGGTTACAAAGCCTCCAGCAGCACTGAATGTGCGTTCCGAAAGAACGCTGGATGCAGGACAGGCCAGTAGCTCAATTGCATACTGTGCAAGCTCTGGCCAGTGATCCATCCTTAAGACCCAGTAACCCAGAGGATTTTCGGTGGGAAAGGTGTCCAAGTCAGATCTTGCCCCTAGGTATTCCTGCACCACGTAAAACAGACACTGGCGATGGTTGCTGGAACCGATCATACCTTGGGGCTGCGGACAAAAAATTGTCTGAACGCATCGGTCAGACGGGCACCTTCTCCAACGTTCCTTCTTTGACTGACTGAAGCCTCAGCAACACTTTGTCCAGAAACAGGAGTTTGTAACCTCCCAGTCTCTGGGAACGCATTGCACAGACCTTTCTGCAAGGCTTCCTGAAGATGTTTCATCCTCTGCTCCCTCTGCGACTGCAAGATAAGGTCCGCAACCTTACCCTTGTAACGTGGATCAAGGAGGGTTGCCAGCCAGTATTGGTCCTTCTCCTTGATACCACGAATACGAGGATCCTTACGCAGGCTTTGCAGGATCAGGGAGGCTATGCAGCGTAGGTTTGCTGAGGCATTCAGTCCGGAGTCCTCTGGGTCACTAAGGACAACATGGTCCACAGCCACCTCCTCCCAGCCATGTACAAGTCCATGTGTTTCTTGAGACTAATCCGTTAAAGACTGCTGCTGATGCTGAGTGCCAGGCTCCACCTCCATACTGACACAATCCTCCTCCTTGTCCTCTTCCTGTGTGATCAGCGGGCACGCAGGAACACTGTCTGGATAAAGGGGGCCTTGAGAGCTAAGGAAGTCCTCCTCTTCCTGCCTCTGTTCTGCCTCAAGTGCCCTGTCCATTATTCCACGCAGCGTGTGCTCCAACAGGTGGACAAGGGGGACAGTGTCACTGATGCATGCACTGTCACTGCTCACCATCCTTGTGGCCTCCTCAAATGGTGACAGGACAGTGCATGCATCCCTGATCATGGCCCACTGGCGTGGGGAAAAAAACAAGCTCCCCTGACCCTGTCCTGGTGCCATAGTCACACAGGTACTCATTGATGGCCCTCTGCTGCGTGTGCAGCCGCTGAAGCATGGCCAACGTTGAGTTCCACCTGGTGGGCATGTCACAGATTAGGCGGTTCTTGGGCAGGTTAAACTCCTTTTGGAGGTCTGCCAGCCGAGCACTGGCATTATATGACCTGCGGAAATGCACACAGACTTTCCTGGCCTGCCTCAGGACATCCTGTAAGCCCGGGTACCTGCCCAAGAACCGCTGCACCACCAAGTTAAGGACGTGAGCCAAACAGGGCACATGGGTCATTTGTCCCTGTCGGAGGGCAGAGAGGAGGTTGGTGCCATTGTCGCAAACCACCATACCTGCCTTAAGTTGGCATGGCATCAACCACCTTTGAACCTGCCCCTGCAGAGCTGACAGAACCTCTGCCCCAGTGTGGCTCCTGTCCCCCAAGCACACCAGCTCAAGCACCGCATGGCATCTTTTGGCCTGCATACTTGCGTAGCCCCTTGAACGGCTACGGAGCACCGCTGGTTCCGAGGACAAAACACAGGAAGAGGCCATGGAGGAAGAAGAAGAGGAGGGGGTGGAGGAGAGAGGTGTGTCACAATCATTAGTAGTGGCATTTTGGAGGCGTGGTGGCGGAACAACCTACAACACTACTGCACCTTGTCCTGCATCCTTCCCAGCTGCCAGCAGAGTCACCCAATGTGTGGTGAAACTTAGGTAATGTCCCTGTCCATGCCTGCTGGACCATGAGTCAGTGGTAATATGCACCTTACCACTGACCGCCCTGTCCAGTGAGGCCAAGACATTGCCTTCCACTTGCCGGTAGAGAGCCGGAATCGCCTTCCGTGAGAAAAAGTGGCATTTGGGTACCTGCCACTGAGGAACCGCACATTCCACAAACTCACGGAAGGGGGCAGAGTCTACCAACTGAAAAGGCAGCAGTTGAAGTGCTAGCAATTTTGCCAAGCTAGCATTCAACCGCTGGGCATGTGGATGGCTGGGAGCGAACTTCTTTCGGCGGTGCAGCAGCTGGGGCAGGGAAATTTGCCTGGTACAATCTGACGTCGGTGTACCAAAAGCAGATTGCCCACAAGTACTTGGCTGTGACAAACCTAATTCTACACCTTCATTCCTCTCAGTGCAGGTCTCAGAGATGACTGAAGGTATAGTGGGGTTGGAGATCTCAGCTGATGAGGAGCAAGGAGAGGTCCTCTTTGTTCTTTGGTGTGGGTCTTTTGGATACGCTTGCCAACGAACTGCATGGCAGGTCAACATATGTCTGGTCAAGCATGTGGTGCCCAAGCGGGAGATGTTTTGGCCACGCGAGATACGCTTGAGACATATGTTGCAAATAGCAGTGGTGCGATCTGATGCACTCGTCTCAAAAAAGGCCCACACCAAAGAACTTTTGGAATAACGCACAGAGACAGCAGCGCCCTGCACATGCGGAGCTTTGGAGTGTGATGCAGTCAGTGTGCTGCCCTTAAGCTGGCCCCTGGAGGGCATCCTACCTCGTTGGTGATGTGCCTCCTCCTCCTCCTCCTCTCTCCTATCAGGCACCCACGTTGAGTCAGTGACCTCATCATCCCCTCCCTCCTCATCACTGGAGCAAACCTGGCGGTATGCTGCAGCAGGGGAGCATGACTGCCAGATTGCTGTCCTTCTTGGGCACCCCCTCTGTCCGTGCTCACGTTACTGCCTTCATCTAGCTCAGTATCATCATCAGAGCCTTCTAAACGCTGGGCATCCTCCTGGAGCATGTACCCAACACTGTGGCCAAACAGTTTGAGGGACTCCTCAGGAGAACATGGTGGGGCTAGGGAAGGAGTCACTGATGCCATTGAGCTGAGGGAAGAGGCTGCATTGGCAGCTGCTTTGCCAGACAAAGTACCCTGAGCATGGATGAGAGAGGATGAGGAGGATGAGGACGGCTTGGTCATCCAGTCGACCAAGTCTTCCGCATGTTGCGGCTCAACACGGCCAGCTGCCAAAAAAAAGGCAAAGCGTGTCCCACGGCCACGGGCTGATGAGGATGCACCGTCTCCACGACCAGCACTGTTGCCTCTAGACACAGAGCCTGATTGATTGCCCTCTTTTATTGGCTTGTGACTGTCTGCCTCTCCTTGTTGGCCTTCCAAACATACTAATGGCCTGCAGCTGCACTATGCTGGGATATATATATATATATATATATATGTATATATATATATATATATATATATATATATATATATATATATATATATATATATACTGATACTGCAGCTCGCAAAATCAACTGCCTGCCTGTAGTATGAGAACACCACCAACCTTCTACAGGTATCTTTAGCTGAACACTGTGCAGAGCTCACAAAAAACAAACTTGTAGCTTATTTAGCTGCCTGCGGTAGTGATAGGATGAGGAAAACACCACCAACCTTCAACAGGTAGCTTTAGGTGAACACTGTGCAGAGCTCGCAAAAAACTAACTTGTAGCTTATTTTGCTGCCTGCGGTAGTGATAGGATCAGGAAAACACCACCAACCTTCGACAGGTAGCTTTAGGTAAACACTGTGCAGAGCTCGCAAAAAACTAACTTGCAGCTTATTTAGCTGCCTGCGGTAGTGATAGGATTAGGAAAATACCACCAACCTTCTACAGGTAGCTTTAGGTGAACACTGTGCAGAGCTCACAAAAAACAAATTTGTAGCTTATTTAGCTGCCTGCGGTAGTGATAGGATCAGGAAAACACCACCAACCTTCGACAGGTAGCTTTAGGTGAACACTGTGCAGAGCTCGCAAAAAATTAACTTGTAGTTTATTTAGCTGCCTGAGGTAGTGATAGGATCAGGAAATCACCACCAATCTTCGACAGGTAGCTTTAGGAAAACACTGTGCAGAGCTCGCAAAAAACTAACTTGTGGCTTATTTAGCTGCCTGCGGTAGAGATAGGATCAGGAAAACCCCACCAACCTCCTACAGGTAGCTTTAGCTGAACACTGTACAGAGCTCGCACTACACTAAATTGTAGTTTTAGCTGAACACTGTGAGGAGGACACACTACACTAACTTGTAGCTTTAGCTGAACACTGTTCAGAGGACTCACTACACTAACTTGCAGCTTTAGCTGAACACTGTACAGAGGTCGCACTACACTAACTTGTAGTTTTAGCGGAACACTGTTCAGAGGACGCACTACACTAACTTGTAGCTTTAGCTGAACACTGTGCAGAGGTCGCACTACAGTAACTTGTAGCTTTAGCTGAACACTGTTCAGAAGACGCACTACACAAACTTGTAGCTTTAGCTGAACACTGTGCAGAGGTCGCACTACACTAACTTGTAGTTTTAGCTGAACACTGTTCAGAGGACGCACTACACTAACTTGTAGCTTTAGCTGAACACTGTGCAGAGGTCGCATTAAACTAACTTGTATTTTTAGCTGAACACTGTGAGGATGACACACTACCCTAACTGGTAGCTTTAGCTGAACACTGTGCACTAAACTAACTTGTAGTTTTAGCTGAACACTGTGAGGAGGACGCACTACACTGACTTGTAGTTTTAGCTGAACACTGTGAGGAGGACGCACAACACTAACTTGTAGCTTTGGCTGAACACTGTGCAGAGGTCGCACTACACTAACTTATAGTTTTAGCTGAACACTGTGAGGAGGACACACTACACCAACTTGTAGCTTTAGCTGAACACTGTGAGGAGGACACACTACCCTAATTTGTAGCTTTAGCTGAACACTGTGCAGAGGTCACACTAAACTAACTTGTAGCTTTAGTTGAACACTGTGAGGAGGACGCACTACCCTAACTTGTAGCTTTAGCTGAACACTGTGCAGAGGCCACACTAAACTAACTTGTAGCTTTAGCTGAACACTGTGAGGAGGACGCACTACCCTAACTTGTAGCTTTAGCTGAACACTGTGCAGAGGTCACACTAAACTAACTTGTAGCTTTAGTTGAACACCGTGAGGAGGACGCACTACACTAACTTGTAGCTTTATCTGAACACTGTGCAGAGGTCGCACTAAACTAACTTGTAGCTTTAGCTGAACACTGTGAGGAGGTCACACTACACTAACTTGTAGCTTTAGCTGAACACTGTTCAGAGGATGCACTACAGTAACTTGTAGTTTTAGCTTAACACTGTGAGGAGGACGCACTACACTAACTTGTAGCTTTAGCTGAAAACTGTGCAGAGGTCACACTACACTAACTTGTAGTTTTAGCTGAACACTGTGAGGAGGACGCACTACACTAACTTGTAGCTTTAGTTGAACACTGTGCAGAGGTCGCACTACACTAATTTGTAGTTTTAGCTGAACACTGTGAGGAGGACGCACTACACCAACTTGTAGCTTTAGCTGAACACTGTGAGGAGGACACACTACCCTAACTTGTAGCTTTAGCTGAACACTGTGCAGAGGTCACACTAAACTAACTTGTAGCTTTACCTGAACACTGTGAGGAGGACACACTACTCTAACTTGTAGCTTTAGCTGAACACTGTGCAGAGGTCACACTAAACTAACTTCTAGCTTTAGCTGAACACTGTTCAGAGGACGCACTACACTAACTTGTAGTTTTAGCTGAACACTGTGAGGAGAACGCACTACACCAACTTGTAGCTTTAGTTGAACACTGTGCAGAGGTCGCACTACACTAGCTTGTAGTTTTAGCTGAGCACTGTGAGGAGGACGCACTACATCAACTTGAAGCTTTAACTGATCACTGTGAGGAGGACGCACTACCCTAACTTGTAGCTTTAGCTGAACACTGTGCAGAGGTCTCACTAAACTAACTTGTAGCTTTAGCTGAACACTGTGTGGAGGACACACTACCCTAACTTGTAGCTTTAGCTGAACACTGTGCAGAGGTCACACTAAACTAACTTGTAGCTTTAGCTGAACACTGTGAGGAGGACGCACTACACTAACTTGTAGTTTTAGCTAAACACTGTTCAGAGGACGCACTACACTAACTTGTAGTTTTGGCTGAACACTGTGAGGAGGACGCACTACACTAACTTGTAGCTTTAGTTGAACACTGTGCAGAGGTCGCACTACACTAACTTGTAGTTTTAGCTGAACACTGTGAGGAGGACGCTCTACACTAACTTGTAGCTTTAGCTGAACACTGTGCAGAGGTCGCACTACACTAACTTGTAGTTTTAGCTGAACACTGTGAGGAGGTCACACTACACTAACTTGTAGCTTTAGTTGAACACGGTTCAGAGGATGCACTACACTAACTTGAAGTTTTAGCTGAACACTGTGAGGAGGACGCACTACAATAACTTGTAGCTTTAGCTGAACACTGTGAGGAGGACACACTACCCTAACTTGTAGCTTTAGCTGAACACTGTGCAGAGGTCACACTAAACTAACTTGTAGCTTTAGCTGAACACTGTGAGGAGGATGCACTACACTAACTTGTAGTTTTAGCTAAACACTGTTCAGAGGACGCACTACACTAACTTGTAGTTTTGGCTGAACACTGTGAGGAGGACGCACTGCACTAACTTGTAGCTTTAGTTGAACACTGTGCAGAGGTCGCACTACACTAACTTGTAGCTTTAGCTGAACACTGTGCAGAGGTCGCACTACACTAACTTGTAGTTTTAGTTGAACACTGTGAGGAGGTCACACTACACTAACTTGTAGCTTTAGCTGAACACTGTGAGGAGTATGCACTACACTAACTTGTAGTTTTAGCTGAACACTGTGAGGAGGACGCACAACACTAACTTGTAGCTTTAGCTGAACACTGTGCAGAGGTCGCACTACACTAACTTATAGTTTTAGCTGAACACTGTGAGGAGGACACACTACACCAACTTGTAGCTTTAGCTGAACACTGTGAGGAGGACACACTACCCTAATTTGTAGCTTTAGCTGAACACTGTGCAGAGGTCACACTAAACTAACTTGTAGCTTTAGTTGAACACTGTGAGGAGGACGCACTACCCTAACTTGTAGCTTTAGCTGAACACTGTGCAGAGGCCACACTAAACTAACTTGTAGCTTTAGCTGAACACTGTGAGGAGGACACACTACCCTAACTTGTAGCTTTAGCTGAACACTGTGCAGAGGTCACACTAAACTAACTTGTAGCTTTAGTTGAACACCGTGAGGAGGACGCACTACACTAACTTGTAGCTTTATCTGAACACTGTGCAGAGGTCGCACTACACTAACTTGTAGTTTTAGTTGAACACTGTGAGGAGGTCACACTACACTAACTTGTAGCTTTAGCTGAACACTGTGAGGAGTATGCACTACACTAACTTGTAGTTTTAGCTGAACACTGTGAGGAGGACGCACTACACTAACTTGTAGCTTTAGTTGAACACTGTGCAGAGGTCGCACTACACTAATTTGTAGTTTTAGCTGAACACTGTGAGGAGGACGCACTACACCAACTTGTAGCTTTAGCTGAACACTGTGAGGAGGACACACTACCCTAACTTGTAGCTTTAGCTGAACACTGTGCAGAGTTCACACTACACTAACTTGTAGTTTTAGCTGAACACTGTGAGGAGGACGCACTACACCAACTTGTAGCTTTAGCTGAACACTGTGAGGAGGACGCACTACCCTAACTTGTAGCTTTAGCTGAACACTGTGCAGAAGTCACACTAAACTAACTTGTAGCTTTAGCTGAACACTGTGAGGAGGACGCACTACACTAACTTGTAGCCTTAGCTGAACACTGTGCAGAGGTCGCACTACACTAACTTGTAGCTTTAGCTGAACACTTTTCAGAGGATGCACTACACTAAATTGTAGTTTTAGCTTAATACTGTGAGGAGCACACACTACACTAACTTGTAGCCTTAGCTGAACACTGTGCAGAGGTCGCACTACACTAACTTGTAGTTTTAGCTGAACACTGTGAGGAGGACGCACTACACTAACTTGTAGCTTTAGCTGAACACTGTGCAGAGGTCGCACTACACTAACTTGTAGTTTTAGCTGAACACTGTGAGGATGATGCACTACACTAACTTGTAGCTTTAGCTTAACACTGTGCAGAGGTCGCACTATACTAACTTGTAGTTTTAGCTGAACACTGTGAGGAGGACGCACTACACTAACTTGTAGCTTTAGCTTAACACTGTGCAGAGGTCACACTAAACTAACTTGTAGCTTTAGCTGAACACTGTGAGGAGGAAACACTACCCTAACTTGTAGCTTTAGCTGAACACTGTGCAGAGGTCACACTAAACTAACTTGAAGCTTTAGCTGAACACTGTGAGGAGGACGCCCTACACTAACTTGTAGCTTTAGCTGAACACTGTTCAGAGGATGCACTACACTAACTTGTAGTTTTAGCTTAACACTGTGAGGAGGACGCACTACACTAACTTGTAGCCTTAGCTGAACACTGTGCAGAGGTCGCACTACACTAACTTGTAGTTTTAGCTGAACACTGTGAGGAGAACGCACTACACTAACTTTTAGCTTTAGCAGAACACTGTGCAGAGGTCGCAATACACTAAATTGTAGTTTTAGCTGAACACTGTGAGGATGACGCACTACACTAACTTGTATCTTTAGCTGAACACTGTGAGGAGGACACACTACCCTAACTTGTAGCTTTAGCAGAACACTGTGCAGAGGTCACACTAAACTAACTTGTAGCTTTAGCTGAACACTGTGTGGAGGACGCACTACCCTAACTTGTAGCTTTAGCTGAACACTGTGCAGAGGTCACAATAAACTAACTTGTAGCTTTAGCTGAACACTGTGAGGAGGACGCACAACACTAACTTGTAACTTTAGTTGAACACTGTGCAGAGGTCGCACTACACTAACTTGTAGTTTTAGCTGAACACTGTGAGGAGGACGCACTACACTAACTTGTAGCTTTAGCTGAACACTGTGCAGAGGTCGCACTACACTAACTTGTAGTTTTAGCTGAACACTGTGAGGATGATACACTACACTAACTTGTAGCTTTATCTGAACACTGTGCAGAGGTCGCACTATACTAACTTGTAGTTTTAGCTTAACACTGTGAGGAGGACACACTACACTAACTTTTAGCTTTAGCTGAACACTGTGCAGAGGTCACACTAAACTAACTTGTAGCTTTAGCTGAACACTGTGAGGAGGACGCACTACACTAACTTGTAGCTTTACCTGAACACCATGCAGAGGTCACACTAAACTAACTTGTAGCTTTAGCTGAACACTGTTCAGAGGACGCACTACACTAACTTGTAGTTTTAGCTGAACACTGTGAGGAGAACGCACTACACCAACTTGTAGCTTTAGTTGAACACTGTGCAGAGGTTGCACTACACTAGCTTGTAGTTTTAGCTGAGCACTGTGAGGAGGACGCACTACATCAACTTGTAGCTTTAACTGATCACTGTGAGGAGGACGCACTACCCTAACTTGTAGCTTTAGCTGAACACTGTGCAGAGGTCTCACTAAACTAACTTGTAGCTTTAGCTGAACACTGTGTGGAGGACGCACTACCCTAACTTGTAGCTTTAGCTGAACACTGTGCAGAGGTCACACTAAACTAACTTGTAGCTTTAGCTGAACACTGTGAGGAGGACGCACTACACTAACTTGTAGTTTTAGCTAAACACTGTTCAGAGGACGCACTACACTAACTTGTAGTTTTGGCTGAACACTGTGAGGAGGACGCACTACACTAACTTGTAGCTTTAGTTGAACACTGTGCAGAGGTCGCACTACACTAACTTGTAGTTTTAGCTGAACACTGTGAGGAGGACGCTCTACACTAACTTGTAGCTTTAGTTGAACACGGTTCAGAGGATGCACTACACTAACTTGAAGTTTTAGCTGAACACTGTGAGGAGGATGCACTACAATAACTTGTAGCTTTAGCTGAACACTGTGAGGAGGACACACTACCCTAACTTGTAGCTTTAGCTGAACACTGTGCAGAGGTCACACTAAACTAACTTGTAGCTTTAGCTGAACAATGTGAGGAGGACGCACTACACTAACTTGTAGTTTTAGCTAAACACTGTTCAGAGGTAGGGATGAGCTTCGTGTTCGAGTCGAACCCATGTTCGACTCGAACATCGGCTGTTCGATCGTTCGCCGAATTGCGAACGTTATGGGCCGTTCGCGCTAAATTCATGTGGCGCGTCACGGCCCATAATTCACTGCGGCATCGCAGTGCATTCCTGGCTGATGATTGGCCAAGCATGCACTATGACCCGCATGCTTGGCCAATCACAGCGCCGTCAGTAGAGAGAGCTGTAATTGGCCAAAGCCAGGGTGGCTTTGGCCAATTATGGCTCAGGGGATTTAGTACACACCCCACACTATATAAGGCCGCCTGCACGGCGGCCCTGTGTAGTGTGTGTTCCGGTGTGCTGAGAGATAGAGAGAGAGAGAGACAGTGTCATTTGATTTGAGTTAGATAGATTAGGCAGAACAGTCAGTCAGTTAGCTGCACTTACAGTGTATTGTGTATATATATGCATCCCAGGTGTTGCATAGATATATATACACTGTATTCAGTTTAGCTAGATCCGTTCCTGTTATCTTCTATCTAGACTATTTACATTTAATGCAGTGCGTCCTGCTCACAGTGTTCAGCTAGATCCGTTCCTGCTATTTACATTTAGTGCAGTGCGTCCTGCTCACAGTGTTCAGCTAGATCCGTTCCTGTTATCTTCTAGACTATTTACATTTAGTGCAGTGCGTCCTGCTCACAGTGTTCAGCTAGATCCGTTCCTGCAATTTACATTTAGTGCAGTGCGTCCTGCTCACAGTGTTCAGCTAGATCCGTTCCTGCTATTTACATTTAGTGCAGTGCGTCCTGCTCACAGTGTTCAGCTAGATCCGTTCCTGCTATTTACATTTAGTGCAGTGCGTCCTGCTCACAGTGTTCAGCTAGATCCGTTCCTGTTATTTACATTTAGTGCAGTGCGTCCTGCTCACAGTGTTCAGCTAGATCCGTTCCTGCTATTTACATTTAGTGCAGTGCGTCCTGCTCACAGTGTTCAGCTAGATCCGTTCCTGCTATTTACATTTAGTGCAGTGCGTCCTGCTCACAGTGTTCAGCTAGATCCGTTCCTGCTATTTACATTTAGTGCAGTGCGTCCTGCTCACAGTGTTCAGCTAGATCCGTTCCTGTTATCTTCTAGACTATTTACATTTAGTGCAGTGCGTCCTGCTCACAGTGTTCAGCTAGATCCGTTCCTGCTATTTACATTTAGTGCAGTGCGTCCTGCTCACAGTGTTCAGCTAGAGCCGTTCCTGCTATTTACATTTAGTGCAGTGCGTCCTGCTCACAGTGTTCAGCTAGATCCGTTCCTGTTATCTTCTAGACTATTTACATTTAGTGCAGTGCGTCCTGCTCACAGTGTTCAGCTAGATCCGTTCCTGCTATTTACATTTAGTGCAGTGCGTCCTGCTCACAGTGTTCAGCTAGATCCGTTCCTGTTATCTTCTAGACTATTTACATTTAGTGCAGTGCGTCCTGCTCACAGTGTTCAGCTAGATCCGTTCCTGTTATCTTCTAGACTATTTACATTTAGTGCAGTGCGTCCTGCTCACAGTGTTCAGCTAGATCCGTTCCTGTTATCTTCTAGACTATTTACATTTAGTGCAGTGCGTCCTGCTCACAGTGTTCAACTAGATCCGTTCCTGTTATCTTCTAGACTATTTACATTTAGTGCAGTGCGTCCTGCTCACAGTGTTCAGCTAGATCCGTTCCTGTTAAATTCTTACTGACAGGCAGGCTTGTCTGGTTACAGTATATAAAGCTACCTGAAGAAAATTACAGGTGTTCTATTTGATCCTATTAGTACCACGGTCAGGCAGCTAGACTATTTACATTTAGTACAGTGCGTCCTGCTCACAGTGTTCAGCTAGATCCGTTCCTGTTATCTTCCTACTGACAGGCAGGCTTGTCTGGTTACAGTATATAAAGCTACCTGAAGAAAATTACAGGTGTTCTATTTGATCCTATTAGTACCACGGTCAGGCAGCTAGACTATTTACATTTAGTACAGTGCGTCCTGCTCACAGTGTTCAGCTAGATCCGTTCCTGTTATCTTCCTACTGACAGGCAGGCTTGTCTGGTTACAGTATATAAAGCTACTTGAAGAAAATTACAGGTGTTCTATCCCAGCTTAGTGCAGCTACAGGCCATTAGTATGTCTGGAAGGCCAAGAAGGAGAGGCAGACAGTCACAAGCCAATAAGAGAGGGCAAGCAGGCTCTGTGTCTAGTGCTGGTCGTGGAGACGGTGCATCCTCATCAGCACGTGGCCATGGGACACGGTTGGCCTTTTTTTCGGCAGCTGGCCGTGTTGAGCCGCAACATGCGGAAGACTTGGTCGAGTGGATGACCAAGCCGTCCTCATCCTCCTCATCCTCTCTCACCCATGCCCAGGGTGCTTTGTCTGGCAAAACAGCGGCCTCTTCCCTCAGCTCAATGTCATCAGTGACTCCTTCCCTAGCTCCACCATGTCCTCATGAGGATTCCCTCGAACTGTTTGACCACAGTGTTGGGTACATGCTCCAGGAGGATGCCCAGCGTTTGGAAGGCTCTGATGACGATACTGAGCTCGATGAAGGCAGTAACATGAGCACGGACAGAGGGGGTGCCCAAGAAGGACAGCAATCTGGCAGTCATGCTCCCCCTGCTGCAGCATACTGCCAGGTTTGCTCCAGTGATGAGGAGGGAGGGGATGATGAGGTCACTGACTCAACGTGGGTGCCTGATAGGAGAGAGGAGGAGGAGGAGGAGGAGGAGGCGGCGGCACATCACCAACGAGGCAGGATGCCCTCCAGGGGCCAGCCTAAGGGCAGCACATTGACTGCATCACACCCCAAAGCTCCACATGTGCAGGGCGCTGCAGTCTCTGCGCGTTATTCAAAAAGTTCTTTGGTGTGGGCCTTTTTTGAGACGAGTGCATCAGATCACACCGCTGCTATTTGCAACATATGTCTCAAGCGTATCTCGCATGGCCAAAACATCTCCCGCTTGGGTACCACATGCTTGACCAGACATATGTTGACCTGCCATGCAGTTCGTTGGCAAGCGTATCTAAAAGACCCACACCAAAGAACAAAGAGGATCTCTCCTTGCTCCTCATCAGCTGAGATTTCCAACCCCACTAGACCTTCAGTCCTCTCTGAGACCTGCAGTGAGAGGAATGAAGGTGTAGAATTAGGTGTGTCACAGCCAAGTACTTGTGGGCAATCTGCTTTTGGTACACCGACGTCAGATTGTACCAGGCAAATTTCCCTGCCCCAGCTGCTGCACCGCCAAAAGAAGTTTGCTCCCAGCCATCCACATGCCCAGCGGTTGAATGCTAGCTTGGCAAAATTGCTAGCACTTCAACTGCTGCCTTTTCAGTTGGTAGACTCTGCCCCCTTCCGTGAGTTTGTGGAATGTGCGGTTCCTCAGTGGCAGGTACCCAAACGCCACTTTTTCTCACGGAAGGCGATTCCGGCTCTCTACCGGCATGTGGAAGGCAATGTCCATGCCTCGCTGGACAGGGCGGTCAGCGGTAAGGTGCATATTACCGCTGACTCATGGTCCAGCAGGCATGGACAGGGACGTTACCTAAGTTTCACGGCGCATTGGGTGACTCTGCTGGCAGCTGGGAAGGATGCAGGACAAGGTGCAGTAGTGTTGGAGGTTGTTCCGCCACCACGCCTCCAAAATGCTGATTGTGACACACCTCTCTCCTCCACCCCCTCCTCTTCTTCTTCCTCCATGGCCTCTTCCTCGGAACCAGCGGTGCTCCGTAGGCGTTCAAGGGGCTACGCAGGCCAAAAGATGCCATGCGGTGCTTGAGCTGGTGTGCTTGGGGGACAGGAGCCACACTGGGGCAGAGGTTCTGTCAGCTCTGCAGGGGCAGGTTCAGAGGTGGTTGACGCCACGCCAACTTAAGGCAGGAATGGTGGTTTGCGACAATGGCACCAACCTCCTCTCTGCCCTCCGACAGGGACAAATGACCCATGTGCCCTGTTTGGCTCACGTCCTTAACTTGGTGGTGCAGCGGTTCTTGGGCAGGTACCCGGGCTTACAGGATGTCCTGAGGCAGGCCAGGAAAGTCTGTGTGTATTTCCGCCGGTCATATAATGCCAGTGCTCGGCTGACGGACCTCCAAAAGGAGTTTAACCTGCCCAAGAACCGCCTAATCTGTGACATGCCCACCAGGTGGAACTCAACGTTGGCCATGCTGCAGCGGCTGCACACGCAGCAGAGGGCCATCAATGAGTACCTGTGCGACTATGGCACCAGGACAGGGTCAGGGGAGCTTGGTTTTTTTTCCCCACGCCAGTGGGCCATGATCAGGGATGCATGCACTGTCCTGTCACCATTCGAGGAGGCCACGAGGATGGTGAGCAGTGACAGTGCATGCATCAGTGACACTGTCCCCCTTGTCCACCTGTTGGAGCACACGCTGCGTGGAATAATGGACAGGGCACTTGAGGCAGAACAGAGGCAGGAAGAGGAGGACTTCCTTAGCTCTCAAGGCCCCCTTTATCCAGACAGTGTTCCTGCGTGCCCGCCGATCACACAGGAAGAGGACGAGGAGGAAGAGGAGGAGGAGGAAGATTGTGTCAGTATGGAGGTGGAGCCTGGCACTCAGCATCAGCAGCAGTCTTTAAGGGATCAGTCCCAAGAAACACATGGACTTGTACGTGGCTGGGAGGAGGTGGCTGCGGACCATGTCGTTCTTAGTGACCCAGAGGACTCCGGACCGAATGCCTCAGCAAACCTACGCTGCATGGCCTCCCTGATCCTGCAAAGCCTGCGTAAGGATCCTCATATTCGTGGTATCAAGGAGAAGGACCAATACTGGCTGGCAACCCTCCTTGATCCACGTTACAAGGGTAAGGTTGCGGACCTTATCTTGCCATCGCAGAGGGAGCAGAGGATGAAACATCTTCGGGAGGCCTTGCAGAAAGGTCTGTGCAACGCGTTCCCAGAGACTGGGAGGTTACAAACTCCTGTTTCTGGACAACGTGTTGCTGAGGCTTCGGTCAGTCAAAGAAGGAGCGGTGGAGAAGGTGGCCGTCTGACCGATGCGTTCAGACAATTTTTTGGTCCGCAGCCCCAAGGTATGATCGGTTCCAGCAACCATCGCCAGCGTCTGTTTTACATGGTGCAGGAATACCTAGGGGCAAGATCAGACTTGGACACCTTTCCCACCGAAAATCCTCTGGGTTACTGGGTCTTGAGGATGGATCACTGGCCAGAGCTTGCACAGTATGCAATTGAGCTACTGGCCTGTCCTGCATCCAGCGTTCTTTCGGAACGCACATTCAGTGCTGCTGGAGGCGTGGTAACCGATCACAGGGTGCGTCTGTCCACCGACTCGGTCGATCGGCTGACCTTCATAAAAATGAATGAGTCTTGGATCACCACCAGCTACCAAGCACCTGATGCTGATGTAACCGAATAATTTTTTTTGAAATCTCAGATCCCTTCAAAGACTGCCTATGCTGATGCTGAGTGACTATCCCTGAGTAATTATCCTCTTCCTCCTCAATCATCACGCTGATAGCTTGTAAGAACATTTTTGGTTCTGGGCGCCACCACCAGTGCCTAAGGCACAATTTTTCAGCCCCTGTTTAACAGGGGCGTGTAATTACAATTTTTGATGTAATACTTTGCAGCAGGGCTCGTTCCTGCATTCCAACTAGAGTGTCTGTGAGGGGTTGCAGTGTTGTGGCACCAGCACCAGTGCCTAAGGCCCAATTTTTCTGCCCCTGTCTAACAGGGGCGTGTAATTACAATTTTTGATGCAATACTTTGCAGCAGGGCTCGTTCCTGCGTTCCAACTAGAGTGTCTGTGAGGGGTTGCAGTGTTGTGGCACCAGCACCAGTGCCTAAGGCCCAATTTTTCTGCCCCTGTCTAACAGGGGCGTGTAATTACAATTTTTGAAGCAATACTTTGCAGCAGGGCTCGTTCCTGCGTTCCAACTAGAGTGTCTGTGAGGGGTTGCAGTGTTGTGGCACCAGCACCAGTGCCTAAGGCCTAATTTTTCAGCTCCTGTTCAACAGGGGCATGTAATTACAATTCTTGATCTAATATTTCACAGCAGGGCCCTGTGAGGGCTTACAGTTTTGTGGCCACAGCAACACCTAAGGCCCAAAGTTCTGCTGAGTATATAGGGCAGGACCCTACTTTCAAACATCTAACTTACAAACGACTCCTACTTGCAAACGGAAGGAGACAACAGGAAGTGAGATGAAATCTACCCCTAGGAAGGGAAATTCTCTCCTGTAAGAGTTAATATGGGAAAACAATTTCTCCTTTCCACTGATGCTTTCCAATCCTTGTTCCACAAAAAAACCCAAATTTTCAAAAAACATTTTTCATTGGGACAAAAAAGTGAGGTGAAATCTTCTGAAGAGGAGGAAAGACAGCAAAACAAATGTCACAGGGGTGATAACCCTTCCCTATGTTTTCCAAAAAGCTTAGAAAAGATTTTTTGGCTGGAGCTAAACACGTTAAAAATGTTCAAAATTACAAACAGATTCTACTTAACAACAAACCTACAGTCCCTGTCTTGTTTGCACCGCCTGTATACTGCTGTTCAGAGTATATAGGGCCTGGTGGCCCCACACCTTTCCTTATTTTAATTTGGGTGCAGGGTTCCCCTTAATATCCATACAAGACCCAAAGGGCCTGGTAACGGACTGGGGGGTACCCATGCCGTTTGTCTCACTGATTTTCATCCATATTGCCATGACCCGACATGACATTAAACCCGCAAGCAGTTTTAAATGAGATTTTTTCCTTTAAAAATGACATTTGGTGCAGGGACTGTTCTAAACATGGGAAACACGCGTCACTTTACAGGCATACTATAGACACCCCCCAGGTACGATATTTAAAGGAATATTTCACTTTTTTTTTTTTACTTTAAGCATCATTAAAATCACTGCTCCCGAAAAAACGGCCGTTTTTAAAAGTTTTTTTTGCATTGATACATGTCCCCTGGGGTAGGACCCGGGTCCCCAAACCCTTTTTAGGACAATACCATGCAAATTAGCCTTTAAAATGAGCACTTTTGATTTCGAACGTTCGAGTCCCATAGACGTCAATGGGGTTCTAACGTTCGTGCGAACTTTCGGTCCGTTCGCGGGTTCTGGTGCGAACCGAACCGAGGGGTGTTCGGCTCATCCCTATTCAGAGGACGCACTACACTAACTTGTAGTTTTGGCTGAACACTGTGAGGAGGACGCACTACACTAACTTGTAGCTTTAGCTGAACACTGTGCAGAGGTCGCACTACACTAACTTGTAGTTTTAGCTGAACACTGTGAGGATGATGCACTACACTAACTTGTAGCTTTAGCTTAACACTGTGCAGAGGTCGCACTATACTAACTTGTAGTTTTAGCTGAACACTGTGAGGAGGACGCACTACACTAACTTGTAGCTTTAGCTTAACACTGTGCAGAGGTCACACTAAACTAACTTGTAGCTTTAGCTGAACACTGTGAGGAGGACGCACTACCCTAACTTGTAGCTTTAGCATAACACTGTGCAGAGGTCACATTGAACTAACTTGTAGCTTTAGCTGAACACAGTGAGGAGGACGCACTACACTAACTTGTAGCTTTAGCTGAACACTGTGCAGAGGTCGCACTACACTAACTTGTAGTTTTAGCTGAACACTGTGAGGAGGACGCACTACACTAACTTGTAACTTTAGTTGAACACTGTGCAGAGGTCGCACTACACTAACTTGTAGTTTTAGCTGAACACTGTGAGGAGGATGCACTACACTAACTTGTAGCTTTAGCTGAACACTGTGCAGAGGTCGCTCTACACTAACTTGTAGTTTTAGCTGACCACTGTGAGGAGGACAGACTACACTAACTTGTAGCTTTAGCTGAACAATGTGCAGAGGTCGCACTACACTAACTTGTAGTTTTAGCTGAACACTGTGAGAAGGACGCACTACACCAACTTGTAGCTGTAGCTGAACACTGTGAGGAGGACACACTACCCTAACTTGTAGCTTTAGCTGAACACTGTGCAGAGGTCACACTAAACTAACTTGTAGCTTTAGCTGAACACTGTGAGGAGGACGCCCTACACTAACTTGTAGCTTTAGCTGAACACTGTTCAGAGGATGCACTACACTAACTTGTAGTTTTAGCTTAACACTGTGAGGAGGACGCACTACACTAACTTGTAGCCTTAGCTGAACACTGTGCAGAGGTCGCACTACACTAACTTGTAGTTTTAGCTGAACACTGTGAGGAGGACGCACTACACTAACTTTTAGCTTTAGCAGAACACTGTGCAGAGGTCGCAATACACTAAATTGTAGTTTTAGCTGAACACTGTGAGGATGACGCACTACACTAACTTGTAGCTTTAGCTGAACACTGTGAGGAGGACACACTACCCTAACTTGTAGCTTTAGCAGAACACTGTGCAGAGGTCACACTAAACTAACTTGTAGCTTTAGCTGAACACTGTGTGGAGGACGCACTACCCTAACTTGTAGCTTTAGCTGAACACTGTGCAGAGGTCACAATAAACTAACTTGTAGCTTTAGCTGAACACTGTGAGGAGGACGCACAACACTAACTTGTAACTTTAGTTGAACACTGTGCAGAGGTCGCACTACACTAACTTGTAGTTTTAGCTGAACACTGTGAGGAGGACGCACTACACTAACTTGTAGCTTTAGCTGAACACTGTGCAGAGGTCGCACTACACTAACTTGTAGTTTTAGCTTAACACTGTGAGGAGGACACACTACACTAACTTGTAGCTTTAGCTGAACAATGTGCAGAGGTTGCACTACACCAACTTGTAGCTTTAGCTGATCACTGTGAGGAGGACACACTACCCTAACTTGTAGCTTTAGCTGAACACTGTGCAGAGGTCACACTAAACTAACTTGTAGCTTTAGCTGAACACTGTGAGGAGGACGCACTACACTAACTTGTAGCTTTACCTGAACACTATGCAGAGGTCACACTAAACTAACTTGTAGCTTTAGCTGAACACTGTTCAGAGGACGCACTACACTAACTTGTAGTTTTAGCTGAACACTGTGAGGAGAACGCACTACACCAACTTGTAGCTTTAGTTGAACACTGTGCAGAGGTCGCACTACACTAGCTTGTAGTTTTAGCTGAGCACTGTGAGGAGGACGCACTACATCAACTTGTAGCTTTAACTGATCACTGTGAGGAGGACGCACTACCCTAACTTGTAGCTTTAGCTGAACACTGTGCAGAGGTCTCACTAAACTAACTTGTAGCTTTAGCTGAACACTGTGTGGAGGACGCACTACCCTAACTTGTAGCTTTAGCTGAACACTGTGCAGAGGTCACACTAAACTAACTTGTAGCTTTAGCTGAACACTGTTCAGAGGACGCACTACACTAACTTGTAGTTTTAGCTAAACACTGTTCAGAGGACGCACTACACTAACTTGTAGTTTTGGCTGAACACTGTGAGGAGGACGCACTACACTAACTTGTAGCTTTAGTTGAACACTGTGCAGAGGTCGCACTACACTAACTTGTAGTTTTAGCTGAACACTGTGAGGAGGAAGCTCTACACTAACTTGTAGCTTTAGTTGAACACGGTTCAGAGGATGCACTACACTAACTTGAAGTTTTAGCTGAACACTGTGAGGAGGGCGCACTACAATAACTTGTAGCTTTAGCTGAACACTGTGAGGAGGACACACTACCCTAACTTGTAGCTTTAGCTGAACACTGTGCAGAGGTCACACTAAACTAACTTGTAGCTTTAGCTGAACACTGTGAGGAGGACGCACTACACTAACTTGTAGTTTTAGCTAAACACTGTTCAGAGGACGCACTACACTAACTTGTAGTTTTGGCTGAACACTGTGAGGAGGACGCACTGCACTAACTTGAAGCTTTAGTTGAACACTGTGCAGAGGTCGCACTACACTAACTTGTAGTTTTAGTTGAACACTGTGAGGAGGTCACACTACACTAACTTGTAGCTTTAGCTGAACACTGTGAGGAGTATGCACTATACTAACTTGTAGTTTTAGCTTAACACTGTGAGGAGGACACACTACACTAACTTGTAGCTTTAGTTGAACACTGTGCAGAGGTCGCACTACACTAATTTGTAGTTTTAGCTGAACACTGTGAGGAGGACGCACTACACCAACTTGTAGCTTTAGCTGAACACTGTGAGGAGGACACACTACCCTAACTTGTAGCTTTAGCTGAACACTGTGCAGAGGTCACACTAAACTAACTTGTAGCTTTAGCTGAACACTGTGAGGAGGACGCACTACACTAACTTGTAGTTTTAGCTAAACACTGTTCAGAGGACGCACTACACTAACTTGTAGTTTTGGCTGAACACTGTGAGGAGGACGCACTACACTAACTTGTAGCTTTAGTTGAACACTGTGCAGAGGTCGCACTACACTAACTTGTTGTTTTAGCTGAACACTTTGAGGAGGACGCACTACAATAACTTGTAGCTTTAGCTGAACACTGTGCAGAGGTCGCACTACACTAACTTGTAGTTTTAGCTGAACACTGTGAGGAGGTCACACTACACTAACTTGTAGCTTTAGCTGAACACTGTTCAGAGGATGCACTACACTAACTTGTAGTTTTAGCTGAACACTGTGAGGAGGACGCAATACACTAACTTGTAGCTTTAGTTGAACACTGTGCAGAGGTCGCACTACACTAATTTGTAGTTTTAGCTGAACACTGTGAGGAGGACGCACTACACCAACTTGTAGCTTTAGCTGAACACTGTGAGGAGGACACACTACCCTAACTTGTAGCTTTAGCTGAACACTGTGCAGAGGTCACACTACACTAATTTGTAGTTTTAGCTGAACACTGTGAGGAGGACGCACTACACCAACTTGTAGCTTTAGCTGAACACTGTGAGGAGGACGCACTACCCTAACTTGTAGCTTTAGCTGAACACTGTGCAGAGGTCACACTGAACTAACTTGTAGCTTTAGCTGAACACTGTGAGGATGACGCACTACACTAACTTGTAGCTTTAGCTGAACAATGTGCAGAGGTCGCACTACACTAACTTGTAGATTTAACTAAACACTGTGAGGAGGACGCACTACACTAACTTGTAGCTTTAGCTGAACAATGTGCAGAGGTCGCACTACACCAACTTGTAGCTTTAACTGATCACTGTGAGGAGGACACACTACCCTAATTGTAGCTTTAGCTGAACACTGTGCAGAGGTCACACTAAACTAACTTGTAGCTTTAGCTGAACACTGTGAGGAGGACGCACTACACTAACTTGTAGCTTTAGCTGAACACTGTGTGGAGGATGCACTACCCTAACTTGTAGCTTTAGCTGAACACTGTGCAGAGGTCACACTGAACTAACTTGTAGCTTTAGCTGAACACTGTGAGGAGGACGCACTACACTAACTTGTAGCTTTAGCTAAACACTGTTCAGAGGACGCACTACACTAACTTGTAGTTTTAACTGAACACTGTGAGGAGGACACACGACACTAACTTGAAGCTTTAGTTGAACACTGTGCAGAGGTCGCACTACACTAAGTTGTAGTTCTAGCTGAACACTGTTAGGAGGACGCACTACACTAACTTGTAGCTTTAGCTGAACACTGTGCAGAGGTCACACTAAACTAACTTGTAGCTTTAGCTGAACACTGTGAGGAGGACGCACTACACTAACTTGTAACTTTAGTTGAACACTGTGCAGAGGTCGCACTACACTAACTTGTAGTTTTAGCTTAACACTGTGAGAAGGACGCACTACACTAACTTGTAGCTTTAGCTGAACACTGTGCAGAGGTCGCACTACACTAACTTGTAGTTTTAGCTGAACACTGTGAGGATGACGCACTACCCTAACTTGTAGCTTTAGCTGAACACTGTGCAGAGGTTACACTACACTAACTTGTAGTTTTAGCTGAACACTGTGAGGATTACGCACTACACTAACTTGTAGCTTTAGCTGAACAATGTACAGAGGTCACACTACACCAACTTGTAGCTTTAGCTGATCACTGTGAGGAGGACACACTACCCTAACTTGTAGCTTTAGCTGAACACTATGCAGAGGTCACACTAAACTAACTTGTTGCTTTAGCTGAACACTGTGAGGAGGACGCACTACACTAATTTGTAGCTTTAGCTGAACACTGTGCAGAGGTCGCACTACACTAACTTGTAGTTTTAGATGAACACTGTGAGGAGGATGCACTACATTAACTTGTAGCTTTAATTGAACACTGTGCAGAGGTCGCACTACACTAACTTGTAGTTTTAGCTGAACACTGTGAGGATGACGCACTACACTAACTTGTAGCTTTAGCTGAACACTGTGCAGAGGTCGCACTACACTAACTTGTAGTTTTATCTGAACACTGTGAGGAGGACGCACTACACTAACTTGTAGCTTTAGCTGAACAATGTGCAGAGGTCGCACTACACCAACTTGTAGCTTTAGCTGATCACTGTGAGGAGGACACACTACCCTAACTTGTAGCTTTAGCGGAACACTGTGCAGAGGTCACACTAAACTAACTTGTAGCTTTAGCTGAACACTGTGTGGAGGACGCACTACCCTAACTTGTAGCTTTAGCTGAACACTGTGCAGAGGTCACACTAAACTAACTTGTAGCTTTAGCTGAACACTGTGTGGAGGACACACTACACTAACTTGTAGCTTTAGCTGAACACTGTGAGGAGGACGCACTACACTAACTTGTAGCTTTAGCTGAACACTGTGAGGAGGACGCACTACACTAACTTGTAGCTTTAGCTGAACACTGTGAGGAGGAAACACTACCCTAACTTGTAGCATTAGCAGAACACTGTGCAGAGGTCACACTAAACTAACTTGTAGCTTTAGCTGAACACTGTGAGGAGGACGCACTACACTAACTTGTAGCTTTAGCTGAACACTGTGCAGAGGTCACACTAAACTAACTTGTAGCTTTAGCTGAACACTGTGAGGAGGACGCACTACACTCACTTGTAACTTTAGTTGAACACTGTGCAGAGGTCGCACTACACTAACTTGTAGTTTTAGCTTAACACAGTGAGAAGGACGCACTACACTAACTTGTAGCTTTAGCTGAACACTGTGCAGAGGTCGCACTACACTAACTTGTAGTTTTAGCTGAACACTGTGAGGATGACGCACTACCCTAACTTGTAGCTTTAGCTGAACACTGTGCAGAGGTCACACTACACTAACTTGTAGTTTTAGCTGAACACTGTGAGGAGGACGCACTACACTAACTTGTAGCTTTAGCTGAACAATGTGCAGAGGTCACACTACACCAACTTGTAGTTTTAGATGATCACTGTGAGGAGGACACACTACCCTAACTTGTAGCTTTAGCTGAACACTATGCAGAGGTCACACTAAACTAACTTGTAGCTTTAGCTGAACACTGTGAGGAGGAAGCACTACACTAATTTGTAGCTTTAGCTGAACACTGTGCAGAGGTCGCACTACACTAACTTGTAGTTTTAGATGAACACTGTGAGGAGGATGCACTACATTAACTTGTAGCTTTAATTGAACACTGTGCAGAGGTCGCACTACACTAACTTGTAGTTTTAGCTGAACACTGTGAGGATGACGCACTACACTAACTTGTAGCTTTAGCTGATCACTGTGCAGAGGTCGCACTACACTAACTTGTAGTTTTATCTGAACACTGTGAGGAGGACGGACTACACTAACTTGTAGCTTTAGCTGAACAATGTGCAGAGGTCGCACTACACCAACTTGTAGCTTTAGCTGATCACTGTGAGGAGGACACACTACCCTAACTTGTAGCTTTAGCGGAACACTGTGCAGAGGTCACACTAAACAAACTTGTAGCTTTAGCTGAACACTGTGTGGAGGACGCACTACCCTAACTTGTAGCTTTAGCTGAACACTGTGCAGAGGTCACACTAAACTAACTTGTAGGTTTAGCTGAACACTGTGAGGAGGACGCACTACCCTAACTTGTAGCTTTAGCGGAACACTGTGCAGAGGTCACACTAAACTAACTTGTAGCTTTAGCTGAACACTGTGTGGAGGACGCACTACCCTAACTTGTAGATTTAGCTGAACACTGTGCAGAGGTCACACTAAACTAACTTGTAGCTTTAGCTGAACACTGTGTGGAGGACACACTACACTAACTTGTAGCTTTAGCTGAACACTGTGAGGAGGACGCACTACACTAACTTGTAGCTTTAGCTGAACACTGTGAGGAGGACGCACTACACTAACTTGTAGCTTTAGCTGAACACTGTGAGGAGGAAACACTACCCTAACTTGTAGCATTAGCAGAACAATGTGCAGAGGTCACACTAAACTAACTTGTAGCTTTAGCTGAACACTGTGAGGAGGACGCACTACACTAACTTGTAGCTTTAGCTGAACACTGTGCAGAGGTCACACTAAACTAACTTGTAGCTTTAGCTGAACACTGTGAGGAGGACGCACTACACTAACTTGTAACTTTAGTTGAACACTGTGCAGAGGTCGCACTACACTAACTTGTAGTTTTAGCTTAACACAGTGAGAAGGACGCACTACACTAACTTGTAGCTTTAGCTGAACACTGTGCAGAGGTCGCACTACACTAACTTGTAGTTTTAGCTGAACACTGTGAGGATGACGCACTACCCTAACTTGTAGCTTTAGCTGAACACTGTGCAGAGGTCACACTACACTAACTTGTAGTTTTAGCTGAACACTGTGAGGAGGACGCACTACACTAACTTGTAGCTTTAGCTGAACAATGTGCAGAGGTTGCACTACACCAACTTGTAGCTTTAGCTGATCACTGTGAGGAGGACACACTACCCTAACTTGTAGCTTTAGCTGAACACAGTGCAGAGGTCACACTAAACTAACTTGTAGCTTTAGCTGAACACTGTGAGGAGGACGCACTACACTAACTTGTAGCTTTACCTGAACACTATGCAGAGGTCACACTAAACTAACTTGTAGCTTTAGCTGAACACTGTTCAGAGGACGCACTACACTAACTTGTAGTTTTAGCTGAACACTGTGAGGAGAACTCACTACACCAACTTGTAGCTTTAGTTGAACACTGTGCAGAGGTCGCACTACACTAGCTTGTAGTTTTAGCTGAGCACTGTGAGGAGGACGCACTACATCAACTTGTAGCTTTAACTGATCACTGTGAGGAGGACGCACTACCCTAACTTGTAGCTTTAGCTGAACACTGTGCAGAGGTCTCACTAAACTAACTTGTAGCTTTAGCTGAACACTGTGTGGAGGACGCACTACCCTAACTTGTAGCTTTAGCTGAACACTGTGCAGAGGTCACACTAAACTAACTTGTAGCTTTAGCTGAACACTGTGAGGAGGACGCACTACACTAACTTGTAGTTTTAGCTAAACACTGTTCAGAGGACGCACTACACTAACTTGTAGTTTTGGCTGAACACTGTGAGGAGGACGCACTACACTAACTTGTAGCTTTAGTTGAACACTGTGCAGAGGTCGCACTACACTAACTTGTAGTTTTAGCTGAACACTGTGAGGAGGACGCTCTACACTAACTTGTAGCTTTAGTTGAACACGGTTCAGAGGATGCACTACACTAACTTGAAGTTTTAGCTGAACACTGTGAGGAGGGCGCACTACAATAACTTGTAGCTTTAGCTGAACACTGTGAGGAGGACACACTACCCTAACTTGTAGCTTTAGCTGAACACTGTGCAGAGGTCACACTAAACTAACTTGTAGCTTTAGCTGAACACTGTGAGGAGGACGCACTACACTAACTTGTAGTTTTAGCTAAACACTGTTCAGAGGACGCACTACACTAACTTGTAGTTTTGGCTGAACACTGTGAGGAGGACGCACTACACTAACTTGTAGCTTTAGTTGAACACTGTGCAGAGGTCGCACTACACTAACTTGTTGTTTTAGCTGAACACTGTGAGGAGGTCACACTACACTAACTTGTAGCTTTAGCTGAACACTGTTCAGAGGATGCACTACACTAACTTGTAGTTTTAGCTGAACACTGTGAGGAGGACGCCCTACACTAACTTGTAGTTTTAGCTAAACACTGTTCAGAGGACGCACTACACTAACTTGTAGTTTTGGCTGAACACTGTGAGGAGGACGCACTACACTAACTTGTAGCTTTAGTTGAACACTGTGCAGAGGTCGCACTACACTAACTTGTTGTTTTAGCTGAACACTGTGAGGAGGTCACACTACACTAACTTGTAGCTTTAGCTGAACACTGTTCAGAGGATGCACTACACTAACTTGTAGTTTTAGCTGAACACTGTGAGGAGGACGCCCTACACTAACTTGTAGTTTTAGCTAAACACTGTTCAGAGGACGCACTACACTAACTTGTAGTTTTGGCTGAACACTGTGAGGAGGATGCACTGCACTAACTTGAAGCTTTAGTTGAACACTGTGCAGAGGTCGCACTACACTAACTTGTAGTTTTAGCTGAACACTGTGAGGAGGACGCACTACACTAACTTGTAGCTTTAGCTGAACACTGTGCAGAGGTCGCACTACACTAACTTGTAGTTTTAGTTGAACACTGTGAGGAGGTCACACTACACTAACTTGTAGCTTTAGCTGAACACTGTGAGGAGTATGCACTATACTAACTTGTAGTTTTAGCTTAACACTGTGAGGAGGACACACTACACTAACTTGTAGCTTTAGTTGAACACTGTGCAGAGGTCGCACTACACTATTTTGTAGTTTTAGCTGAACACTGTGAGGAGGACGCACTACACCAACTTGTAGCTTTAGCTGAACACTGTGAGGAGGACACACTACCCTAACTTGTAGCTTTAGCTGAACACTGTGCAGAGGTCACACTAAACTAACTTGTAGCTTTAGCTGAACACTGTGAGGAGGACGCACTACACTAACTTGTAGTTTTAGCTAAACACTGTTCAGAGGACGCACTACACTAACTTGTAGTTTTGGCTGAACACTGTGAGGAGGACGCACTACACTAACTTGTAGCTTTAGTTGAACACTGTGCAGAGGTCGCACTACACTAACTTGTTGTTTTAGCTGAACACTTTGAGGAGGACGCACTACAATAACTTGTAGCTTTAGCTGAACACTGTGCAGAGGTCGCACTACACTAACTTGTAGTTTTAGCTGAACACTGTGAGGAGGTCACACTACACTAACTTGTAGCTTTAGCTGAACACTGTTCAGAGGATGCACTACACTAACTTGTAGTTTTAGCTGAACACTGTGAGGAGGACGCAATACACTAACTTGTAGCTTTAGTTGAACACTGTGCAGAGGTCGCACTACACTAATTTGTAGTTTTAGCTGAACACTGTGAGGAGGACGCACTACACCAACTTGTAGCTTTAGCTGAACACTGTGAGGAGGACACACTACCCTAACTTGTAGCTTTAGCTGAACACTGTGCAGAGGTCACACTACACTAATTTGTAGTTTTAGCTGAACACTGTGAGGAGGACGCACTACACCAACTTGTAGCTTTAGCTGAACACTGTGAGGAGGACGCACTACCCTAACTTGTAGCTTTAGCTGAACACTGTGCAGAGGTCACACTGAACTAACTTGTAGCTTTAGCTGAACACTGTGAGGATGACGCACTACACTAACTTGTAGCTTTAGCTGAACAATGTGCAGAGGTCGCACTACACTAACTTGTAGATTTAATTAAACACTGTGAGGAGGACGCACTACACTAACTTGTAGCTTTAGCTGAACAATGTGCAGAGGTCGCACTACACCAACTTGTAGCTTTAACTGATCACTGTGAGGAGGACACACTACCCTAATTGTAGCTTTAGCTGAACACTGTGCAGAGGTCACACTAAACTAACTTGTAGCTTTAGCTGAACACTGTGAGGAGGACGCACTACACTAACTTGTAGCTTTAGCTGAACACTGTGTGGAGGACGCACTACCCTAACTTGTAGCTTTAGCTGAACACTGTGCAGAGGTCACACTGAACTAACTTGTAGCTTTAGCTGAACACTGTGAGGAGGACTCACTACACTAACTTGTAGCTTTAGCTAAACACTGTTCAGAGGACGCACTACACTAACTTGTAGTTTTAACTGAACACTGTGAGGAGGACACACGACACTAACTTGAAGCTTTAGTTGAACACTGTGCAGAGGTCGCACTACACTAAGTTGTAGTTCTAGCTGAACACTGTTAGGAGGACGCACTACACTAACTTGTAGCTTTAGCTGAACACTGTGCAGAGGTCACACTAAACTAACTTGTAGCTTTAGATGAACACTGTGAGGAGGACGCACTACACTAACTTGTAACTTTAGTTGAACACTGTGCAGAGGTCGCACTACACTAACTTGTAGTTTTAGCTAAACACTGTTCAGAGGACGCACTACACTAACTTGTAGTTTTGGCTGAACACTGTGAGGAGGACGCACTACACTAACTTGTAGCTTTAGTTGAACACTGTGCAGAGGTCGCACTACACTAACTTGTTGTTTTAGCTGAACACTTTGAGGAGGACGCACTACAATAACTTGTAGCTTTAGCTGAACACTGTGCAGAGGTCGCACTACACCAACTTGTAGTTTTAGATGATCACTGTGAGGAGGACACACTACCCTAACTTGTAGCTTTAGCTGAACACTATGCAGAGGTCACACTAAACTAACTTGTAGCTTTAGCTGAACACTGTGAGGAGGACGCACTACACTAATTTGTAGCTTTAGCTGAACACTGTGCAGAGGTCGCACTACACTAACTTGTAGTTTTAGATGAACACTGTGAGGAGGATGCACTACATTAACTTGTAGCTTTAATTGAACACTGTGCAGAGGTCGCACTACACTAACTTGTAGTTTTAGCTGAACACTGTGAGGATGACGCACTACACTAACTTGTAGCTTTAGCTGAACACTGTGCAGAGGTCGCACTACACTAACTTGTAGTTTTATCTGAACACTGTGAGGAGGACGCACTACACTAACTTGTAGCTTTAGCTGAACAATGTGCAGAGGTCGCACTACACCAACTTGTAGCTTTAGCTGATCATTGTGAGGAGGACACACTACCCTAACTTGTAGCTTTAGCGGAACACTGTGCAGAGGTCACACTAAACAAACTTGTAGCTTTAGCTGAACACTGTGTGGAGGACGCACTACCCTAACTTGTAGCTTTAGCTGAACACTGTGCAGAGGTCACACTAAACTAACTTGTAGCTTTAGCTGAACACTGTGAGGAGGACGCACTAGACTAACTTGTAGCTTTAGCTAAACACTGTTCAGAGGATGCACTACACAACTTGTAGTTTTAGCTGAACACTGTGAGGAGGACGCACTACACTAATTTGTAGCTTTAGCTGAACACTGTGCAGAGGTCGCACTACACTAACTTGTAGTTTTAGCTGAACACTGTGAGGATGATGCACTACACTAACTTGTAGCTTTAGCTGAACACTGTGAGGAGGACACACTACCCTAACTTGTAGCATTAGCAGAACACTGTGCAGAGGTCACACTAAACTAACTTGTAGCTTTAGCTGAACACTGTGTGGAGGACGCACTACCCTAACTTGTAGCTTTAGCTGAACACTGTGCAGAGGTCACACTAAACTAACTTGTAGCTTTAGCTGAACACTGTGAGGAGGACGCACTACACTAACTTGTAACTTTAGTTGAACACTGTGCAGAGGTCGCACTACACTAACTTGTAGTTTTAGCTGAACACTGTGAGGATGATGCACTACACTAACTTGTAGCTTTAGCTGAACAATGTGCAGAGGTCGCACTACGCCAACTTGTAGCTTTAGCTGATCACTGTGAGGAGGACACACTACCCTAACTTGTAGCTTTAGCTGAACACTGTGCAGAGGTTACACTAAACTAACTTGTAGCTTTAGCTGAGTACTGTGAGGAGGACACACTACACTAACTTGTAGCTTTAGCTAAACACTGTTCAGAGGATGCACTACACAACTTGTAGTTTTAGCTGAACACTATGAGGAGGACGCACTACACAAACTTGTAGATTTAGCTGAACACTGTGAGGAGGACACACTACCCTAACTTGTAGCATTAGCAGAACACTGTGCAGAGGTCACACTAAACTAACTTGTAGCTTTAGCTGAACACCGTGTGGAGGATGCACTACCCTAACTTGTAGCTTTGGCTGAACACTGTGCAGAGGTCACACTAAACTAACTTGTAGCTTTAGCTGAACACTGTGAGGAGGACGCACTACACTAACTTGTAACTTTAGTTGAACACTGTGCAGAGGTCGCACTACACTAACTTGTAGTTTTAGCTGAACACTGTGAGGAGGACGCACTATACTAACTTGTAGCTTTAGCTGAACACTGTGCAGAGGTCGCACTACACTAACTTGTAGTTTTAGCTGAACACTGTGAGGAGGACGCACTACACTAACTTGTAGCTTTAGCTGAACAATGTGCAAAGGTCGCACTACACTAACATGTAGTTTTAGCTGAACACTGTGAGAAGGACGCACTACACCAACTTGTAGCTGTAGCTGAACACTGTGAGGAGGACACACTACCCTAACTTGTAGCTTTAGCTGAACACTGTGCAGAGGTCACACTAAACTAACTTGTAGCTTTAGCTGAACACTGTGAGGAGGACACACTACCCTAACTTGTAGCTTCAGCATAACACTGTGCAGAGGTCACATTGAACTAACTTGTAGCTTTAGTTGAACACTGTGCAGAGATCGCACTACACGAACTTGTAGTTTTAGCTGAACACTGTGAGGATGACGCACTACACTAACTTGTAGCTTTAGCTGAACACTGTGCAGAGGTCGCACTACACTAACTTGTAGTTTTAGCTGAACACTGTGAGGAGGATGCACTACACTAACTTGTAGCTTTAGCTGAACAATGTGCAGAGGTCGCACTACACCAACTTGTAGCTTTAGCTGATCACTGTGAGGAGGACACACTACCCTAACTTATAGCTTTAGCGGAACACTGTGCAGAGGTCATACTAAACTAACTTGTAGCTTTAGCTGAACACTGTGTGGAGGACGCACTACCCTAACTTGTAGCTTTAGCTGAACACTGTGCAGAGGTCACACTAAACTAACTTGTAGCTTTAGCTGAAAACTGTGTGGAGGACACACTACACTAACTTGTAGCTTTAGCTAAACACTGTGCAGAGGTCGCACTACACTAACTTGTAGTTTTAGCTGAACACTGTGAGGAGAACGCACTGCACTAACTTGTAGCTTTAGCTTAACACAGTGCAGAGGTCAAACTTCACTAACTTGCAGTTTTAGCTGAACACTGTGAGGATGACACACTACACTAACTTGTAGCTTTAGCTGAACACTGTGCAAAGGTCACACTACACTAACTTGTAGTTTTAGCTGAACACTGTGAGGAGGACGCACTACACTAACTTGTAGTTTTAGCTGAACACTGTGAGAAGGACGCACTACACCAACTTGTAGCTGTAGCTGAACACTGTGAGGAGGACACACTACCCTAACTTGTAGCTTTAGCTGAACACTGTGCAGAGGTCACACTAAACTAACTTGTAGCTTTAGCTGAACACTGTGAGGAGGACACACTACCCTAACTTGTAGCTTTAGCATAACACTGTGCAGAGGTCACATTGAACTAACTTGTAGCTTTAGTTGAACACTGTGCAGAGATCGCACTACACGAACTTGTAGTTTTAGCTGAACACTGTGAGGATGACGCACTACACTAACTTGTAGCTTTAGCTGAACAATGTGCAGAGGTCGCACTACACTAACTTGTAGTTTTAGCTGAACACTGTGAGGAGGATGCACTACACTAACTTGTAGCTTTAGCTGAACAATGTGCAGAGGTCGCACTACACCAACTTGTAGCTTTAGCTGATCACTGTGAGGAGGACACACTACCCTAACTTATAGCTTTAGCGGAACACTGTGCAGAGGTCATACTAAACTAACTTGTAGCTTTAGCTGAACACTGTGTGGAGGACGCACTACCCTAACTTGTAGCTTTAGCTGAACACTGTGCAGAGGTCACACTAAACTAACTTGTAGCTTTAGCTGAAAACTGTGTGGAGGACACACTACACTAACTTGTAGCTTTAGCTAAACACTGTTCAGAGGATGCACTACACAACTTGTAGTTTTAGCGGAACACTGTGAGGAGGACGCACTACACTAACTTGTAGCTTTAGCTGAACACTGTGAGGAGGAAACACTACCCTAACTTGTAGCATTAGCAGAACACTGTGCAGAGGTCACACTAAACTAACTTGTAGCTTTAGCTGAACACTGTGAGGAGGACGCACTACCCTAACTTGTAGCTTTAGCTGAACACTGTGCAGAGGTCACACTAAACTAACTTGTAGCTTTAGCTGAACACTGTGAGGAGGACGCACTACACTAACTTGTAACTTTAGTTGAACACTGTGCAGAGGTCGCACTACACTAACTTGTAGTTTTAGCTTAACACTGTGAGAAGGACGCACTACACTAACTTGTAGCTTTAGCTGAACACTGTGCAGAGGTCGCACTACACTAACTTGTAGTTTTAGCTGAACACTGTGAGGATGACGCACTACCCTAACTTGTAGCTTTAGCTGAACACTGTGCAGAGGTCACACTACACTAACTTGTAGTTTTAGCTGAACACTGTGAGGAGAACGCACTACACTAACTTGTAGCTTTAGCTGAACAATGTGCAGAGGTCACACTACACCAACTTGTAGCTTTAGCTGATCACTGTGAGGAGGACACACTACCCTAACTTGTAGCTTTAGCAGAACACTGTGCAGAGGTCACACTAAACTAACTTGTAGCTTTAGCTGAACACTGTGTGGAGGACGCACTACCCTAACTTGTAGCTTTAGCTGAACACTGTGCAGAGGTCACACTAAACTAACTTGTAGCTTTAGCTGAACACTGTGTGGAGGACACACTACACTAACTTGTAGCTTTAGCTAAACACTGTTCAGAGGATGCACTACACAACTTGTAGTTTTAGCTGAACACTGTGAGGAGGACGCACTACACTAACTTGTAGCTTTAGCTGAACACTGTGAGGAGGACACACTACCCTAACTTGTAGCATTAGCAGAACACTGTGCAGAGGTCACACTAAACTAACTTGTAGCTTTAGCTGAACACCGTGTGGAGGACGCACTACCCTAACTTGTAGCTTTGGCTGAACACTGTGCAGAGGTCACACTAAACTAACTTGTAGCTTTAGCTGAACACTGTGAGGAGGACGCACTACACTAACTTGTAACTTTAGTTGAACACTGTGCAGAGGTCGCACTACACTAACTTGTAGTTTTAGCTGAACACTGTGAGGAGGATGCACTACACTAACTTGTAGCTTTAGCTGAACACTGTGCAGAGGTCGCTCTACACTAACTTGTAGTTTTAGCTGAACACTGTGAGGAGGACAGACTACACTAACTTGTAGCTTTAGCTGAACAATGTGCAGAGGTCGCACTGCACTAACTTGTAGTTTTAGCTGAACACTGTGAGAAGGACGCACTACACCAACTTGTAGCTGTAGCTGAACACTGTGAGGAGGACACACTACCCTAACTTGTAGCTTTAGCTGAACACTGTGCAGAGGTCACACTAAACTAACTTGTAGCTTTAGCTGAACACTGTTAGGAGGACGCACTACCCTAACTTGTAGCTTTAGCATAACACTGTGCAGAGGTCACATTGAACTAACTTGTAGCTTTAGCTGAACACTGTGAGGAGGACGCACTACACTAATTTGTAGCTTTAGCTGAACACTGTGCAGAGGTCGTACTACACTAACTTGTAGTTTTAGATGAACACTGTGAGGAGGATGCACTACATTAACTTGTAGCTTTAGTTGAACACTGTGCAGAGATCGCACTACACTAACTTGTAGCTTTAGCTGAACACTGTGCAGAGGTCGCACTACACTAACTTGTAGTTTTAGCTGAACACTGTGAGGAGGACGCACTACACTAACTTGTAGCTTTAGCTGAACAATGTGCAGAGGTCGCACTACACCAACTTGTAGCTTTAGCTGATCACTGTGAGGAGGACACACTACCCTAACTTGTAGCTTTAGCGGAACACTGTGCAGAGGTCACACTAAACTAACTTGTAGCTTTAGCTGAACACTGTGTGGAGGACGCACTACCCTAACTTGTAGCTTTAGCTGAACACTGTGCAGAGGTCACACTAAACTAACTTGTAGCTTTAGCTGAACACTGTGTGAAGGACACACTACACTAACTTGTAGCTTTAGCTAAACACTGTTCAGAGGATGCACTACACAACTTGTAGTTTTAGCTGAACACTGTGAGGAGGACGCACTACACTAACTTGTAGCTTTAGCTGAACACTGTGAGGAGGAAACACTACCTTAACTTGTAGCATTAGCAGAACACTGTGCAGAGGTCACACTACACTAACTTGTAGTTTTAGCTGAACACTGTGAGGAGGACAGACTACACTAACTTGTAGCTTTAGCTGAACAATGTGCAGAGGTTGCACTACACTAACTTGTAGTTTTAGCTGAACACTGTGAGAAGGACGCACTACACCAACTTGTAGCTTTAGCTGAACACTGTGTGGAGGACGCACTACCCTAACTTGTAGCTTTAGCTGAACACTGTGCAGAGGTCACACTAAACTAACTTGTAGCTTTAGCTGAACACTGTGTGAAGGACACACTACACTAACTTGTAGCTTTAGCTAAACACTGTTCAGAGGATGCACTACACAACTTGTAGTTTTAGCTGAACACTGTGAGGAGGACGCACTACACTAACTTGTAGCTTTAGCTGAACACTGTGAGGAGGAAACACTACCCTAACTTGTAGCATTAGCAGAAGACTGTGCAGAGGTCACACTAAACTAACTTGTAGCTTTAGCTGAACACTGTGAGGAGGACGCACTACACTAACTTGTAGCTTTAGCTGAACACTGTGCAGAGGTCACACTAAACTAACTTGTAGCTTTAGCTGAACACTGTGAGGAGGACGCACTACACTAACTTGTAACTTTAGTTGAACACTGTGCAGAGGTCAAACTACACTAACTTGTAGTTTTAGCTTAACACTGTGAGAAGGACGCACTACCCTAACTTGTAGCTTTAGCTGAACACTGTGCAGAGGTCGCACTACACTAACTTGTAGTTTTAGCTGAACACTGTGAGGATGACGCACTACCCTAACTTGTAGCTTTAGCTGAACACTGTGCAGAGGTCACACTACACTAACTTGTAATTTTAGCTGAACACTGTGAGGAGGACGCACTACACTAACTTGTAGCTTTAGCTGAACAATGTGCAGAGGTCACACTACACCAACTTGTAGCTTTAGCTGATCACTGTGAGGAGGACACACTACCCTAAATTGTAGCTTTAGCTGAACACTATGCAGAGGTCACACTAAACTAACTTGTAGCTTTAGCTGAAAACTGTGAGGAGGACGCACTACACTAATTTGTAGCTTTAGCTGAACACTGTGCAGAGGTCGCACTACACTAACTTGTAGTTTTAGCTGAACACTGTGAGGATGACGCACTACACTAACTTGTAGCTTTAGCTGAACACTGTGCAGAGGTCGCACTACACTAACTTGTAGTTTTATCTGAACACTGTGAGGAGGACGCACTACACTAACTTGTAGCTTTAGCTGAACAATGTGCAGAGGTCGCACTACACCAACTTGTAGCTTTAGCTGATCACTGTGAGGAGGGCACACTACCCTAACTTGTAGCTTTAGCGGAACACTGTGCAGAGGTCACACTAAACAAACTTGTAGCTTTAGCTGAACACTGTGTGGAGGACGCACTACCCTAACTTGTAGCTTTAGCTGAACACTGTGCAGAGATCACACTAAACTAACTTGTAGCTTTAGCTGAACACTGTGAGGAGGACGCACTACACTAACTTGTAGCTTTAGCTAAACACTGTTCAGAGGATGCACTACACAACTTGTAGTTTTAGCTGAACACTGTGAGGAGGACGCACTACACTAATTTGTAGCTTTAGCTGAACACTGTGCAGAGGTCGCACTACACTAACTTGTAGTTTTAGCTGAACACTGTGAGGATGATGCACTACACTAACTTGTAGCTTTAGCTGAACACTGTGAGGAGGACACACTACCCTAACTTGTAGCATTAGCAGAACACTGTGCAGAGGTCACACTAAACTAACTTGTAGCTTTAGCTGAACACTGTGTGGAGGACGCACTACCCTAACTTGTAGCTTTAGCTGAACACTGTGCAGAGGTCACACTAAACTAACTTGTAGCTTTAGCTGAACGCTGTGAGGAGGACGCACTACACTAACTTGTAACTTTAGTTGAACACTGTGCAGAGGTCGCACTACACTAACTTGTAGTTTTAGCTGAACACTGTGAGGATGACGCACTACACTAACTTGTAGCTTTAGCTGAACAATGTGCAGAGGTCGCACTACACCAACTTGTAGCTTTAGCTGATCACTGTGAGGAGGACACACTACCCTAACTTGTAGATTTAGCTGAACACTGTGCAGAGGTCACACTAAACTAACTTGTAGCTTTAGCTGAGCACTGTGAGGAGGACACACTACACTAACTTGTAGCTTTAGCTAAACACTGTTCAGAGGATGCACTACACAACTTGTAGTTTTAGCTGAACACTGTGAGGAGGACGCACTACACTAACTTGTAGCTTTATCTGAACACTGTGAGGAGGACACACTACCCTAACTTGTAGCATTAGCAGAACACTGTGCAGAGGTCACACTAAACTAACTTGTAGCTTTAGCTGAACACCGTGTGGAGGATGCACTACTCTATCTTGTAGCTTTGGCTGAACACTGTGCAGAGGTCACACTAAACTAACTTGTAGCTTTAGCTGAACACTGTGAGGAGGATGCACTACACTAACATGTAACTTTAGTTGAACACTGTGCAGAGGTCGCACTACACTAACTTGTAGTTTTAGCTGAACACTGTGAGGAGGACGCACTACACTAACTTGTAGCTTTAGCTGAACACTGTGCAGAGGTCGCACTACACAAACTTGTAGTTTTAGCTGAACACTGTGAGGAGGACGCACTACACTAACTTGTAGCTTTAGCTGAACAATGTGCAAAGGACGCACTACACTAACTTGTAGTTTTAGCTGAACACTGTGAGAAGGACACACTACACCAACTTGTAGCTGTAGCTGAACACTGTGAGGAGGACACACTACCCTAACTTGTAGCTTTAGCTGAACACTGTGCAGAGGTCACACTAAACTAACTTGTAGCTTTAGCTGAACACTGTGAGGAGGACGCACTACCCTAACTTTTAGCTTTAGCATAACACTGTGCAGAGGTCACATTGAACTAACTTGTAGCTTTAGTTGAACACTGTGCAGAGATCGCACTACACGAACTTGTAGTTTTAGCTGAACACTGTGAGGATGATGCACTACACTAACTTGTAGCTTTAGCTGAACACTGTGCAGAGGTCGCACTACACTAACTTGTAGTTTTAGCTGAACACTGTGAGGTGGACGCACTACACTAACTTGTAGCTTTAGCTGAACAATGTGCAGAGGTCGCACTACACCAACTTGTAGCTTTAGCTGATCACTGTGAGGAGGACACACTACCCTAACTTGTAGCTTTAGCGGAACACTGTGCAGAGGTCACACTAAACTAACTTGTAGCTTTAGCTGAACACTGTGTGGAGGACACACTACACTAACTTGCAGCTTTAGCTAAACACTGTTCAGAGGATGCACTACACAACTTGTAGTTTTAGCTGAACACTGTGAGGAGGACGCACTACACTAACTTGTAGCTTTAGCTGAACACTGTGAGGAGGAAACACTACCCTAACTTGAAGCATTAGCAGAACACTGTGCAGAGGTCACACTAAACTAACTTGTAGCTTTAGCTGAACACTGTGAGGAGGACGCACTACCCTAACTTGTAGCTTTAGCTGAACACTGTGCAGAGGTCACACTAAACTAACTTGTAGCTTTAGCTCAACACTGTGAGGAGGACGCACTACACTAACTTGTAACTTTAGTTGAACACTGTGCAGAGGTCGCACTACACTAACTTGTAGTTTTAGCTTAACACTGTGAGAAGGACGCACTACACTAACTTGTAGCTTTATCTGAACACTGTGCAGAGGTCGCACTACACTAACTTGTAGTTTTAGCTGAACACTGTGAGGATGACGCACTACCCTAACTTGTAGCTTTAGCTGAACACTGTGCAGAGGTCACACTACACTAACTTGTAGTTTTAGCTGAACACTGTGAGGAGGACGCACTACACTAACTTGTAGCTTTAGCTGAACAATGTGCAGAGGTCACACTACACCAACTTGTAGCTTTAGCTGATCACTGTGAGGAGGACACACTACCCTAACTTGTAGCTTTAGCTGAACACTGTGCAGAGGTCACACTAAACTAACTTGTAGCTTTAGCTGAACACTGTGAGGAGGACGCACTACCCTAACTTGTAGCTTTAGCATAACACTGTGCAGAGGTCACATTGAACTAACTTGTAGCTTTAGCTGAACACAGTGAGGAGGACGCACTACACTAACTTGTAGCTTTAGCTGAACACTGTGCAGAGGTCGCACTACACTAACTTGTAGTTTTAGCTGAACACTGTGAGGAGGACGCACTACACTAACTTGTAGCTTTAGCTGAACAATGTGCAGAGGTCGCACTACACTAACTTGTAGCTTTAGCTGATCACTGTGAGGAGGACACACTACCCTAACTTTTAGCTTTAGCAGAACACTGTGCAGAGGTCACACTAAACTAACTTGTAGCTTTAGCTGAACACTGTGTGGAGGACGCACTACCCTAACTTGTAGCTTTAGCTGAACACTGTGCAGAGGTCACACTAAACTAACTTGTAGCTTTAGCATAACACTGTGAGGAGGACACACTACACTAACTTGTAGCTTTAGCTAAACACTGTTCAGAGGATGCACTACACAACTTGTAGTTTTAGCTGAACACTGTGAGGAGGACGCACTACACTAACTTGTAGCTTTAGCTGAACACTGTGAGGAGGACACACTACCCTAACTTGTAGCATTAGCAGAACACTGTGCAGAGGTCACACTAAACTAACTTGTAGCTTTAGCTGAACACCGTGTGGAGGACGCACTACCCTAACTTGTAGCTTTGGCTGAACACTGTGCAGAGGTCACACTAAACTAACTTGTAGCTTTAGCTGAACACTGTGAGGAGGACGCACTACACTAACTTGTAACTTTAGTTGAACACAGTGCAGAGGTCGCACTACACTAACTTGTAGTTTTAGCTGAACACTGTGAGGAGGATGCACTACACTAACTTGTAGCTTTAGCTGAACACTGTGCAGAGGTCGCTCTACACTAACTTGTAGTTTTAGCTGAACACTGTGAGGAGGACAGACTACACTAACTTGTAGCTTTAGCTGAAAAATGTGCAGAGGTCGCACTACACTAACTTGTAGTTTTAGCTGAACACTGTGAGAAGGACACACTACACCAACTTGTAGCTGTAGCTGAACACTGTGAGGAGGACACACTACCCTAACTTGTAGCTTTAGCTGAACACTGTGCAGAGGTCACACTAAACTAACTTGTAGCTTTAGCTGAACACTGTTAGGAGGACGCACTACCCTAACTTGTAGCTTTAGCATAACACTGTGCAGAGGTCACATTGAACTAACTTGTAGCTTTAGCTGAACACTGTGAGGAGGACGCACTACACTAATTTGTAGCTTTAGCTGAACACTGTGCAGAGGTCGCACTACACTAACTTGTAGTTTTAGATGAACACTGTGAGGAGGATGCACTACATTAACTTGTAGCTTTAGTTGAACACTGTGCAGAGATCGCACTACACTAACTTGTAGCTTTAGCTGAACACTGTGCAGAGGTCGCACTACACTAACTTGTAGTTTTAGCTGAACACTGTGAGGAGGACGCACTACACTAACTTGTAGCTTTAGCTGAACAAAGTGCAGAGGTCGCACTACACCAACTTGTAGCTTTAGCTGATCACTGTGAGGAGGACACACTACCCTAACTTGTAGCTTTAGCGAAACACTGAGCAGAGGTCACACTAAACTAACTTGTAGCTTTAGCTGAACACTGTGTGGAGGACGCACTACCCTAACTTGTAGCTTTATATGAACACTGTGCAGAGGTCACACTAAACTAACTTGTAGCTTTAGCTGAACACTGTGTGGAGGACACACTACACTAACTTGTAGCTTTAGCTAAACACTGTTCAGAGGATGCACTACACAACTTGTAGTTTTAGCTGAACACTGTGAGGAGAACGCACTACACTAACTTGTAGCTTTAGCTGAACACTGTGAGGAGGAAACACTACCCTAACTTTTAGCATTAGCAGAACACTGTGCAGAGGTCACACTAAACTAACTTGTAGCTTTAGCTGAACACTGTGAGGAGGACGCACTACACTAACTTGTAGCTTTAGCTGAACACTGTGCAGAGGTCACACTAAACTAACTTGTAGCTTTAGCTGAACACTGTGAGGAGGACGCACTACACTAACTTGTAACTTTAGTTGAACACTGTGCAGAGGTCGCACTACACTAACCTGTAGTTTTAGCTTAACACTGTGAGAAGGACGCACTACACTAACTTGTAGCTTTAGCTGAACACTGTGCAGAGGTCGCACTACACTAACTTGTAGTTTTAGCTGAACACTGTGAGGATGACGCACTACCCTAACTTGTAGATTTAGCTGAACACTGTGCAGAGGTCACACTACACTAACTTGTAGTTTTAGCTGAACACTGTGAGGAGGACGCACTACACTAACTTGTAGCTTTAGCTGAACAATGTGCAGAGGTCACACTACACCAACTTGTAGCTTTAGCTGATCACTGTGAGGAGGACACACTACCCTAACTTGTAGCTTTAGCTGAACACTATGCAGAGGTCACACTAAACTAACTTGTAGCTTTAGCTGAACACTGTGAGGAGGACGCACTACACTAATTTGTAGCTTTAGCTGAACACTGTGAGGAGGATGCACTACATTAACTTGTAGCTTTAATTGAACACTGTGCAGAGGTCGCACTACACTAACTTGTAGTTTTAGCTGAACACTGTGAGGAGGACACACTACACTAACTTGTAGCTTTAGCTGAATACTGTGCAGAGGTCGCACTACACTAACTTGTAGTTTTAGCTGAACACTGTGAGGAGGACGCACTGCACTAACTTGTAGCTTTAGCTTAACACAGTGCAGAGGTCAAACTTCACTAACTTGCAGTTTTAGCTGAACACTGTGAAGATGACACACTACACTAACTTGTAGCTTTAGCTGAACACTGTGCAAAGGTCACACTACACTAACTTGTAGTTTTAGCTGAACACTGTGAGGAGGACGCACTACACTAACTTGTAGCTTTAGCTGAACAATGTGCAGAGGTCGCACTACACTAACTTGTAGTTTTAGCTGAACACTGTGAGAAGGACGCACTACACCAACTTGTAGCTGTAGCTGAACACTGTGAGGAGGACACACTACCCTAACTTGTAGCTTTAGCTGAACACTGTGCAGAGGTCACACTAAACTAACTTGTAGCTTTAGCTGAACACTGTGAGGAGGATGCACTACCCTAACTTGTAGCTTTAGCTGAACACTGTGCAGAGGTCACACTAAACTAACTTTTAGCTTTAGCTGAACACTGTGAGGAGGACGCACTACACTAACTTGTAGCTTTAGCTGAACACTGTGCAGAGGTCGCACTACACTAACTTGTAGTTTTAGATGAACACTGTGAGGAGGATGCACTACATTAACTTGTAGCTTTAGCTGAACACTGTGCAGAGGTCGCACTACACTAACTTGTAGTTTTAGCTGAACACTGTGAGGATGACGCACTACACTAACTTGTAGCTTTAGCTGAACACTGTGCAGAGGTCGCACTACACTAACTTGTAGTTTTAGTTAAACACTGTGAGGAGGACGCACTACACTAACTTGTAGCTTTAGCTGAACAATGTGCAGAGGTCGCACTACACCAACTTATAGCTTTAGCTGATCACTGTGAGGAGGACACACTACCCTAACTTGTAGCTTTAGCTGAACACTGTGCAGAGGTCACACTAAACTAACTTGTAGCTTTAGCTGAACACTGTGAGGAGGACGCACTACACTAACTTGTAGCTTTAGCTAAACACTGTTCAGAGGATGCACTACACAACTTG
The DNA here is from genome assembly GCF_042186555.1 of Aquarana catesbeiana. Classification (NCBI taxonomy): domain Eukaryota; kingdom Metazoa; phylum Chordata; class Amphibia; order Anura; family Ranidae; genus Aquarana; species Aquarana catesbeiana. The sequence goes on along the minus strand of NC_133325.1, from coordinate 434,184,566 downwards.
TAGTTTTAGCTTAACACTGTGAGGAGGACGCACTACACTAATTTGTAGCTTTAGCTGAACACTGTGCAGAGGTCGCACTACACTAACTTGTAGTTTTAGCTGAACACTGTGAGGATGATGCACTACACTAACTTGTAGCTTTAGCTGAACACTGTGAGGAGGACACACTACCCTAACTTGTAGCATTAGCAGAACACTGTGCAGAGGTCACACTAAACTAACTTGTAGCTTTAGCTGAACACTGTGTGGAGGACGCACTACCCTAACTTGTAGCTTTAGCTGAACACTGTGCAGAGGTCACACTAAACTAACTTGTAGTTTTAGCTGAACACTGTGAGGAGGACGCACTGCACTAACTTGTAGCTTTAGCTTAACACAGTGCAGAGGTCAAACTTCACTAACTTGCAGTTTTAGCTGAACACTGTGAAGATGACACACTACACTAACTTGTAGCTTTAGCTGAACACTGTGCAAAGGTCACACTACACTAACTTGTAGTTTTAGCTGAACACTGTGAGGAGGACGCACTACACTAACTTGTAGCTTTAGCTGAACAATGTGCAGAGGTCGCACTACACTAACTTGTAGTTTTAGCTGAACACTGTGAGAAGGACGCACTACACCAACTTGTAGCTGTAGCTGAACACTGTGAGGAGGACACACTACCCTAACTTGTAGCTTTAGCTGAACACTGTGCAGAGGTCACACTAAACTAACTTGTAGCTTTAGCTGAACACTGTGAGGAGGATGCACTACCCTAACTTGTAGCTTTAGCTGAACACTGTGCAGAGGTCACACTAAACTAACTTTTAGCTTTAGCTGAACACTGTGAGGAGGACGCACTACACTAACTTGTAGCTTTAGCTGAACACTGTGCAGAGGTCGCACTACACTAACTTGTAGTTTTAGATGAACACTGTGAGGAGGATGCACTACATTAACTTGTAGCTTTAGCTGAACACTGTGCAGAGGTCGCACTACACTAACTTGTAGTTTTAGCTGAACACTGTGAGGATGACGCACTACACTAACTTGTAGCTTTAGCTGAACACTGTGCAGAGGTCGCACTACACTAACTTGTAGTTTTAGTTAAACACTGTGAGGAGGACGCACTACACTAACTTGTAGCTTTAGCTGAACAATGTGCAGAGGTCGCACTACACCAACTTATAGCTTTAGCTGATCACTGTGAGGAGGACACACTACCCTAACTTGTAGCTTTAGCTGAACACTGTGCAGAGGTCACACTAAACTAACTTGTAGCTTTAGCTGAACACTGTGAGGAGGACGCACTACACTAACTTGTAGCTTTAGCTAAACACTGTTCAGAGGATGCACTACACAACTTGTAGTTTTAGCTTAACACTGTGAGGAGGACGCACTACACTAATTTGTAGCTTTAGCTGAACACTGTGCAGAGGTCGCACTACACTAACTTGTAGTTTTAGCTGAACACTGTGAGGATGATGCACTACACTAACTTGTAGCTTTAGCTGAACACTGTGAGGAGGACACACTACCCTAACTTGTAGCATTAGCAGAACACTGTGCAGAGGTCACACTAAACTAACTTGTAGCTTTAGCTGAACACTGTGTGGAGGACGCACTACCCTAACTTGTAGCTTTAGCTGAACACTGTGCAGAGGTCACACTAAACTAACTTGTAGCTTTAGCTGAACACTGTGAGGAGGACGCACTACACTAACTTGTAACTTTAGTTGAACACTGTGCAGAGGTCGCACTACACTAACTTGTAGTTTTAGCTGAACACTGTGAGGAGGACGCACTACACTAACTTGTAGCTTTAGCTGAACAATGTGCAGAGGTCACACTACACCAACTTGTAGCTTTAGCTGATCACTATGAGGAGGACACACTACCCTAACTTGTAGCTTTAGCTGAACACTATGCAGAGGTCACACTAAACTAACTTGTAGCTTTAGCTGAACAGTGTGAGGAGGACGCACTACCCTAACTTGTATCTTTAGCTGAACACTGTGCAGAGGTCACACTAAGCTAACTTTTAGCTTTAGCTGAACACTGTGAGGAGGATGCACTACACTAACTTGTAGCTTTAGCTGAACACTATGCAGAGGTCGCACTAAACTAACTTGTAGCTTTAGCTGAACAGTGTGAGGAGGACGCACTACCCTAACTTGTAGATTTAGCTGAACACTGTGCAGAGGTCACACTAAGCTAACTTTTAGCTTTAGCTGAACACTGTGAGGAGGACGCACTACACTAACTTGTAGCTTTAGCTGAACACTGTTCAGAGGATGCACTACACTAACTTGTAGTTTTAGCTTAACACTGTGAGGAGGACGCACTACACTAACTTGTAGCTTTAGCTGAATACTGTGCAGAGGTCGCACTACACTAACTTGTAGTTTTAGCTGAACACTGTGAGGAGGACGCACTGCACTAACTTGTAGCTTTAGCTTAACACAATGCAGAGGTCGAACTTCACTAACTTGCAGTTTTAGCTGAACACTGTGAGGATGACGCACTACACTAACTTGTAGCTTTAGCTGAACACTTTGCAAAGGTCGCACTACACTAACTTGTAGTTTTAGCTGAACACTGTGAGGAGGACGCACTACACTAACTTGTAGCTTTAGCTGAACAATGTGCAGAGGTCGCACTACACTAACTTGTAGTTTTAGCTGAACACTGTGAGAAGGACGCACTACACCAACTTGTAGATGTAGCTGAACACTGTGAGGAGGACACACTACCCTAACTTGTAGCTTTAGCTGAACACTGTGCAGAGGTCACACTAAACTAACTTGTAGCTTTAGCTGAACACTGTGAGGAGGATGCACTACCCTAACTTGTAGCTTTAGCTGAACACTGTGCAGAGGTCACACTAAACTAACTTGTAGCTTTAGCTGAACACTGTGTGGAGGACGCACTACCCTAACTTGTAGCTTTAGCTGAACACTGTGCAGAGGTCACACTAAACTAACTTGTAGCTTTAGCTGAACACTGTGAGGAGGACGCACTACACTAACTTGTAACTTTAGTTGAACACTGTGCAGAGGTCGCACTACACTAACTTGTAGTTTTAGCAGAACACTGTGAGGATGACGCACTACACTAACTTGTAGCTTTAGCTGAACACTGTGCAGAGGTCGCACTACACTAACTTGTAGTTTTATCTGAACACTGTGAGGAGGACGCACTACACTAACTTGTAGCTTTAGCTGAACAGTGTGCAGAGGTCGCACTACACCAACTTGTAGCTTTAGCTGATCACTGTGAGGAGGACACACTACCCTAACTTTTAGCTTTAGCGGAACACTGTGCAGAGGTCACACTAAACAAACTTGTAGCTTTAGCTGAACACTGTGTGGAGGACGCACTACCCTAACTTGTAGCTTTAGCTGAACACTGTGCAGAGGTCACACTAAACTAACTTGTAGCTTTAGCTGAACACTGTGAGGAGGACGCACTACACTAACTTGTAACTTTAGTTGAACACTGTGCAGAGGTCGCACTACACTAACTTGTAGTTTTAGCTGAACACTGTGAGGATGACGCACTACACTAACTTGTAGCTTTAGCTGAACACTGTGCAGAGGTCGCACTACACTAACTTGTAGTTTTATCTGAACACTGTGAGGAGGACGCACTACACTAACTTGTAGCTTTAGCTGAACAGTGTGCAGAGGTCGCACTACACCAACTTGTAGCTTTAGCTGATCACTGTGAGGAGGACACACTACCCTAACTTTTAGCTTTAGCGGAACACTGTGCAGAGGTCACACTAAACAAACTTGTAGCTTTAGCTGAACACTGTGTGGAGGACGCACTACCCTAACTTGTAGCTTTAGCTGAACACTGTGCAGAGGTCACACTAAACTAACTTGTAGCTTTAGCTGAACACTGTGAGGAGGACGCACTACACTAACTTGTAGCTTTAGCTAAACACTGTTCAGAGGATGCACTACACAACTTGTAGTTTTAGCTGAACACTGTGAGGAGGACGCACTACACTAATTTGTAGCTTTAGCTGAACACTGTGCAGAGGTCGCACTACACTAACTTGTAGTTTTAGCTGAACACTGTGAGGATGATGCACTACACTAACTTGTAGCTTTAGCTGAACACTGTGAGGAGGACACACTACCCTAACTTGTAGCATTAGCAGAACACTGTGCAGAGGTCACACTAAACTAACTTGTAGCTTTAGCTGAACACTGTGTGGAGGACGCACTACCCTAACTTGTAGCTTTAGCTTAACACTGTGTAGAGGTCACACTAAACTAACTTGTAGCTTTAGCTGAACACTGTGAGGAGGACGCACTACACTAACTTGTAACTTTAGTTGAACACTGTGCAGAGGTCGCACTACACTAACTTGTAGTTTTAGCTGAACACTGTGAGGAGGACGCACTACACTAACTTGTAGCTTTAGCTGAACAATGTGCAGAGGTCACACTACACCAACTTGTAGCTTTAGCTGATCACTATGAGGAGGACACACTACCCTAACTTGTAGCTTTAGCTGAACACTATGCAGAGGTCACACTAAACTAACTTGTAGCTTTAGCTGAACAGTGTGAGGAGGACGCACTACCCTAACTTGTATCTTTAGCTGAACACTGTGCAGAGGTCACACTAAGCTAACTTTTAGCTTTAGCTGAACACTGTGAGGAGGATGCACTACACTAACTTGTAGCTTTAGCTGAACACTATGCAGAGGTCGCACTAAACTAACTTGTAGCTTTAGCTGAACAGTGTGAGGAGGACGCACTACCCTAACTTGTAGATTTAGCTGAACACTGTGCAGAGGTCACACTAAGCTAACTTTTAGCTTTAGCTGAACACTGTGAGGAGGACGCACTACACTAACTTGTAGCTTTAGCTGAACACTGTTCAGAGGATGCACTACACTAACTTGTAGTTTTAGCTTAACACTGTGAGGAGGACGCACTACACTAACTTGTAGCTTTAGCTGAATACTGTGCAGAGGTCGCACTACACTAACTTGTAGTTTTAGCTGAACACTGTGAGGAGGACGCACTGCACTAACTTGTAGCTTTAGCTTAACACAATGCAGAGGTCGCACTTCACTAACTTGCAGTTTTAGCTGAACACTGTGAGGATGACGCACTACACTAACTTGTAGCTTTAGCTGAACACTGTGCAAAGGTCGCACTACACTAACTTGTAGTTTTAGCTGAACACTGTGAGGAGGACGCACTACACTAACTTGTAGCTTTAGCTGAACAATGTGCAGAGGTCGCACTACACTAACTTGTAGTTTTAGCTGAACACTGTGAGAAGGACGCACTACACCAACTTGTAGATGTAGCTGAACACTGTGAGGAGGACACACTACCCTAACTTGTAGCTTTAGCTGAACACTGTGCAGAGGTCACACTAAACTAACTTGTAGCTTTAGCTGAACACTGTGAGGAGGATGCACTACCCTAACTTGTAGCTTTAGCTGAACACTGTGCAGAGGTCACACTAAACTAACTTGTAGCTTTAGCTGAACACTGTGTGGAGGACGCACTACCCTAACTTGTAGCTTTAGCTGAACACTGTGCAGAGGTCACACTAAACTAACTTGTAGCTTTAGCTGAACACTGTGAGGAGGACGCACTACACTAACTTGTAACTTTAGTTGAACACTGTGCAGAGGTCGCACTACACTAACTTGTAGTTTTAGCAGAACACTGTGAGGATGACGCACTACACTAACTTGTAGCTTTAGCTGAACACTGTGCAGAGGTCGCACTACACTAACTTGTAGTTTTATTTGAACACTGTGAGGAGGACGCACTACACTAACTTGTAGCTTTAGCTGAACAGTGTGCAGAGGTCGCACTACACCAACTTGTAGCTTTAGCTGATCACTGTGAGGAGGACACACTACCCTAACTTTTAGCTTTAGCGGAACACTGTGCAGAGGTCACACTAAACAAACTTGTAGCTTTAGCTGAACACTGTGTGGAGGACGCACTACCCTAACTTGTAGCTTTAGCTGAACACTGTGCAGAGGTCACACTAAACTAACTTGTAGCTTTAGCTGAACACTGTGAGGAGGACGCACTACACTAACTTGTAACTTTAGTTGAACACTGTGCAGAGGTCGCACTACACTAACTTGTAGTTTTAGCTGAACACTGTGAGGATGACGCACTACACTAACTTGTAGCTTTAGCTGAACACTGTGCAGAGGTCGCACTACACTAACTTGTAGTTTTATCTGAACACTGTGAGGAGGACGCACTACACTAACTTGTAGCTTTAGCTGAACAGTGTGCAGAGGTCGCACTACACCAACTTGTAGCTTTAGCTGATCACTGTGAGGAGGACACACTACCCTAACTTTTAGCTTTAGCGGAACACTGTGCAGAGGTCACACTAAACAAACTTGTAGCTTTAGCTGAACACTGTGTGGAGGACGCACTACCCTAACTTGTAGCTTTAGCTGAACACTGTGCAGAGGTCACACTAAACTAACTTGTAGCTTTAGCTGAACACTGTGAGGAGGACGCACTACACTAACTTGTAGCTTTAGCTAAACACTGTTCAGAGGATGCACTACACAACTTGTAGTTTTAGCTGAACACTGTGAAGAGGACGCACTACACTAATTTGTAGCTTTAGCTGAACACTGTGCAGAGGTCGCACTACACTAACTTGTAGTTTTAGCTGAACACTGTGAGGATGATGCACTACACTAACTTGTAGCTTTAGCTGAACACTGTGAGGAGGACACACTACCCTAACTTGTAGCATTAGCAGAACACTGTGCAGAGGTCACACTAAACTAACTTGTAGCTTTAGCTGAACACTGTGTGGAGGACGCACTACCCTAACTTGTAGCTTTAGCTTAACACTGTGTAGAGGTCACACTAAACTAACTTGTAGCTTTAGCTGAACACTGTGAGGAGGACGCACTACACTAACTTGTAACTTTAGTTGAACACTGTGCAGAGGTCGCACTACACTAACTTGTAGTTTTAGCTGAACACTGTGAGGAGGACGCACTACACTAACTTGTAGCTTTAGCTGAACAATGTGCAGAGGTCACACTACACCAACTTGTAGCTTTAGCTGATCACTATGAGGAGGACACACTACCCTAACTTGTAGCTTTAGCTGAACACTATGCAGAGGTCACACTAAACTAACTTGTAGCTTTAGCTGAACAGTGTGAGGAGGACGCACTACCCTAACTTGTAGCTTTAGCTGAACACTGTGCAGAGGTCACACTAAGCTAACTTTTAGCTTTAGCTGAACACTGTGAGGAGGATGCACTACACTAACTTGTAGCTTTAGCTGAACACTATGCAGAGGTTGCACTAAACTAACTTGTAGCTTTAGCTGAACAGTGTGAGGAGGACGCAGTACCCTAACTTATAGATTTAGCTGAACACTGTGCAGAGGTCACACTAAGCTAACTTTTAGCTTTAGCTGAACACTGTGAGGAGGACGCACTACACTAACTTGTAGCTTTAGCTGAACACTGTGCAAAGGTCGCACTACACTAACTTGTAGTTTTAGCTGAACACTGTGAGGAGGACGCACTACACTAACTTGTAGCTTTAGCTGAACAATGTGCAGAGGTCGCACTACACTAACTTGTAGTTTTAGCTGAACACTGTGAGAAGGACGCACTACACCAACTTGTAGCTGTAGCTGAACACTGTGAGGAGGACACACTACCCTAACTTGTAGCTTTAGCTGAACACTGTGCAGAGGTCACACTAAACTAACTTGTAGCTTTAGCTGAACACTGTGAGGAGGATGCACTACCCTAACTTGTAGCTTTAGCTGAACACTGTGCAGAGGTCACACTAAACTAACTTTTAGCTTTAGCTGAACACTGTGAGGAGGACGCACTACACTAACTTGTAGCTTTAGCTGAACACTGTGCAGAGGTCGCACTACACTAACTTGTAGTTTTAGATGAACACTGTGAGGAGGATGCACTACATTAACTTGTAGCTTTAGCTGAACACTGTGCAGAGGTCGCACTACACTAACTTGTAGTTTTAGCTGAACACTGTGAGGATGACGCACTACACTAACTTATAGCTTTATCTGAACACTGTGCAGAGGTCGCACTACACTAACTTGTAGTTTTAGCTGAACACTCCCCATCTGCTTCTGCCACTTTAGGAAAAAACATGAACATATGAGGAATGCTTGTGCTTACAACCATCCTTTTATTCCTACTGTTGCCTTTACTGTGACGTACTACCAGATTATTAATCTTCACAGGTCCATCATGAAAACTGGGCCTAGCAATCAACAGAAAGATCCAATATCTATAGACTATTTGTCACGGCCATATATATATATATATATATATATATACACAGTATATCACAAAAGTGAGTACACCCCTCACATTTTTGTAAATATTTTATTATATCTTTTCATGTGACAACACTGAAGAAATGACACTTTGCTACAATATAAAGTAGTGAGTGTACAGCTTGTATAAGAGTGTAAATTTGCTGTCCCCTCAAAATAACTCAGCACACTTAAATTTAAATGGACTGATAAAGCACTAATGTATCTAGGAACATTGGTCACCGCCAATTAACCAAAATCTTTGAGCTAAACTTCCCACCACTACTTCAGAGTGTAGACAAGTGGTCCAGCGGTCTTCATTCTTGGATAGGACGTTGTAACATTATTAAAATGGGGCATCCTCCCCATGTTTCTATATCTCCTACAAGCACTCCCAATCCATATCCTGACTAGTTATTTCAAACAAATTCAATTGGTATTCTTTAATTTCATCTGGGCACATAGATGCCCACGATTACAGCGTAAGCAGTTAATGCTACCTAAGCTATACGGGGGTTTAGCAGTGCCGGACATACGCAAGTATCACCAAGCTATACATCTGAGCAGGATGGTAGATTGGAACAGACATGCAGATTTCAAGTTATGGGTTTGTATTGAACAGGCCCAATCAGATGTTCCTCTTGGTGGGGCTTCGTGGTGTTATGCCACCCTCCCACGGAAGATGAAAAATCACCCCCTAATAGGCAATACAGCTAAAATATGTTCAGTTCTACTTTCATCCCCCAATATCTCTTCAAGTACATCACCCCTATACCAAATTATGGGGAACCCCCTTTTCCCTCCGGGAAGTGGTGGTCCCAACTTTCAAAACCTAAGGGACTTGGGCCTTACACAGGCTTCCAGATTTGTACAGGAGGGGGCGTGGCCGACGATCCCAAAGCTGGTGGACCAGTCAGGTCCCTTCTGGCTGGATTTTTGGGGTGCCCTTCAGCTCTCCCACTTTCTCAGAACTCTCCCGACTCCGGGGTTGTTTGCCAGGCCCCTTACCACCTTTGAGGAATTCTGCTCTGAGACGGGGACAATGCCCCACATACTTTCGGCTAACTACGAGTTGCTAACTACCCCTGCGGAACCGCACGTGTTGAACTGCATACAAAATTGGGAGCGGGACCTAGGTAAAAATTTCAGCACAACACAGCAACAACATATCCTAATATTTACATACAAATCCTCTATCTGCGCGAAAACACAGGAGACCAACTTCAAGATCCTAACCAGGTGGTACAGAACCCCAGTGAGGCTGAAAAAATTATTTCCAGACACCTCTGATCAGTGCTGGAGATGCAGGGAGGACAAAGGCACCATCCTGCACATTTTTTGGTCCTGCCCTAAATTACAACGCTTTTGGATGGGTGTCCAACACACCCTCCAAAAACTCACAGAACGCGAAATACCCAATGACCCAGCATTCTTTCTCCTACACGTCACCAATATACCAGGGTAATAAGATCTATTATCTGGCACCTTTTTGATGCTACTAAAGCATGCATCTTCCTTAAATGGAAATCGTCGCAACCCCCAACAGTAGGGATGTGGATTTGAAAGGTTAAAGAAATAAGCAGCTTGGAAGATCTTGTTCTAACTGCATGACACCAGCAGGAGCGATACTCCAAGACTTGGTCACCATGGCACGTCTTTATCTTCTCGGATGAGGGAAGAGACCTTCTCGACAGTGACTCGAATGACTAAATGTCACCATACTAACGAATTAACTGACTAACTAAATATTGATCTCACCAGCTTCAGAAGATTCGGGTGTTTTACCGGATATCCCCCTGCGGCCGGCAGGCTTACACAAAGATATCCTCCAGATTTCCTCCCCACTTCTCTTCCCTACCTCCCCCTTACCCCTCCTATCCCCCCCAACCCCTCTTCCCTATGTCTTCTCTCTATTTCCTCTTTTTATTTCCTACATATTTGCTTACTATACTTCTCTCTATTATTTTTTCCGGGTTATGTAGTCCCGAATTATTGGGAATTAACAGGTAATAAAATGCTATGGTGTATAACATATATGCAATGTGATCTAAGATAACACACTGTGATTGCCCAGATATCTGTGTTCGACTGTGTTCCTTGAATAAATAAAATATTTGTAAAAAAAAAAATAACTCAACACACAGCCATTAATGTCTAAACCGCTGGCAACAAAAGTGAGTACACCCCTGAACGAAAATGTCCAAATTGGGCCCAAAGTGTCAATATTTTGTGTGGCCACCATTATTTTCCAGCACTGCCTTAAATTGTGATCAAGATACTGATCCGTACAGACACTATACTAGTAATGGCGGTGATTAGCGACTTGCGACTGTGAAAATGTGGCAGACAATCTGGCGCTAATAGACATTTATATGATCAGTGATAATACTGTACACTGTACTGATCAAAGTACCTTTCGCCGACACAACAGTCGAATACGCTTGCAGCATTCTTTCTACAAAGGAAATCAAATATTGTTCAGAAAGTTCTTCCCAACACTGTTGCAGAAGTTCCCACAAATGTGTTGCACTTGTAGGCTGATTTGAAGCCTACCTTCTTGTTCTTTTCTTGTAAGGTAGTTCTGACACACCCTGGAGGTAAGTTTTGGGTCATTATCTTGCTGTAGGATAAACCTCTGACCAGCTAGGCATATTCTAGAGGGTAATGCATTGCGCTGCAAAATGCTACGGTAGTAGTTTTGGTTCAGGGTGCCGCTCACTCTGGATCCGGCACAAGAGAAAGAGTCTCAGACCCGACTGGGGTGGGTGGTTGTTTGCCTCCCCCCAAAAATATTAGACACCAGCCACCACTGCTTGTAAGTAATCAACAAAATATGGGACTCCTGTAGGAATTGTTAGCATAAACTTTCTAAAATGGTTCTAAAGGCTGAAGGTTTTTTACCTTAAGTAAAAAACATTGTAAGTGAAGCTCCCCCACCCCCCTCTACTTACGTGAGGCCGACCTTGATCCACTAAGTAGTGAAAAAAAGTCCTCAGAAGCAGATCCCATAATTTGATGCAAACAGGTGCACTTTAGATACTAATGGCAACTGAAAAGCACTGAGGATATTTCTGATTTTGTTTCAGTAGGCTGCAGATAAAATTTCAGAAGGAGCAGTGACTGGAAACGAGGACTTCACCAAAGACCAGGGATGAAGGGCGAGTTCTTCTTGTTCTTCTAATTGTGAAAAGTAGCACACCACAAAGGTCATGACAGCAATACATGACTGACAAATATTAGGGAAACACCGCCATTAAATGTGTCACAAAAAGGAGGTAATCAGAGTCCAGTACCATCCTGCTCAATTTGTTAATATTTATTACCCCGGTTGTTATTATTTGTTATCCAATTTACAGTTATATGCCTGAAAGTATTTCTGAAATAAGAGCCATAACGATGATAGTTTTAAACATAACTCATTATGTAGCAGAAGTGTTCATGTGTGCACATTTTATAAGTTGCTTTATTTCGAAAATTCTCTGCTATCATTAATACAAAAGAAAAATATGTCTACATATTGTAAATGAAAAATGATACAGGAGAGCTAACAAGGTAATTTAATTTCTTTATATAAATATAGGAAAAACATAAGCAATATAATTAAGAGAAATCTCTCAGCAGACCATTTTAATAGGGTTTAACAAATGGAATGTTGGTACCCCTTGAGAGAGTAAGAAAGGAGCTTTCGTCCTTAGATATGGAAATGATTATTCAGTGCAGAAAAAATAAATACTGCTGATAAATACTTCTGATAAAAAGTGGCACATCAACAGTAAAGTGTAAAAAGTTTGTGAGAAAAATATATTATAATATCAATGCAATCAGTAGGCTCTGGCACTCGTGATAAATCTCCATTTAAAAATGTAGAAGCTGGCCTATTGTGCACCAGTCATCCCCACACTAGGTATATTCCCTAGTGAGGCACAAGCAAATTAACATAATAATATGTTACGGACACAAAATAAAGAAGTGGCATATTTTGTTTCCGCAATCTAAGCACTGAAAGGGTGATTTCTATAACTGATCTAGTTATGCTGAGATAGCTTAACTTACAGGCTCAGTCAGTATCTTGGCAGAAAGTGACTCAAACCAAACTACATCTTGCAGATCGTAGAAAGCTTTAATTCAAAACTTGCGCAGATTATAACAGATGAACAACAAATAGGTCAAAAATCATGGTGCGTCTAACTCCAGCAGAATACAGTACATATGGTAAATGGAGGCAAAGCATGAAGAAGGGTGGGATTAACTATATCGAGCATCTTCTAGCTATGGAATGAGAAAGGGACAAAATTATTTAAAAGCAAACAAACAACGCCTGTGTAACATGATATTTCCTGTTGAAATCTAAGAGCTTAAATATTAAAACAATGAATAATTAAATTCAAACATTAAGTGAAAACTCTATTCCAGTAACATCTGAACAAAATAAAAAGGAGAGATCATAGAAGAATAATGCAAACATTAACATACTGTAAAACTTGTAAAGTAATTTCTGATGTCTGTAAGTTGGCACAGAAGACAGTTTGTGAGTGCATCTTCAGAGGGGAAGGCAGCAACATGTACCAATTCTTCTTACCTCCCTTGGAATCAAGATTTTCAGAGCAGAAGACAGCAACATGCACCATCTTTCTTTCCTCTCTTTAAATCAAATTGTTGGTTTAGAAGATGAATCATCCTTAATGGTGGGAGGTCCTTTGCAGATATGTCATCCATGACCCTCTTGGTGGTCCTTAGCACTGGCCAGGGTCAATCCTAGGTGGGTGCATGGGGTGCAGTACACCCTGGAGCCAGAGAGGTGGGGGTACACAAGCTCCAGAGTGCTCCCCTCCCTCCTCCTCCTCCTCTTGTCCGTGTCCAGAGGCGGCTCTCTCCGCCGGTCACTGCCACCGCCGCTGTGTTTCCTGCTCAAGCCCCTCCCTCCTCCTGTCAGGGAAGGAGAGCAGCCGGAGATGAGATCAGAGTGGCTAGTCTCTGTGTGGATGGAGATCAGCCGCACAGTGATGTCGCTGGGGTGGGTGGTCCATGCCTGACACATGTTCTCCTCCTCCTCTCTGTGTCTCTCACTCCTGCCTGCTGTGATCTGTTCTCTACCCGGGCAGGGCAGCTGCACACTGTCCTCTCCTCTCCAGCTGCTGCTGGGTGTTTTTTTATGTACCCTAATGGAGGGGAGATCTATACTAATGGGGGGGTCTGTACTAACGGGGGGGTCTGTCCTGGGGGGGTTTGTACTAATGGAAGGGGGGTCTGTCCGGGGGGGTCTGTACTAATGAGGGGGGTCTGTACTAATGAGGGGGGGTCTGTACTAATGGAGGGGGTTCTGTCCTGGGGGTCTGTACTAATGGAGGGGGGTCTGTTCTGGGGGTCTGTACTAATGAGGGGGGTCTGTACTAATGAGGGGGTTCTGTCCTGGGGGTCTGTACTAATGGAGGGGGGTCTGTTCTGGGGGGGTCTGTACTAATGGAGGGGGGTCTGTCCTGGGGGGTCTGTACTAATGGAGGGGGTCTGTCCTGGGGGTCATTACTAATGGAGGGGGGTCTGTCCTGGGGGTCTGTACTAATGGAGGGGGGCCTGTCCTGGGGGGTCTGTACTAATGGAGGGGGGTCTGTACTTATGGAGGGGGAGTCTGTCCTGGGGGGGTCTGTGCTAATGGAGGGAGGTCTGTCCTGGGGGGTCTGTACTAATGGAGGGGGGTTTGTCCTGGGGGGGTCTGTACTAATGGAGGGGGGTTTGTCCTGGGTGGGTCTGTACTAATGGAGGGGATGTCTGTCCTGGGGGAGTCTGTACTAATGGAGGGGAGTGGTTTGTCACAGGGGGCTGCACTAATGGAGGGGGGTTTGTCCTGGGGTCTGTACTAATGGAGGGAGGGTCTGTCCTGGGGGGGTCTGTACTAATGGAGCGGGGTCTGTACTAATGAGGGGGGTCTGTACTAATGGAGGGGGGTCTGTCCTGGGGGGTCTGTACTAATGGAGGGGGTCTGTACTAATGGAGAGGGGTCTGTCCTGAGGGGTCTGTACTAATGGAGGGGGGTCTGTCCTGGGGGGGTCTATACTTAGTGGAGGGGGGTCTGTACTGAGGGGCGACTATAGTTGGTGGAAGGGGGGTGACACCATGTTTTACTGCACCTGGTGACACCAACCCTAGTGATGCCACTCCAGCTGCGGGCTCTTCTTTCCCCCTCCCTCTCCTCCTCGTGCATACTGCTGTACTAGTGAGCGGCACTTGCCAGCACAGCCGCCCACTATGTTTGTAATATTGGCACATGTTTCATTACTATATAATTTTCAGTTTTCATTTCTTCATTTTTATTGTTATGTTTGTAGCACTTGCACTTTAAATAGTTGTTGATAGTATTGTAAGCTATTTTCACCAATGATATTTTTGTCACTAGGACCACGATGTGGGGAAAGAAATTTTTGACACAATAATAGTTGGCATAGTAAGTCACGCCATCTAGGATATCTATTTTATTTTGCATTTTTTATTTTATTTTATATTTTAGGAGTGGTAATATACATAGAAGTTAGCGCAATCCACTTATTATATCATTCTTTATCTTCCTATCCTTAGGGTAGGATCATATATGATTGCAGCAAATTAGATTGTTGATTTATTTTGCGCCGGTAGCACATCTTGTCAGATAACCCATGTTTCTTCCACCGCCTTCATATCAGCCAGGGAAGAAATAGAATAGAAAAAGGAGCAGAGAACAGGATTGTGGGACATGTAGTCCCGAGGACTGGCAGCCCCACTGTAACACGGAAACTGCAGCTTACGCAGCATGCTCAGCTGAATGGGAGAGAGAGAGAGAGACAGGAGCCCGGGAAAGCTTTCAGGGAAGTACACCTAGGACTCCAGAGGGAGAGGACAGTGCTGAGAGAACACCATCAGAGAGAGAACCCCACTACCCTGAGCCACCAGAGGGAAAGTCACACGGCCTAGCGCCATCCCTTGCGGAAAAAGTAATGGAGTCATTGCAGGAATACAGATCTGGGTGCTACCCAGTGAAGTCGCCATGGGCAATTCAGCGTGAGCTGTCTCCTGATCAGAGGACCTGTTGCTGTATCGCTGGTCTGATGTCTGTAAGTTGGCACAGAAGACAGTTTGTGAGTGCATCTTCAAAGGGGAAGGCAGCAACATGTACCAATTCTTCTTACCTCCCTTGGAATCAAGATCTTCAGAGCAGAAGACAGCAACATGCACCGTCTTTCTTTCCTCTCTTTAAATCAAGTTGTTGGTTTAGAAGATGAATCATCCTTAATGGTGGGAGGTCCTTTGCAGATATGTCATCCATGACCCTCTTGGTGGTCCTTAGCACTGGTCAGGGTCGATCCTAGGTGGGTGCACGGGGTGCAGTACACCCGGGAGCCAGAGAGGTGGGGGTACACAAGCTCCAGAGTGCTCCCCTCCCTCCTGCTCCTCCTCTTGTCCATGTCCAGAGGCGGCTCTCTCCACCGGTCACCGCCGCCGCTGCTGTGTTTCCTGCTCAAGCCCCTCCCTCCTCCTGTCAGGGAAAGAGAGCAGCCGGAGATGAGATCAGAGTGGCTAGTCTCTGTGTGGACAGAGATCAGCCGCACAGTGACGTCACTGGGGTGGGTGGTCCATGCCTGACACATGTTCTCCTCCTCCTCTCTGTGTCTCTCACTCCTGCCTGCTGTGATCTGTTCTCTACCCAGGCAGGGCAGTTGCACACTGTCCTCTCCTCTCCAGCTGCTGCTGAGTGTTTTTATGTACCCTAATGGAGGGGGGTCTGTACTAATGGGGGGGTCTGTACTAACGGGGGGGGTCTGTCCTGGGGGTTTGTACTAATGGAAGGGGGGTCTGTCCGGGGGGGGTCTGTACTAATGAGGGGGGTCTGTACTAATGAGGGGGGGTCTGTACTAATGGAGAGGGTTCTGTCCTGGGGGTCTGTACTAATGGAGGGGGTTCTGTTCTGGGGGTCTGTACTAATGAGGGGGGTCTGTACTAATGAGGGGGGTCTGTACTAATGGAGGGGGTTCTGTCCTGGGGGTCTGTACTAATGGAGGGGGGTCTGTTCTGGGGTGGTCTGTACTAATGGAGGGGGGTCTGTCCTGGGGGGTCTGTACTAATGGAGGGGGTCTGTCCTGGGGGTCTGTACTAATGGAGGGGGGTCTGTTCTGGGGGTTTGTACTAATGAGGGGGTCTGTACTAATGAGGGGGGGTCTGTACTAATGGAGGGGGTTCTGTCCTGGGGGGTCTGTACTAATGGAGGGGGGTCTGTCCTGGGGGGTCTGTACTAATGGAGGGGGGTCTGTCCTGGGGGTCTGTACTAATGGAGGGGGGTCTGTCCTGGGGGGTCTTTACTAATGGAGGGGGGTCTGTCCTGGGGGTCTGTACTAATGGAGGGGGGCCTGTCCTGGGGGGTCTGTACTAATGGAGGGGGGTCTGTGCTAATGGAGGGAGGTCTGTCCTGGGGGTCTGTACTAATGGAGGGGGGGTTTGTCCTGGGGGTCTTTACTAATGGAGGGGGGTTTGTCCTGGGTGGGTCTGTACTAATGGAGAGGAGGTCTGTCCTGGGGGAGTCTGTACTAATGGAGGGGGGTGGTTTGTCACAGGGGTCTGTACTAATGGAGGGGGGTTTGTCATGGGGGTCTGTACTAATGGAGGGAGGGTCTGTCCTGGGGGGGTCTGTACTAATGGAGGGGGGTCTGTACTAATGAGGGGGGTCTGTACTAATGGAGGGGGGTCTGTCCTGGGGGGTCTGTACTAATGGAGGGGGTCTGTACTAATGGAGGGGGGTCTGTCCTGAGGGGTCTGTACTAATGGAGGGGGTCTGTCCTGGGGGGTCTATACTTAGAGGAGGGGGGTCTGTACTGAGGGGCGACTATAGTTGGTGGAAGGGGGGTGACACCATGTTTTACTGCACCTGGTGACACCAACCCTAGTGATGCCACTGCAGCTGCGGGCTCTTCTTTCCCCCTCCCTCTCCCTCTCCTCCTCGTGCACACTGCTGTACTAGTGAGCGGCACTTGCCAGCACAGCCGCCCACTATGTTTGTAATATTGGCACATGTTTCATTACTATATAATTTTCAGTTTTCATTTCTTCATTTTTATTGTTATGTTTGTAGCACTTGCACTTTAAATAGTTGTTGATAGTATTGTAAGCTATTCTCACCAATGATATTTTTGTCACTAGGACCACGATGTGGGGAAAGAAATTTTTGACACAATAATAGTTGGCATAGTAGGTCACGCCATCTAGGATATCTATTTTATTTTGCATTTTTTATTTTATTTTATATTTTGGGAGTGGTAATATACATAGAAGTTAGCGCAATCCACTTATTATATCATTCTTTATCTTCCTATCCTTAGGGTAGGATCATATATGATTGCAGCAAATTAGATTGTTGATTTATTTTGCTCCGGTAGCACATCTTGTCAGATAACCCATGTTTCTTCCACCACCTTCATATCAGCCAGGGAAGAAATAGAATAGAAAAAGGAGCAGTAGAGAACAGGATTGTGGGACATGTAGTCCCGAGGACTGGCAGCCTCACTGTAACATGGAAACTGCAGCCTACACAGCATGCTCAGCTGAATGGGAGAGAGAGAGAGAGACAGGAGCCCAGGAAAGCTTTCAGGGAAGTACACCTAGGACTCCAGAGGGAGAGGACAGTGCTGAGAGAACACCATCAGAGAGAGAACCCCACTACCCTGAGCCACCAGAGGGAAAGTCACACAGCCTAGCGCCATCCCTGGTGGAAAAAGGAATGGAGTCATTGCAGGAATACAGATCTGGGTGCTACCCAGTGAAATCGCCATGGGCAATTCAGCGTGAGCTGTCTCCTGATCAGAGGACCTGTTGCTGTATCGCTGGGTCAGGTGAGAGGGCCGATCGGCCATTATCTACTAACATCCATAGGAACTGCAGTCTCTGACCATCTCCTGTACTATATCTGTAGTCTCTGACCATCTCCTGTACTATGTCTGCAGTCTCTGATCATCTCCTGTATTAAGTCTGCAGTCTCTGACCAGCTCTTGTATCATGCCTGTAATCTCTGATCATCTCCTGTACTATGTATGCAGTCTCTGACTGTATCCTGTACTATGTCTGCAGTCTCTGACCATCTCTTGTATCATTTCTGCATTCTTTGACCATCTCCTGTACTATGTCTGCAGTCTCTGATCATCTCCTGTACTATGTCTGCAGTCTCTGACCATCTCCTGTACTATGTCTGCAGTCTCTGATCATCTCCTGTACTATGTCTGCAGTCTCTGACCATCTCATGTCTATGTCTGCAGTCTCTGACTGTCTCCTGTAGTATGTCTGCAGTCTCTGAATGTCTCCTGTACTATGTCTGCAGTCTCTGACCATCTCCTGTACTATATCAGCAGTCTCTGATCATCTCCTGTACTATGTTTGCAGTCTCCGATCATCTCCTGTAGTATGTCTGCAGTCTCTGACCATCTCCTGTACTATGTATGCAGTCTCTGACTGTCACCTGTACTATGTCTGCAGTCTCTGACCATCTCTTGTATCATTTCTGCATTCTTTCACCATCTCCTGTAAAATATCTGCAGTCTCTGACCATCTCCTGTACTATGATTGCAGTCTCTGACCGACTCCTGTACTATGTCTGGGGGCTCTTTCTAACAGACTCTCTAACAGAAGCCCTCTCTGTGTGCATCAGAGAGACTCCCCTCCAGGTATCATTAGTGTACGCTCTTCCTGTATTTTCTTTATTGTTAAAAGATCATGGGAGGATCCCAGGGTAATGACGACTTCTTAGGGGAGCATCTCTGTGTTTGAGTCGTTGCCATAGAAACATTTGTAGAGTTGCTAAGATGACCATACCCATGTGGGGGCACCAGAAATATTTCTGCACTAGGGATGAGCCGAACACCCCCCTGTTCGGTTCGCACCAGAACATGCGAACAGGAAAAAAGTTCGTTCGAACATGCGAACACCGTTAAAGTCTATGGGACACGAACATGAATAATCAAAAGTGCTAATTTTCAAGGCTTATATGCAAGTTATTGTCATAAAAAGTGTTTGGGGACCTGGGTCCTGCCCCAGGGGACATGGATCAATGCAAAAAAAAGTTTTAAAAACGGCCGTTTTTTCAGGAGCAGTGATTTTAATAATGCTTAAAGTCAAACAATAAAAGTGTAATATCCCTTTAAATTTCGTACCTGGGGGGTGTCTATAGTGTGCCTGTAAAGGGGCGCATGTTTCCTGTGTTTAGAACAGTCTGACAGCAAAATGACATTTTGAAGGAAAAAACTCATTTAAAACTACCCGCGGCTATTGCATTGCCGACAATACACATAGAAGTTCATTGATAAAAAACGGCATGGGAATTCCCCAAAGGGGAACCCCGAACCAAAATTAAAAAAAAAAAATGACGTGGGGTTCCCCCTAAATTCCATACCAGACCCTTCAGGTCTGGTATGGATTTTAAGGGGAACCCCGCGCCAAAAAAAAAAAAAAAAACGGCGTGGGGTCCCCCCAAAAATCCATACCAGACCCTTATCCGAGCACGCAACCTGGCAGGCCGCAGGAAAAGAGGGGGGGACGAGAGTGCGGCCTCCCCTCCCTCCTGAACCGTACCAGGCCACATGCCCTCAACATTGGGAGGGTGCTTTGGGGTAGCCCCCCAAAACACCTTGTCCCCATGTTGATGAGGACAAGGGCCTCATCCCCACAACCCTGGCCGGTGGTTGTGGGGGTCTGCGGGCGGGGGGCTTATCGGAATCTGGAAGCCCCCTTTAACAAGGTGACCCCCAGATCCCGGCCCCCCCCCTGTGTGAAATGGTAAGGGGGTACATAAGTACCCCTACCATTTCACGAAAAAAGTGTCAAAAATGTTAAAAATGACAAGAGACAGTTTTTGACAATTCCTTTATTTAAATGCTTCTTCTTTCTTCTATCTTGCTTCATCTTCTGGTTCTTCTGGCTCTTCTGGTTCTTCTGGTTCTTCCTCCGGCGTTCTCGTCCAGCATCTCCTCCGCGGCGTCTTCTGTCTTCTTCTCCTCGGGCCGCTCCGCACCCATGGCATGGGGGGGAGGCTCCCGCTCTTCTCTTCTTCTCTTCTTCTCTTCTTCTTTTCTTCTTTTCTTCTTTTCTTCTCTTCTTCTTCATTTTCTTCTCCGGGCCGCTCCGCAATCCATGCTGGCATGGAGGGAGGCTCCCGCTGTGTGACGGCGCTCCTCGTCTGACAGTTCTTAAATAACAGAGGGGGGCGGGGCCACCCGGTGACCCCGCCCCCCTCTGACGCACGGTGACTTGACGGGACTTCCCTGTGACGTCACGGGGAATGCCACAGGGAAGTCCCGTCAAGTCACCGTGCGTCAGAGGGGGGCGGGGTCACCGGGTGGCCCCGCCCCCCTCTGTTATTTAAGAACTGTCAGACGAGGAGCGCCGTCACACAGCGGGAGCCTCCCTCCATGCCAGCATGGATTGCGGAGCGGCCCGGAGAAGAAAATGAATAGGAAGAAGAGAAGAAGAGAAGAAAAGAAGAAAAGAAGAAAAGAAGAGAAGAAGAGAAGAGCGGGAGCCTCCCCCCCATGCCATGGGTGCGGAGCGGCCCGAGGAGAAGAAGACAGAAGACGCCGCGGAGGAGATGCTGGATGAGAACGCCGGAGGAAGAACCAGAAGAACCAGAAGAGCCAGAAGAACCAGAAGATGAAGCAAGATAGAAGAAAGAAGAAGCATTTAAATAAAGGAATTGTCAAAAACTGTCTCTTGTCATTTTTAACATTTTTGACACTTTTTTCGTGAAATGGTAGGGGTACTTATGTACCCCCTTACCATTTCACACGGGGGGGGCCGGGATCTGGGGGTCACCTTGTTAAAGGGGGCTTCCAGATTCCGATAAGCCCCCCGCCCGCAGACCCCCACAACCACCGGCCAGGGTTGTGGGGATGAGGCCCTTGTCCTCATCAACATGGGGACAAGGTGTTTTGGGGGGCTACCCCAAAGCACCCTCCCAATGTTGAGGGCATGTGGCCTGGTACGGTTCAGGAGGGAGGGGGGGCCGCACTCTTGTCCCCCCCTCTTTTCCTGCGGCCTGCCAGGTTGCGTGCTCGGATAAGGGTCTGGTATGGATTTTTGGGGGGACCCCACGCCGTTTTTTTTTTTTTTTTTTTGGCGCGGGGTTCCCCTTAAAATCCATACCAGACCTGAAGGGTCTGGTATGGAATTTAGGGGGAACCCCACGTCATTTTTTTTTTTAAATTTTGGCCGGGGTTCCCCTTAATATCCATACCAGACCTGAAGGGCCTGGTATGGAATTTAGGGGGACCCCCACGTCATTTTTTTTTTTTAATTTTGGTTCGGGGTTCCCCTTTGGGGAATTCCCATGCCGTTTTTATCAATGAACTTCTATGTGTATTGTCGGCAATGCAATAGCCGCGGGTAGTTTTAAATGAGTTTTTTCCTTCAAAATGTCATTTTGCTGTCAGACTGTTCTAAACACAGGAAACATGCGCCCCTTTACAGGCACACTATAGACACCCCCCAGGTACGAAATTTAAAGGGATATTACACTTTTATTGATTGACTTTAAGTATTATTAAAATCACTGCTCCTGAAAAAACGGCCGTTTTTAAAACTTTTTTTTGCATTGATCCATGTCCCCTGGGGCAGGACCCAGGTCCCCAAACACTTTTTATGACAATAACTTGCATATTAGCCTTTAAAATTAGCACTTTTGATTTCTCCCATAGACTTTTAAAGGGTGTTCCGCGGCATTCGAATTTGCCGCGAACACCCCAAATTGTTCGCTGTTCGGTGAACTTGCGAACAGCCAATGTTCGAGTCGAACATGAGTTCGACTCGAACTCGAAGCTCATCCCTATTCTGCACCCAGGCGTCTGTGACCCTAGGATCAGCCCTGGCATTGGTTACACAATTATGAACAGTATAGACAAGTCTTGAGCTCAACACACAGAAGACCACTTAGAAAAATGTACAAAATGATGAGAACACAGCCTCATCCTTGACTTCACAGAGGTGTTATGTGTAACAGTGTCAGCTCTGATTTCATTGTCAGATTCAGGATCAACCAGTTGAAATGTAGACTCAGTATGAATTGTGATGGGGTCATCATTCAAGAAATCAGGTGGACATAAATAGTCCAGAAATGCAGCAGCTGGTACTGCACAAGTATATCAAACATCTGAGTTGAGTTCTGTAGGCACATAGTGCCATTGATCAGAATTGGAAAACCTTCAGATACGTTCTACTTTGTTACTGACATACACATAGAACTGTTTTATTTAGTTGTGTATTTATCCCAACGCTATTTTGCTGTCTGTGTAAAAAAAAAAAATCAATTTTTTATAAGCTCAGCAATATCAATAGCTAACACAGCTGCACAGAGTTTAAGCCTTGGAATGGTATTTGCTGGTTTTTGGGTAATTTTGGCTAGAGGTGCAAAAATGTGAGATAAATTGTTCTAGCGCTTTTAGGGACTCTTTCCATGATTCCCATCTTTGTTGTTTTTTTTCTGTGTAATGGTGTGTCCCAACCTCTGCTTTCAGAAGTAAGCTGTTTCAGAAGTATCTTATCCCGAATGGTAACAGTTGCTATGAAACCCAGAGGATTGTAAATGCTGTTCACTGCAGATTAAAATCCTCATTTTTTGAAAGGCTTGTCACAAGTTACAAGATACTTGAAATGTGTGAATGTGTCTTGCTTGACATCTCAAAGCAATCGAGACTACATTGTGTAGGGGGAAGGTCCGATATTTCTTGCATGAATCCCTTTACACTAACAGCATAGTTGTTAGAGGAAAATGCTTTCATTACCTTGTCACTGTTAGAGACAATTTTGTAAAGTCTGGGGTTGGCAGAGGCTAGAATAGTTCTCCTCAGAAGATTATTTTTTTCTTTTTCTGTAGGCGGAGATTTGAGTATGTCTACATAGAAATTCTCTTCCAAAAATTCATGTGCATCATATGGAAATTATTTTTCACCTTCTTGAGCTGTCCTTCTCAGTCCATGAATTGTTACAGCAGGGAAGGGCTGTTACCAAAAACATATACTTTCTCTCAGTAGTCTGTGACTTTTTCGCTGACATCGTTGTTGCGATACCATCAGAATCTGAGGAAGTTTCTGTTGTCTTCTCAAACATTGAAATGGTGCAACATTTGCTGAATGTCAACTATAACAACAACTGGTTCTTGTCTGAAGTTCAGATTAGGCCCAGTGAGAAGGACAACACTGAGCAAAACACCTTCATATCAATTACTCAAGTCGAAGACCACCATAATCAGATCTGACTTGCAAGGATGTTACACGCCAAAGCATCGGCTCATGAAGCACTTACATGTGATCATCACTGTCACATTCTATGCACTTTATAGTAGTCCTTCAGTCTTTAGCATGGTGTTTTATGGAAGCACAGCATTTGAAGCAAACCCTGAATTTCTTTAAAAACTATTTGAATTCTTGCAGGGTGTACAGTAACAGTGTGTTTCTTTCTGAAGCCGATATGTTTCCTAAGCAGTGTGTTTTCTTATGTAGGGGACGTTGGTGATGTGGATTCTTGATTTTCTTGTTCTAATCAGCTGCATATGGAACAAAATTAGTTACATATACTGATGTGCTGCAATTAAGCAATTGTGAGACATATGGGGGCACAAAGGTGTTCTTACCTGACACTGACAGAAGTTTTGGGAGAGTATGTGGGGAATATTATGAATACAACATAACTGTCTGTTACTGTACACCCTTCACTTTCACTAGCAGCCTGTTCTAGAACCTTTATAGTGTTTGTTAAGTCTAAAATTGAAATTACTGCCAGCATCTCTATTAGAGCTTGGCATACCACACTATGTAAGTCATTTATAAAAACGAGCGTTGTAAATACCAATTTAGAGCTATCTTCAGGTTGGTCAAGTGACTCACGTGACATGGCTTCTATGGGAGGGGCCGAGATCTCCCTCTGACGTCAGCAGGGGAGATCCCGTGACCTCTCACAGAAGTCCTGTCTCGGAGCTGTTAAGCGGCCGCAAGTTACATGACTGACCTGAAGATAGCTCCAAATAGGTATTTACAACACTCGTTTTTAGAAATGACTTACATAGTGTTGTATGTCAGGCTCTAATAGAGGGGCTGGAAGTGACCATTGTAGGTTTTTATTTTTATTAATAGCAGCGGGGGGCAGAGACACAGAGAGGGAGCTGACAGGCAAGGAGGAGAGGGTGAGGGGGAAAGAGGAGAGAAGAGAGAACAGCTGCGTATGATGGAGGGACGCACTCTGACCACCGTGGTCAGGGCTCAGCAGCGCTGATTTTCATGGTCAGTACAGAGAGAGGGGAATACAGAAAGTGGCGGGTTCAGGGAGATTTTTTTTACAGTTTAGATGGGGGCAGATTACACAGCACAAGCACTGTGCTGTTTAATCTGCTTTAACCCTTTCGCTGCCAGGCCCTGTGCTCCATTTTTTTTCTGCCCTGGCCAGACCATTTTTGCAATTTTTCCTTTGCTTTTTTATTTTTCACTTATAGCTTTCAGAGTTTGTAAAAGAACCCCCAAACCATATATTTTCTGAAATCACTTGATCAGTAGAATAAAAAGAAGGTACTACTGATTTTTTTATCCCCCGCAGTATTTGCGCAAATATTTATCAAACCAATATATATGCAAAAAATACATTAAAACCATTATTAGCAAATAAAAACACAGTAAATTTAAAATTTTACAAAATTCCTACTAAATATAAAAGCTTAACCTGTATTGAGTTAAAAAATAACAAATATTTGTAATTTTTAAATTGCGCCTTTTTGTGAAATGGTGAAAATTGAGCAGACGCAAAAGTGTAAATATCCAAATTTCTCTAAAAATCTGAAGGTTTAAATTTTTTTCCTTACAGCTTTCAGAATTTGCGAAAGACCCCCAAAACCATATATTTTCTGAAAGCATATAAACTCTAGAATAAAAAGAAGGTGCTACTGATTTTTTAGACCCCGCGGTATTTGTGCAAATGTTTATCAAACCCATATATTCGCAAAAAATACACTAAAACCATTATTAGCAAATAAAAACACAGTAAATTTAAATTTTTACAAAATTCCTACTAAATATAAAAGCTTAACCTGTATTGAGTTAATAAATAACAAATATTTGTAATTTTTAAATTGCGCCTTTTTTGTGAAACGGTGAAAATTGAGCAGACGCAAAAGTGTAAAGATCCAAATTTCTCTAAAAATCTGAAGGTTTAAATTTTTTTCCTTACAGCTTTCAGAATTTGCGAAAGACCCCCAAAACCATATATTTTCTGAAAGATACAAAGATACAAACACAGCAAATTTTACAAAATTCCTGCTAAATCTATACTAAGTATAAAAGCTTAACCTGTATGGACTTAATAAACAACAAAAAATGTTAATTTTTACATTGTGCCTTTTTGCAAAATGGTGAAAATCGAACGTACGCAAAAAATGTAAATATCCAAATCTCTCTAAAAATCTGAAGGTTTTCATTTTTCCATTACAGTATTCAGAATCTGTGAAAGACCCACCCAAACCATAAATTTTCTAAAAGCATACGACCAGTAGAATAAAAAGAAGGTGCTATCAAATTTGTAAGGCCCCATGATATTTGCGCAAATGTTTACAAAAGCAACTTTTTTGCTAAAAATACACTAAAATCATTATTAGCGGATGCAAACGCAGCAAATTTTACAAAATTCCTGCTAAATGCCTACTAAATTTAAAAGTTTAACTTGTATTGAGTTAATAAATAAAAAATATTTGTACATTTTAAATTCTGCCTTTTTGAGAAATAGAAAAAATCGGAGGTATGCAAACTTTTTAGAAAATCTGGAGGTTTTCCTTTTTCACTTACAGCTTTCAGAATTTGTAAAAGACTCTCCAAACAATACATTTTCTGAAAGTACATGGCCAGTAGAATAAAATGAAGGTGCTACTGATTTTAAGGCAGCACAATATTTGCGCAAATGTTTATCAAAACAATATTTTTGCTAAAAATACACTAAAATCATTAATAGTGCACAAAAACACAACATAACTTACAAAATTCCTGCTAAATTGCTACTAAAGCCTCATTCACATGTGGCATACTAAAGTGTATACCCTGGAGGGCCATGTTTACCTACACAGGAATGCAAAGGTGTTCCATGCATCCCCACAAGGCAGTCCCATTTATGTCAATTGGGATGCAACACTGCACAGGCATAGCTGCTGTTCCCAATCTGACATCCATGTGGGTGTGGGTACATGACCCCGAATGCAGACAATGTGAGCTCAAGGACATGCATGCAGACCTACATGGATGTAAAATTGGGGGCAACGGCTATGTTTGTTTGACTTCCTGAAGACGCCATGCACAGCGTAATGTACGTCGGAGCGGAGGATCCGTCACTTCCGGGTCCAGATTTGGCACCCCACAGCAGGCTTTACCCCTACAAGCGGGATGTGGAATGCGCACGCTGTTTTACCCAGTGCCAGGTTAGGCACTTTAACAAGTGTGTGCAATCTATTATCTTTTGTCATTGCTTTTAAATCCTAATAAATATACTACACTATGAGACTTTCTCTCTTATCTCCTGTCGAGTCAATTTTTATGCCCCAGCTTCATCCGGAGAGTCCATTGGAGCGGAGTGGTGTTGGCAGTAGGAATCAATTTGGTATTCCAAATGTGCAATTTGACCTACCCAAAAAAGTGGTCAAACACCGGTGGTGAGTTGCCACCTTTCCATTGAGCACCTGTGGTGGAAGAACTAGAAGCCTTATTTAAAAGTATTTTGGTGTTGGGCACACTATCACTAATGTACATTTAAGCTTGCTATATGTTCAGCAAATTATGTGTTTTTTGAAGTGATATATGTTCATTTTTATGTTCATGATATATACTGTATATTCACTTGTTTATTTAGTGCCACCTTTTATTATCATTAAAGGCTCTGTTTGTGCAGTTGCTACATCCCAAATTACATCAATGGGACTGCCTGCACAGAGATGCATGGAACACTGAAAGTGTATTCTCTATAACTGTTCCAATTGTGATGCGATAGCCTAACTGAAGTGGTGGTGGCAGCCCTCTGGAGGAGTGGGCACTATATAAGATGGTGGCACTCACTCTGGGGACACTGCTGTAAGGTGGTGGCACTCACTCTGGGGACAATAATGTAAGGCTGTGGCACTCGCTCTGAGAACACTGATGCAAGGTGGTGCCACTCTATGGGCACTGATGCAAGGTGGTGGCACTCTGGGGGCACCAATGTAAGGTGGGTGAAACTCTGGGGCACTAATCTAAGATGATGGCACTAACTCTGGAAACACTGATGTTAGGTAGCGGTAATCACTCTGGATACTCTGATGTAAGGTGAGGTGGTGGCCCTCTGGAGACACTGGATGGTGGCACTCTAAAGACACTAATGTAATGTGGTGGCCATCTGAGCACACTGATGTAAGGTGGTGGCACTCTGGGGGCACTGATGTAATCTGGTGTCTCTCTAAGGATACAGATGTAAGGTGTAGACACTCACTGTGGGGACACTGATGTAAGGTGGGTGACACTCCAGGGGCACTGATTTAAAATGGTGGCACTCTGGGGGCACTAATGTAGGGTGATGGCACTCTGGGGCACTGATGTAAGGTGGGGGCATTCTGTATGGTGGAGGCACTCTAGGAGCACAAAAATAAGGCTAAGGTGGTGACAGTCTGGGGGCACGGATGTAAGTTCTTGGCACTCTGGTGGAACGGATGTAAGGACACTGAAAAAAATGAACCTCTGTCCTAAGGTTTATTTGTGCTTTTGAGACTGTCACTTGTGGCACAGTAATTAGTATTTTGTGGGTACAAGGACTTTGGCATATACAGTATGTGCAGTGTATATAGCAGGCACACGTTCTGTTCATATAAAAATCAAAAAGTCGCGCTAAAAGCTAAAAGGTGACAACAGGCAAATGCCTAGAAAACCTCATAGGAATATGAGGGTGAATAGTAATCACTAAGTGAATAAGTATAATAAGAGTGCTAAGCAATGCACATACACACTGTGATAATAAACAAAGCTAAAAATACTATTAAATAAATGGGACACAGATATTGTAAACTATGTCCATGTGAAAAAATCGATATTGCATGACCCAATCAATGACAGGTGAGTATCTCAAAATATCTATAGGAATAATATTGTGACAAATCTGTAACCATAAAAACTAAATCATAATTGATATAGGAAAATAATAAAAAAAAAAAAAAAAAAAAAATAATAAAAAAATAATAAAAGAAAATAAACCCCAAAAAAAACCTATAGCTCAACAAAAACAGTATTGATAAAAGTCCATCCGTGTTAAATTAACATGCATGAAAAAAATGGCTTGTCTCCAAGTGCTCTGTGAAATACTGTAACAAGATCTTGCTGTGATGAAAAAATAGAGTGCGTAGACAGACCTCCACCTCTTGGAAAAATTGCTGCCTCTTACCAGATAGAAATGGTCTCTTAATTACAGGAGACTCAGGGGGCGGATGGCTGCAACCCCAGCCAGGGATCTTTAAAGCAGGCACTCAGCGTCCAAATCCAGGGACTCTCTCCAAACAGCCTCAGCACTAATGTAGGGTGATGGCACTCTGGGGCACTGATGTAAGGTGGGGGCATTCTGTATGGTGGAGGCACTCTAGGAGCACAAAAATAAGGCTAAGGTGGTGACAGTCTGGGGGCACGGATGTAAGTTCTTGGCACTCTGGTGGAACGGATGTAAGGACACTGAAAAAAATGAACCTCTGTCCTAAGGTTTATTTGTGCTTTTGAGACTGTCACTTGTGGCACAGTAATTAGTATTTTGTGGGTACAAAGACTTTGGCATATACAGTATGTGCAGTGTATATAGCAGGCACACGTTATGTTCATATAAAAATCAAAAAGTCGCGCTAAAAGCTAAAAGGTGACAACAGGCAAATGCCTAGAAAACCTCATAGGAATATGAGGGTGAATAGTAATCACTAAGTGAATAAGTATAATAAGAGTGCTAAGCAATGCACATACACACTGTGATAATAAACAAAGCTAAAAATACTATTAAATAAATGGGACACAGATATTGTAAACTATGTCCATGTGAAAAAATCGATATTGCATGACCCAATCAATGACAGGTGAGTATCTCTGTGGATCGCGGTGTCGTCGGGACGTAGCTCCTCCTCCCTACGACGTTTCGTCACAACAGGACGTGGTCACGGGATGAACGTGACCACGTCCTGTTGTGATGAAACGTCGTAGGGAGGAGGAGCTACGTCCCGACGACACCGCGATCCACACACCCGGAAGACACGGGTGACCTTGGAGCCAGCCGGCTTTTTCTCACATGTTTTAAACTACATTGTTTCTGTAAGTGCAACCTTTATCTTTTATTCAATAAATCGCTGGTTTTTATGCTATGTGGAGCACTTTGTTTTTTACATGGTGACATTTCCCTATTTGCTGAGGCTGTTTGGAGAGAGTCCCTGGATTTGGACGCTGAGTGCCTGCTTTAAAGATCCCTGGCTGGGGTTGCAGCCATCCGCCCCCTGGGTCTCCTGTAATTAAGAGACCATTTCTATCTGGTAAGAGGCAGCAATTTTTCCAAGAGGTGGAGGTCTGTCTACGCACTCTATTTTTTCATCACAGCAAGATCTTGTTACAGTATTTCACAGAGCACTTGGAGACAAGCCATTTTTTTCATGCATGTTAATTTAACACGGATGGACTTTTATCAATACTGTTTTTGTTGAGCTATAGGTTTTTTTTGGGTTTATTTTCTTTTATTATTTTTTTATTATTTTTATATATATATATATATATTTTTTTTTATTATTTTCCTATATCAATTATGATTTCGTTTTTATGGTTAGATTTGTCACAATATTATTCCTATAGATATTTTGAGATACTCACCTGTCATTGATTGGGTCAAGCAATATCGATTTTTTCACATGGACATAGTTTACAATATCTGTGTCCCATTTATTTAATAGTATTTTTAGCTTTGTTTATTATCACAGTGTGTATGTGCATTGCTTAGCACTCTTATTATACTTATTCACTTAGTGATTACTATTCACCCTCATATTCCTATGAGGTTTTCTAGGCATTTGCCTGTTGTCACCTTTTAGCTTTTAGCGTGACTTTTTGATTTTTATATGATTTATGGTTTACTACTTTTTAGTCGCAGCTTATACTAATTAGTGTAAGCGCAATATTTGTTTGTTTTTTACACGTTATGTTCAATCCCCCTTTAAGACTCTCCCATTGTCTATACTCATTTTTTCCCGCTGTGCTGTATGTGCACCGCACAACCTATTTCTCTGTTCTGTCCCAGACAGCACCATGTCTTTCATGATCCTAGATTTGCTCACATTTTATCATGCTGTTTTTACTTGTACAGCAAGGCTGATTACTTGTTATAAGTATTGGTAATATTTACATGTGTTTGTATGTACTGTTTTTAAAGGCTAAGTTCACCTTTGGGAACATGTTACAAGTTACACCTATATTTAGGGTTTAACATGTAAAATGTTGCCAAAGAACCCCAACCCTCACCACTCAGCAACAGCCCCAAACCCACCTCTCCCCCCATTCCCCGTGACAGCTGTTGGGGGTTTCTTTTTCTCTCTCAGCTGCCGTCACATTTAAAATTGCTGCAGCAGAGCCCTGTATAGCCACGCCGCACAGCCATGCAATTCACCCACAGGAATGCGCACATATAGGCCATTGACCCTTTCTCCAGTTTTCTACTTAAAAGCTGTACGGAGGTACAAGCAGAAAGCTGGAGGAAATGTCTGCAGGTGCCTGACATTGCATCTGTAATCCACTGATTCACTGGTGGCAGGTGCAATACTTTGTAGGCTCTTGTGGGGAAAAATAATGAATGCACATTTTTTTCCTGAAAAATTATGCGGATTTATGGTTTTATCCTTAAAGTAGAATGTAGCCTTTAAATATTGATTGTCAGGGGTGTGGCCTAGCGTATGGAGTAGCAAGACGTGTTTGCTTGGAGCTCCCGCACACGTCGGAACAAACGAGGCTCTCAGCCCTTTCTAGATGCTGCATACAGGTCGGTAATGGGGAGGAAAGGAAGGGGAGAGGGACACCGCACTCCCGAACCTCACAACGAGGGTGAGATTGATCATTTTTTCACCCGTTTGGGACAGACACAGTGCGACCCCCCCTCATCCAAGATGGTGCCGGCCCGGACCTCAGGCCCACACGCGCCCTCACAGGGAGCTGCTTCACAGCGCTCCACATCTCATATGACAACCAGACAGCGTACCAGGTCCCCTCCAGACTCTGATAACAGCTCAGTTCGTTCGGGCCTGCCATTCCTCAGACTCCCACAGATCCTATGGTGGATGGGACATGGAAGCTTACATTAAGGCCCTCCCTACCAAGCATGACTTTGAAGCCTATGTACAGAGACTTGAGCGTTCATACAAGCAGGAAATCACTGAGTTTCGCAAAGATGTAACAAACAGGCTGGAAGAAGTGGAGCATGATGTGGAGGAGAATACCTCCACACTCCAAGCACATGAAGTCATTCTACATGAACATACTTTACAGATTCAGCAACTAATGTACCACCAGGACGACCAGGAAAATAGGGCCAGACGTAATAACATACGTATCCGCGGCCTACCAGAGTCGGTAGAAACTACAGACTTGGTCTCTGCAGTCATCGCTATATTTAACAATCTGCTCCACAAGGATAAAGATGCCCCTATTGAGCTAGATCGTGTTCACAGAGCCC
Source organism: Aquarana catesbeiana (assembly GCF_042186555.1). Classification (NCBI taxonomy): domain Eukaryota; kingdom Metazoa; phylum Chordata; class Amphibia; order Anura; family Ranidae; genus Aquarana; species Aquarana catesbeiana. Next base: position 434,152,529 of record NC_133325.1, on the reverse strand, counting down.
TTGGCCCTAAGTACCCTAACCTGGATCATCCCAGAGACGTCATCTGCAGGGTACACTTCTAAGCGATTAAAAACGCAATCATGAAAGCAGCAAGAGTCCAAGAAGCCATTGTGTCTTTACTCCCAGACGTCTCCAAACTGACACTTGATATGCGGAGAGCTCTGAAACCCCTCACAAGTGCCCTTCAAGCAAAGCACATAAAATATCGCTGGGGTTTCCCATTTAATTTTTTTGCATCCCACAAAGGAAAATCAGCAACATTTCGCACATTGGGTGATCTTCCAAAATTCCTTGGAACATTTGAGTTGCCACAGATTCCCATACCGGACTAGCCTCTTCATGCTGCCACCTCAGGTTTTCAAGCTGCCACAGGCTGGCAAAAGAAGACTAAGAAGAGCAAATGTTCTAAATTGAATGCCTCTAGAGCAGCTGATGGATGAACCTCTGTTCCTCATTCCCTGTTTAACCACATTTTTTCTTCACAGGTTCTGGACCAGTGAAGCTGTCCCTGTTTACAGTTTTCAGTTATGTTGGGACATTGTATTGCTGATCTTACCTTGATTGTCTGTACGTGAGTCTTACCTTTTTTCTGTGGGAAGCGTGTTTTCTTTTTAGAGAAGAAATATAAATGTTTGTATTTGTGGTCCCAATACCACCATAGATTTCTTTTTGATACTTCCCTCCTCCTCAGCCTTGCTGCAGAATACTGTCAAATTTAGAAGCCGTGTATAAGACCCTGCAGGCCATTAAGCTTATGTTGATTGGGGTCCTTTTTGACACCCATTTATAGTTCTTAAAAATACAATCGGCAATGCAGGGCCTGAGCCTTCTTGCATATAGATAAAATCAATAAAAATTTCCCGGCATGTGCGGGCCCCCCCACTTAGGGTTTTCAGCGCCCATTGCAGTTTTAGCTGTTATGTTGATTTCAACATTGTTAGTACGGCCATCTAGGCCTTTGCTTTCTATTTTCTCTTCTACCACTCTCTTTCTCTTCTTTCTCTTATACTTACCTTTTACCTTCTCCCCACAAGATGTCGCTCTCTCCCTCCCCTCTCCTTACCCCCCTCTCCTTTGGGACAGTGGGCCTCGGCCATATTTACTCTCGCTTACCCTCTAAATCACACTCCCAATGTCAGCTCCAACCTCCCTTAAAGTCTCCTCTTTAAATTGCAGGGGCTTCAACACCCCGGAGAAGAGAAGACACATACTCTATCATTTTCATAAATTTCGCACCCAAATTCTTCTCCTACAAGGAACTCATTTTAGGTCGGATGCGATCCCACAATTGCTCCACAAACAATATCCCACCTGGTTTCATAGCACCAACCCTTCAACAAAATCTAAAGGAGTCTCCATTGAATTTCATGCTACATTCACACTAGATGTTCTTGATACTTATATTGATCCATCGGGCCGATATATATTTCTTAAATTGTCATATATGAATATGATTTATACTATAATCAATATTTATTCTCCAAACAAGGACCAGCACTTTCTTTCCACCGTGGTCTCTCACTTGAAGAGATTTAGTACAACCAACGTGATCCTGGGAGGGGAGCTCAATGCCACCTTGATACCTCGCCTCGACGCTTCGTCTAGTAAGTCCTCACTCTCCCCGGCTTCTCTGACCAAAATGCGAACAACTCTATCTGACCTCTCCTTAGTGGACGTATGGAGAATATTACACCCCTCCACTAAAGATTACAGGTATTACTTCCCAGCACATTCATCTTATAGTAGACTGGACTACTTCTTCATTTCGCAATCCTTACTGGATTACTCCCCCCTTTCCTCCATAGGCCTCACTCTATGGTCTGACCATGCTCCTATACACATGACACTAGGAAACGTCCCAGTACAATAGAAACAGACCTCCTGGAGGTTGAATGATAATCTATTGTCTGACTTAGTCTGCACGCAAGATATTGTACAGACCATTAACCACTTTGTAGCTGATCACACCTAAGACACCAACAACCCACTTACGAAATGGGAAGCACTTAAGTGCATGCTCAGGGGTAAATTTAATCAGCATGGTTCCCGACTTAAACGTGCACGCACAGCCGATATTACGTGTCTCCTTGCTAACATAGCCACGTTGGAAGAATCACACTAAAAACCCCTGATGCCACAGTGCTACTAGAACTCACCAATGCTAGGAGGGAACTTTTGCAAATTTTCTCAGAGCGCTCCTTAGTAGCAAGAGATAAAGGGTGATTCGTCCACTATTCCCAAGCCAATAAATGTGGTAGACATCTGGCAAGTACACTCCAGCCCCGACAAACCCGTAAGCCAATTCAGCTCATTGACTCCCCAACTAAAGGTAAATTACTGAACAACTCGGCCATAGCCGAAGAATTTCGCCAATACTATTCTACTTTATATAATCTCACCCCACAAATTTCATCACCCTCACCTCACTCACAGGACCTCCCTTCATACATACAGGAAACGGCACTCCCACCCTTCCCAACATCTGACACGGAAGAATTGGAATCTGCTTTTTCCGAAACAGACTTTCTCCTCGCCATAAAAAATCTTAAAAACAGAAAGAGCCCCGACCCTGATGGGTATTCCTCACACTTTTATAAGACGTTTAATCTCCAATTAGCACCTCTATTAGCAAAAGCATTTAATGCCATTGATGGAGGTCTCACTCCTTCCCCTACTTTGCTTCAAGCCCAAATAGCTGTTATCCCAAAGCCAAGTAAAGACCCCTCCTTATGCCCCAATTATAGACCAATCTCCCTTTTGAATATAGATTTGAAATTATATGCAAAGATCCTCACGAATCGCTTATCTCCTTTACTGCCTGAGACGATTCATAAAGATCAAGTGGGCTTTGTCCCTGGACGTGAAGCCAGGGACAACACCACCAAAACCATACACCTTATGGTGTATGCCCAACGCAACCACATACCGACCTGTCTACTCTCATGCAACGCGGAAAAGGCCTTCGACAGGGTCAGTTGGCCCTTCCTATCTGCTACCCTCTCCCAGTTAGGATTAGGCCCAAGAATGCTTACACGCATTATGTTCCTGTACTCTAAACCATCGGCTACAGTTCTAGTAAACGGCACCCAATCAGGAAAATTCACGATTACCAATGGTACCAGGCAGGGCTGTCCTCTTTCCCCGCTCTTGTTCGCCTTGGTAATTGAACATCTGGCCCAAGCTATCAGAGCTAATCCCAACATACACGGTATTCAATCCCCCACTTCCCACTGTAAACTCTCACTATATGCAGATGACCTACTACTTTATGTAACCCAACCACACATTAGCATACCATCTATACTAGCTGAGATTGATCGGTTTGGCTGTTTTAGTAATTACAAATTAAATATCACTAAAACAGAGGCACTAAATCTATCCCTGTCGCATGCTACCCTTTCTTCCCTTAAAGCCAACTTCTCCTTTCAATGGCAGACAAACTCCATATTATACTTAGGAACAGCCATTCCGAAACGGACATCAGATATATACTCCCTGAACTTCAGCCGATTACTAATGAAACTCAGACGCCTTACTGAAACCCGTATGACCTTACCGATGTCCTGGTTTAGTCTGAACGTATGGTATGAACGTACTAAAAATGGATATTCTCCCCAAATTACTTTATTTATACCTAGCCCTCCCAATTGCCCTTCCCGTGGCATTTTTTCGTACCCTTCGATCCATGGCAATTCGATTTGTATGGCAGGGAAACCACCCTACTGAAACATAAACTCCTATGCTCCCCTACCACTAAAGGAGGTGGCCTACCTGATTTTGAACTCTATCATACATCGACAGTGCTCTCCCGTATCCTGGAGTGGTTCCCCCGCCCGCTGATCAAAGCCTCCACCTTTGTGGAACAGGACATGTCCTCAATTGATCTTCGTGCTCTCTTATGGGGCTATGGTCAGACATACAAATCGTTAGCAGAAGTGTCCCCTCTTACCAGAGATGCTTTGGCATTCTGGTATCGCAGGAGGGAGAGTTACTCCTTATCCTCCGAACCGAGTCCTCTTACCCCCCTATTCGACAATCCTGCCTTCCCTGAAGGCAACGCTATTCTGACCCTAGACGATTACAATAGAGTTTCCTGTCCCACAGCCAAACAATTTGTACACAACACTCTAGGTACATTTGTTACAAACCAAATCACCACATCCCCTAAGGTAACATGGCTTACATGTCTACACTTGAATTCCTATTGTAAACAACTCCACGACTCCAAACAAATCCATAGACCCCTGACTGGTTTCGAGCAATTATGCACACTCTCGGAGACTCCTAGACACACCTTATCATTAATATACAAATTGGTTCTGGACCGCGTTCATGGATCCCTACCTAAATATACTAAAACCTGGTCAGAGGAACTTGGGAGAGACATAACAGAAACTGAATGGGGTAAAGCCTTCCTTTTCACTAGGGATGAGCTTCGAGTTCGAGTCGAACTCATGTTCGACTCGAACATTGGCTGTTCGCAAGTTCGCCGAACAGCAAACAATTTGGGGTGTTCGCGGCAAATTCGAATGCCGCAGAACACCCTTTAAAAGTCTATGGGAGAAATCAAAAGTGATAATTTTAAAGGCTTATATGCAAGTTATTGTCATAAAAAGTGTTTGGGGACCTGGGTCCTGCCCCAGGGGACATGGATCAATGCAAAAAAAAGTTTTAAAAACGTCCGTTTTTTTCAGGAGCAGTGATTTTAATAATGCTTAAAGTCAAACAATAAAAGTGTAATATCCCTTTAAACTTCGTAGCTGGGGGGTGTCTATAGTATGCCTGTAAAGGGGCGCATGTTTCCTGTGTTTAGAACAGTCTGACAGCAAAATGACATTTAGAAGGAAAAAACCCATTTAAAACTACTCGCGGCTATTGCATTGCCGACAATACACGTAGAAGTTCATTGATAAAAACGGCATGGGAATTCCCCACAGGGGAACCCCAAACCAAAATTTAAAAAAAAAAATGACGTGGGAGTCCCCCTAAATTCCATACCAGGCCCTTCAGGTCTGGTATGGATATTAAGGGGAACCCCGGACAAAATTTTAAAAAAAAATGACGTGGGGTTCCCTCTAAATTCCATACCAGACCCTTCAGGTCTGGTATGGATTTTAAGGGGAACCCTGCGCCAAAAAAAAAAAAAACGACATGGGGTCCCCCCAAAAATCCATACCAGACCCTTATCCGAGCACGCAACCTGGCAGGCCGCAGGAAAAGAGGGGTGATGAGAGTGCGCCCCCCCCCCTCCTGAACCGTACCAGGCCACATGCCCTCAACATTGGGAGGGTGCTTTGGGGTAGCCCCCCAAATCACCTTGTCCCCATGTTGATGAGGACAAGGGCCTCATCCCCACAACCCTGGCCGGTGGTTGTGGGGGTCTGCGGGCGGGGGAGCTTATCAGAATCTGGAAGCCCCCTTTAACAAGGGGACCCCCAGATCCCACCCCCCTGTGTGAAATGGTAAGGGGGTACTTACCCCTACCATTTCACTAAAAAACTGTCAAAAATGTTAAAAATGACAAGAGACAGTTTTTGACAATTCCTTTATTTAAATGCTTCTTCTTTCTTCTATCTTCCTTCATCTTCTTCTTCTGATTCTTCTGGTTCTTCCTCCGGCGTTCTCGTCCAGCATCTCCTCCGCAGCATCTTCTGTCTTCTACTCCTCGGGCCGCTCTGCACCCATGGCATGGGGGAAGGCTCCCGCTCTTCTCTTCATCTTCTCTTCTTCTCTTCTTCTCTTCTTCTCTTCTTCTCTTCTTCTCTTCTTCTCTTCTTCTCTTCTTCTCTTCTTCTCTTCTTCTCTTCTTCTCTTCTTCTCTTCTTCTCTTCTTCTCTTCTTCTCTTCTTCTCTTCTTCTCTTCTTCTCTTCTTCTCTTCTTCTCCAGGCCGCTCCGCATTCATGCTGGCATAGAAGGAGGCTCCCGCTGTGTGACGGCGTCTCCTCGTCTGACGGTTCTTAAATAACAGGGGGGCGGGGACACCCAGTGACCCCGCCCCCTCTGACGCACGGGACATGACGGGACTTCCCTGTGGCATTCCCCGTGATGTCACAGGGAAGTCCCGTCAAGTCACCGTGCGTCAGAGGGGGGCAGGGTCACCGGGTGGCCCAGCCCCCCATTATTTAAGAACCGTCAGACAAGGAGACGCCGTCACACAGCGGGAGCCTCCCTCCATGCCAGCATGGATGCGGAGCGGCCCGGAGAAGAAAATGAAGAGTAGAAGAGAAGAAGGAAGAAGAGAAGAAGATGAAGAAGAAGATGAAGAGAAGAGCGGAAGCCTTCCCCCATGCCATGGGTGCGGAGTGGCCCGAGGAGAAGAAGATAGAAGACGTCACGGAGGAGATGCCGGACGAGAACGCCAGAGGAAGAACCAGAAGAACCAGAAGAAGAAGATGAAGGAAGATAGAAGAAAGAAGAAGCATTTAAATAAAGGAATTGTCAAAAACTGTCTCTTGTCATTTTTAACATTTTTGACAGTTTTTTAGTGAAATGGTAGGGGTAAGTACCCCCTTACCATTTCACACAGGGGGGGGCGGGATCTGGGGGTCCCCTTTTCTGGGGGTCCCCTTGTTAAAGGGGGCTTCCAGATTCTGATAAGCCTCCCGCGCGCAGACCCCCACAACCACCGGCCAGGGTTGTGGGGATGAGGCCCTTGTCCTCATCAACATGGGGACAAGGTGTTTTGGGGGGCTACCCCAAAGCACCCTCTCAATGTTGAGGGCATGTGGCCTGGTACGGTTTAGGAGGGGGGCCGCACTCTCATCCCCCCCTCTTTTCCTGCGGCCTGCCAGGTTGCGTGCTTGGATAAGGGTCTGGTATGGATTTTTTGGGGGACCCCACACCGCTTTTTTTTTTTTTTTTTGGTGCGGGGTTCCCCTTAAAATCCATACCAGACCTGGAGGGTCTGGTATGGAATTTAGGGGGAACCCCACGTCATTTTTTTAAAAAATTTTGGCCGGGGTTCCCCTTAATATCCATACCAGACCTGAAGGGCCTGGTATGGAATTTAGGGGGACTCCCACATCATTTTTTTTTTTATTTTGGTTCGGGGTTCCCCTGTGGGGAATTCCCATGCCGTTTTTATCAATGAACTTCTATGTGTATTGTCGGCAATGCAATAGCCGCGAGTAGTTTTAAATGGGTTTTTTCCTTCGAAATGTCATTTTGCTGTCAGACTGTTCTAAACACGGGAAACATGCGCCCCTTTACAGGCATACTATAGACACCCCCCAGCTATGAAATTTAAAGGGATATTACACTTTTATTGTTTGACTTTAAGCATTATTAAAATCACTGCTCCTGAAAAAACGGCCGTTTTTAAAACTTTTTTTTGCATTGATCCATGTCCCCTGGGGCAGGACCCAGGTCCCCAAACGCTTTTTATGACAATAACTTGCATATAAGCCTTTAAAATGAGCACTTTTGATTTTTCATGTTCATGTCCCATAGACTTTAACGGTGTTTGCGTGTTCGAACGAACTTTTTTCCTGTTCGCATGTTCTGGCGCGAACCGAACAGGGGGGTGTTCTGCTCATCCCTACTTTTCACTCATAAATCAGCCATCTCAAGCTATACTCAGTAAAAAAACTATAAACTAGTATCAAGGAGGTATCGGGTTCCATCCACTCTCCGGATTATGTTTCCTGCAACCTCTGATAATTGTTGGAGATGTAACTCAGCGAAAGGTACGTACATTCACATTTGGTGGGAATGCGATGTGCTTCTCCCTTTTTGGACACAAATTTTCAAGATATACACAGAAATATACGATAAACCGCTTACGCCCTCTCCTACCATTGCTCTTCTTTCTATACTCCCTGGTACTATTAATCATCACTATCACAAAAACATAACCTCCTAAAACTTTTCCTCAGTGCAGGGAGACAGTTGATCCCCAGACATTGGAAAACTACCGTTCCCCAACCCTTGTGGAATGGGTAAACGAAATAAACAATGTAATGCTCATGGAAGAAATGCAAGCCAAGGAATTAGATAAACAAGCAAAATTTTCTTTTATTTGGAGCATCTGGAGGCATTACTCTGCTTCAGACAAACTACAGTATAGGCTCTCAACGTTAAATGTAACCTGAGAGTCCAAACATCCCGATAATAGGACCCTTATACATCCGAAAGTGATGCTAATACTAGGTCTAGGCTCGCTGTCCCTCCCCCCTGTATCTCCTCTATCTTTCTTACTCTTAGCTCTTTTCCTTTTTCTTCTACTGCCGCTTCCAGCCTACTCTGGCTTACCTTTCCTGGCCTTTCTTGGCCACACCAAGGAATCATTTGTATTCTGATTTTTTACCATGAGTCCTTCCATTATTCATGAGAACTGGAATTACCTTACCATTAAAATCCTACTGAATATATATGTTTTACTAATTGTTTCTTTGGCCCCTGGACGCAACAGGTTCCCATTGGGGCGTCCAGATCCAGAGAAATAGCACTAAAATGAATGGTGGGCTAATGTTTAAATGTTAACTTAATAAGCATAATTTCTAGCTGCCTCAAACCTGTAATAGAATGCACTACATTTTATTATTACAAATATATACTTGTACTTGGTGTACCGGAATGCCTACTGTTATTCCCCGGTTGTACTTATGCTTTTTTCTGTTTAAACTTGTGTTAGAACAATAAAATTTTATTGAACCTAAATATTGATTGTCTTAATTTACAATTGTCAGTAAAAAAAAGACATCGGGAATTGGCACCCCTGCTAGCCACTGACATTTTGGCAGGAAAAGCATCCAATAACAAAGTACTCTTACCTGTTATGCAAAGTTATCAGTAAGGGCTTGTAGCTTACCACACACCCACTCTGTTCGTTGCAATTTATCCTTATTGGGCAGAAAGTCAACCACATTTAGGCACCTACACTATTATTATTATAGAGGATTTATATAGCGCCAACAGTTTGCGTGGCACTTTACAACATGAGAGCAAGACAGTACTGTTACAATACATTTTAATACAGGAAGAATCAGAATGCCCTGCTCGCTACTGGATGTACTTACACTCCTTGCAAAGTTCAGCTTTAAACAAAATATTTTAATGTTGTAATAAGGGTTACAGAGCTGCATTTTTATGTGTCTTTGAGGGTTTTATACGAAAGGCAAATTTACTTTGCACTACAAGTGCACTTGAAAGTGCAGTCGCTCTAAATCTAAGGGGTAGATCTGAAATGAGTGGAAGTTCTGCTGATTTTATCATCCAATCATGTGTCAGCTAAAATGCTGTTTTTTATATTCCTTGCATGTCCCCCTCGGATCTCCAGTGACTTTACTTCCAAGTGCACTTTCAGTGCAAAGTGGATTTGCCCTTAGTAAATAACCCCCTTTATGTCTGCCCAGAGTTCTGCTAAAAAAGTGAGTTACTGTGTATACTTATGTTATTACCATCTGATCTGTCAGAGAAGCAAAAGCCTAGTTATTTTTATTACTTAGGTATTCATTTTGTCAGTAAATTAGAATAGGATTGGTTTATGTAGTTAGAAGGCGAGGCTTGCAGGAAATCAGTGACTTAAACATATGTAAAAAAACACAAATGTTGTATATTTCAGCTTATTGGTCCTTAGATGTGTTGGAAATACACATACACACTAATGCCCCGTACACACGGTCGGATTTTCCGATGGAAAATGTCTGATCGGAGCGTGTTGTCGGAAATTCCGACCGTGTGTGGGCTCCAATGGACATTTTCCATCGGATTTTCCGACACACAAAGTTGGAGAGCAGGAGATAAAATTTTCCGACAACAAAATCCGTTGTCGGAAATTCCGATCGTGTGTGCACAAATCCGACAGACAAAGTGCCACGCATGCTCAGAATAAATAAAGAGATGAAAGCTATTGACCACTGCCCCGTTTATAGTCCCGACGAACGTGTTTTACGTCACCGCGTTTAGAACGATCGGATTTTCCGACAACTTTGTGTGACCGTGTGTATGCAAGACAAGTTTGAGCCAACATCCGTCGGAAAAAATCCTAGGATTTTGTTGTCGGAATGTCCGAACAAAGTCCGACCGTGTGTACCGGGCATTAGAAAAACGTCTTATGCCCCGTACACACGGTCGGACTTTGTTCGGACATTCCGACAACAAAATCCTAGGATTTTTTCCGACGGATGTTGGCTCAAACTTGTTTTGCCTACACACGGTCGCACAAAGTTGTCGGAATTTCCGATCGACAACCACGCGGTCACGTACACCACATTCGACGAGACTAGAAAAGGCCGGTTCAGAACCAAGCGCGGCACCCTTTGGGCTCCTTTTGCTAATCTTGTGTTAGTAAAAGTTTGGTGAGAGACGATTCGCGCTTTTTCAGACTCGTGGCTTTCAGATCGTTTTCTGCCGTTCAGTTTGTGCTTGTGGGTTTGTATCTGCTCTTCAGTGCATGCAGTCAGTTCGTATCGGAGTTTTCTGTGTGATCTTGCCTGCTCGTTGCTGTTTTTCAGGTCGCTCTTCACAGGCCTTGCTGTTCTTCAGTGCGTTCTGTTACTTCGTTCTGAGCAGCCGACCGTTTTCTAGCCATGTTTCGTATGCGTACTCCTCGTACAGTTCGTGCTGTGTGGGGGCTTGGTGTTGGGGTCCTGACCTTGACACAAGTCCAGTCCATGAACAGGGTGGGGAGGAGTTCATGGACCAAGAATTGGTTGCTTCAGCGTGACCAGTTCTGTCATATGCCTTTGCTCTGAGAGATCCGTGAGAATAATCCTGATGATTTCAGGAACTTTCTCCGGATGACAGACCCCGTGTTTCACCGTTTGTTGGCTTTGCTGACCCCTTATATTAGCAGGCAGGATACCTGCATGAGGCAAGCCATCACTCCGGAGCAGAGGTTGGTCGCTACCCTGCGGTATTTGGCCACAGGGAGAAGCCTGCAGGACCTCAAGTTCTCGACAGGCATCTCCCCCCAGGCTCTTCTTTGTGGACATTTACTGCTTGTGTTTGTTTGAGCTGACCCTGACAGAAATGTGTGGAGTGCAGAAAATGGCGTGATTGTGTAACCTTATACAAAGCACTGTTGGCTGTTATTTACTAAATGCAAAGACACTTTTCACTACAAGTGCACTTGCAACTGCACTGAAACTGCACTTGTAGTGCAAAGTGGATTTGCCCTTAGGAAATTACCCCCATTTTCTCATAAAACAATTACATCACCCCAAAAGTGTTGTAGCATTGAGACAATAATCCACACATTCTTCATGAACAATCTTTTTAATACCTGCACAATCACATGTGCATTTACCAAAGGTTTTTCTGACAAACCAACATGTTTGTTGTATAACAATTTTTGTGGTGTCATTATCCAAAATCAAAATGTGCATTTTATAGAAAACAGGCCTGTGTAAAACCCACAAGAAAGACACAAATCTTGATCTTACAAAGTTCACATTTGGTAGAACTTGAAGGCAATATCAGACATGAGTATTTAGGAACTGTGTTTGATATTGCATTCAGATGGGGGGAAATCACCCCAGGAAAAGCCAAATTTGGAAGATGCACACAAATTTCACAATGTCAACATGTGCTATCTGCCATCAGGGGGGATCAAGGGACGTGTTTTGGGGGAGAAAGCCCTTCCTCACCGCTACTTTATTATTGAGGAAGGGGTTGCACCCCCAAAACCGTCCATTGATCTCCTGTAATGGCAGATAACACATGTTGGCACACTGTGTGCATCCTCCAAATTTGGCTTTGGGAAAAAATCACAAAAACATTTCGCACATTGTAGCACACAAAAGAAGAAAGTGATTTGGAGGGGTTTTAAATTTGCCCCAAAACATCAATGATGTTTTTATATTTTGGAATAACATCATTGATATTTTGCTTGATGTTTTCCCAATTGTAAATTACACCCCATGATCTCCTCGATCAGGATCTGGGCACTTTCGGATGTGAAAGGATCTTCATCCACAACCTCACGATCACCTAAAAAGAGAGGAACCCAAAAATAAAGTAGGTCTAAAAAATATGCCGCCATCCATCTCTTATCTGAACCTGTGGTTGCAGACACTCACCTGTTGTGGTGACTAGTTCCACCACGTCTTCTTCCTCCTGCTCTTCTTGTGTTGGGGGGATTTCCCCTTCTTCCAGAGGGGGGGGCTCTGGTCTCCTCGGATGAGGGGTGTCCTCCGAGTCTTTTCTCCCCTATGTAAAACAAAAATGGTATAATTAGCACACAGATATTTGATGGCAGAACTCTAAAGATGAAACATTGCTTGGAAGTGGGGTACAATTGTCTATTTTAGCAGAGTTCCAAGATGTAGCTTTTTTAGTGTCCTTTGTCAAGCTGCAATACTTTACCTGTTTAGTACAAGCTTCACAGATGGAGACCCCCCTATAGTATACACTGGAGCACCTGTGTGGCCCCCCTAATAAAAATGGTGTTCTGGGGTCCCACACTAGTGCTCCAGTGTCCAGATGTGAAAACAGCTGCTGAGTGTCCTCTCCTTACACAGAATCTAGTTTGCATTTCATTCTAGTAAAAAACCCATCTACACAACCCAATTCTTTGAAGACAAGTATAGGGCCTCAAAATGGTGGCCAAATGCATATGGCCTAAACAATGGTATTTTATCGTCCGAAATAAAAATGTGTGATCCGAACGAATAATGTTCTCCCCAAAGAACATATTTGAGTCCTTTAATCTCCTTCTGGATCGGGACGTTTCAGGCTCCGGCCTTTCCTCCTCCTCCTCGTTGCTGTAATTAGCACGATCCTGCTGTCTATGCGCCATGTGCTCTTCCTCCACTGCGCCGAACGAAAAGGGGCGGGGAATAGAATAGAAAGAACATCAGGGGCGGGTGGAGTTATACGCATGCGCAGTGTGTATAAATCGTAACGCGCGCGTCTTACGTACGATCTGTGAGCAGAGGAAGGAGCATCGGAGACGCCGATCGTGCTAACGAAGGTAGGATCTAAACTTGGGCCTATACTGCTTCGAAATGGAAGCCTATATGTAACAAGATTAGGGGAGTTTGGCCTGACATTAGGGTTTGTCTTGTGTTGTGTCTTTCAGAGAAAATGGATGGGTTCAACGACCACAATTTCCTGCCCCTGTTTATTGACAAGTACAGGGAGCTGCCCTGTCTGTGGCAAGTGAGACACCCCCACTATAATCACAAACAGAAGAGGCAGGCAGCGCTGGAGAAACTGCTGGAGTTAGTGAAGCCGGTGGCCCCACAGCAACCATCCCTTATTTAAAAGCTAAAATTGGTGGCCTGAGGAGCACATATCTTAGGGAGCGCAAGAAGGTCACAGATTCCCAGAGGTCTGGAGCTGCAGCAGATGATGTTTATGTCCCCAGGCTGTGGTACTATGAGAGACTGCGATTTCTGTCAGACCACAATGAAGTCAGGGAATCCCTCTCTACTCTTCCTTCCACGCTTCCTTCCATACCAGCTGAGGCTTCTGATGTCCAACCTGGGCCTTCCAGCCAGGAAGAAGTGGAGGAGCCCAGCTGGAGCCAGGTATAGCATTCTTCTACAGATTTCTGGGCAATAAATAAATGATGTTTACTAGATGTTATTATTGATCATTAATTGCTGATTAAAAAAAGTGTTTTACATATCAATAGACAGTAGTGGGCCAACAACCGTAAGAAGAGGGACATTATCGCAGAACTAGTCGAAATGGATAGAGCCGAAAAGACCCAACATAGCCGAAAGACCCAGCATAACAGACAGGACACCCGAAGAGGCAAGCTTTGATCAGGCTGTTAAAATAAGACTGGCACATTATGGCCCTAACCCTACAGCGGAGATCATAGACCGAGTTATAACGGCTGTGGATGCAAATTGGCTACAGAAAAGAGGTGCTGCAGCAGCGGGAGTCATAGCAGCACCAACTGAAAGGAGAAAGGTACATTTTGCTGCTTTTAAAAATTTCAATGAAGCAGAAGGGGAGATTGATGGGTACCTTGCAGATTTTGAACGGCAATGTGCCCTACACCGGGTGCCCACAGAGGAATGGGTTACCATTTTGTCTGGGAAATTGTCTGGCCGGGCCAGTGAAGCGTTCAGGGCCATCCCAGACAAGGATATTATGAACTATGGGCTTGTAAAAGAAGCACTTTTGGCCAGGTATGCCGTCACACCAGAAGCATACCGGAGGCGTTCCGAGAGACGAGCAAGCAGACTGGAGACTCATATGCCGAGTGGGCATGCCGCCTACACCGCACGGCATCCCACTGGGTCGCTGGATGCCAAGCAGTATCCGGGGAAGAGGTGCTGCAGCTGTTCCTGCTGGAGCACTTCTTTGACAAGCTGTCCCCAGAAGTCAGAGAGTGGGTCCGGGACCGAAAACCTTGCACCTTGTCTGAAGCAGCTCGTCTGGCGGACGAGTACACAGACACCCACAAACTGGATAACCCTGGGGTCAAGACAACAGCTCGGGTGGATTATCGATCAGCGGCACCCCCTCCAGCTGGCGCCTACCAACCACAGTCGTACCGCCCTACAGCATCACCTCCAGCGGCCACTTATTCTCAGCAGCCCAGGTTCAACTCCCAGGACTACTCACAACCCATCAGGTGTTTCGGGTGTAAACAGCTAGGGCACAAAAAGCCAGACTGTCCGTTGAATCCAGCCAGGCAGTCCCAGTCGTGGAGAAAGCCAGCAGGGGGGAATCCCTGCACATCCATGCCTGCGGCTCACTGCGTTGAGGAGGAAGAACAGTGGGGCATCCTGCACAAGGCTGATCCAGTACAAGCAGCTAACCAGGACAACAGGCAGCAATACAGGCAGACCGTCCGGGTTAATGGAAAGGTAGCTAATGGCCTATGTGATACTGGCGCCACCATGACCCTACTACGGAAGAACCTCATCCCAGAGAGCCAACACACCGGGGACACTGTAGCCGTAAGGGTAGCAGGAGGCACTATTTTCCGGCTACCCGTTGCCCGTGTTCACCTGGACTGGGGGGTTGGTTCGGGACATGTGAATGTGGGGGTGATGAAGGATTTGCCAGCGGATGTACTACTGGGGAATGATTTGGCCCCCCTCGTTTCTGCGTACGCCCCGATGGGCCCCGCTGGGCCCCGCTGAGGCCAACCCAGTGACTACCCGTGCCCAGACCCGTGCTATTGGAACCGGCCCGCTTGCTGCTGAGACCCAGGTAAGACTATCTTCCCCGACATGTACCTTAGATCAGGCTCCCCTAGGTTGGGATACCCCAGAAGCATTCGGGAGGGAAACCTGGGAGGACACGACCTTACATAAGTATAGGGCTAAGGCAGATATTCAGGAAAAGGGAATAGATGGGGAGCTTTATGAATGGGTGGGGGATAGACTGTATAGGATCCCTAAGCCATCCCCGGGAAATAAAGTCCCTTTGCAGAAACGACAGCTGGTGGTACCTAAGAAATACCAGCTGGAGATTCTGCGAATTGGGCATGATGTACCACTGGCAGGACATCTAGGGTCCCGCCGCACAGCCCATAGAATTACACAGAATTTCTTCTGGCCCAATTTTAACCAGGATGTGCGACAGTACTGCAAAACGTGTGACACATGTCAATGGGTAGGTAAGCGGGGGGACCACCCTAAGGCCAGACTTATGTCCATGCCTATTATTGGGGAGCCCTTTTACAGCATAGCCGTTGACATTGTGGGTCCCTTGGCCAGGCCTAGTCCATCCGGGAAGAAGTATATTCTCACCGTTGTGGACTACGCCACCCGTTACCCTGAGGCAGTAGCTATGTCCAACATTGAAGCAGAGACCGTAGCTGATGCCCTGGTTAAAATATTTACTAGAGTGGGTTTCCCTAAGGAGATTCTCTCTGACCAGGGAACCCAGTTTACCGCTGTGCTCACCCAGCAGTTATGGAAGGTATGCAATATTAAGCCTTTGCTGAGCTCACCCTACCACCCCCAGACTAATGGTCTCTGCGAGCGCTTTAACGGGACCCTCAAGCAAATGCTGAGGACCTTTTCGGACGCTTGCAGAGACTGGGAGAAATTCCTGCCTCACCTGTTGTTTGCGTACAGAGAGGTACCCCAGGAATCTACTGGGTTCTCTCCCTTCGAGTTACTCTATGGGAGAAGGGTTCGCGGACCCCTCGATCTCATTAGAGGACACTGGGAGGGAGAGACAGAGCGGGAGGGGAAACCCATAGTGCCCTATGTTCTGGAACTGAGGGACCGCATGGCACAACTGTCTCTGATGGTAACGGAGAATCTCCAGGCGGCCCAGGGGAGACAGAAGAGATGGTACGATCGGAGGGCCCGGCAGCGTATCTTCCAGGTTGGGAAGAAGGTCTTAGTGCTCAAGCCTGTGAAGACCGACAAGATGCAGGCATCTTGGCAGGGCCCATATAAAGTAGTAGCCCAGGTATGTGATACTACCTATGTTATTGCCAGCTGTGCAGATGAAAGAATCCAGCGAACCTTTCATGTGAACATGCTGAAGGAGTATCAGGAATGGCAGGAGGATGTGGCTGCAGTATGTGCCCCTGCTACGGACGACTCTGAAAGTTTACCCCTCCCTGACTTATTAGAGAGAGACCCCCAGACTGACCTCATTAGCCTCGTACAGCTAGGGGACCAGTTAAGCCCCACAAAGAAGGAACAGGCTAAGCGGCTTCTGTGGGAGAAACAGGCGACTTTCTCCCAAAAACCAGGCTACACGACCCTGGCTGTGCATAAGGTAGAGACCCCTGGACAAGCACCCCTGCGTCAGCCCCCCTACCGTATCCCTGAAGCAGTCCAAGAAGGAATGTGGAAGGAGATACAGGAGATGATTCAGTTAGGAGTCATTGAGCCCTCTGACAGCCCTTGGGCCTCGCCTGTAGTCCTGGTGCCTAAGAAAGACGGAACTACCCGGTTCTGCGTGGACTACAGGCGACTCAATGAGAAGACCACCACTGATGCCTACCCAATGCCCAGGGTAGACGAACTGCTAGATCGTATAGCCAGGGGACATTATTTAACTACAATAGACCTGTGTAAGGGCTATTGGCAAATTCCCCTGGCCGAGGATGCTATCCCCAAGTCGGCATTTGTTACCCCGTTTGGCCTGTACCAGTCTAAGGTCATGCCATTCGGGATGAAAAATGCCCCGGCTACCTTCCAACGTATGGTGGATCGGCTCCTCGATGGCTTTCAGGATTTTGCATGTGCATACCTGGATGACATTGCGATCTACAGTGGGTCTTGGGAGGAGCACCTGGTTCACGTAGGGGTGGTTCTGGACAAGATTCGGGCCGCAGGCCTGACCTTGAAACCAGACAAGTGCCATCTAGGTATGGCAGAGGTGCAGTACCTGGGACACCGAGTAGGGTGTGGGAACCAGAGACCAGAGCCAGCCAAGGTAGAAGCAGTAGCTAACTGGCCCACACCCCGTACTAAGACCCAGATATTAGCCTTCTTGGGGACTGCCGGGTACTACCGGCGTTTTGTCCCTGATTACAGTGCTATCGCCAAGCCCCTGACTGACCTGATGAAAAAGAATTTACCTAGGCAGGTCCTGTGGTCTCCAGCTTGTGAAGCCGCATTTCTAGCCCTCAAGCAAGCACTTGTAAGTGCCCCTGTCTTGGCTGCCCCAGTACCTAACAAAGTTTCACACAGATGCTTCCATGTTTGGACTGGGGGCTGTGCTGAGCCAAATCGGGGAGGATGGAAGAGAACACCCTGTCGCATACCTGAGCAGAAAACTATTACCCCGGGAAGTGAGCTATGCAGCAGTGGAGAAAGAGTGCTTGGCCCTGGTTTGGGCCCTTAAAAAGTTGAACCCTTATTTGTATGGACAGGAATTTTCATTAGTCACTGATCACAACCCATTGGTCTGGCTTAACCGGGTCTCAGGAGACAATGGCAGGTTGCTGCGGTGGAGCTTAGCCCTGCAACCTTACAATTTCACCATCAGCTACCGACCCGGTAAGCAAAATGGCAATGCTGATGGGTTGTCCCGGCAAACCGACGTCACTCCGGCCTCCTAGTTCCGGACATCCCCAAGTTGACCCGAGAAGGATCAAGCCGGGTCTGCCGGAGTGTTCCACAAGGAGGGAGCCATGTGACGGGAGTCACTAATGGGGCACAGGGTGAATGAGAACCCCACTATGATCTGTGCTAGTCAGAGACTCAATGCTGTATATATGTGTACTGTTTGCTTTGCTAGTTTGGGGTGGGGCTGTATTTCAATGTTCTATTGTGTTTGTCTGTCTTGGATCACAGGATGTGTATTGCTGTGAGGAAAGAGGGAGGGGGGATTCCTCCAGCTGCCCCCCTGTTAAGACTGTTTACTGATGAGAAGTTAAGCACACCTGACCTGTGTGTCCATTGTCATTGGACAATTTAACCCGCCCTGTTTTCCAAGGGTGGGGGGGAAATGTTTTGAAGTGGGATCTGTATAACATGTGTTTTTTTGGAATAAAGATTAATTCCTGCTTGAAACCTGAAGACAGAGCCGTGTCTCGTTTTTGGGGTGGATTATTTGTATGGGTTCCTTGTTTGGCTGATTGGAGTGTTCGGTAGCTGCCTTTGTGTTCGGAAATGGAATGTCCTGAACGACTCGGGGTGTCGTTACAGTGTCAGCCAGGAGGAGGCGGGGATTAGTGGCAGCCAGGAGGAGGCGGGGCTAAGTGTCAGCCAAGAGAAGCCTGGGACAAGTCGCAGCCTGACTGAGTCTCAGGTTCCTCCCCTCCGCCTGCCACATAAACGAGCCAGGAAGACGACTCCCAGTCCTGTGCAGGATTCAGCATACAGGCTGATCCAGGAGGCTTCGGCGTCCCTCAGAGCCTTCCCCAGTCCTGAAGAGGCCTTTGCCTGCATGGCTGCCACCAAATTGCTGGGCATGCAGGAGGGCCAATGCCAGATCTCTGAGGACCTGATTTATAAAGTCCTACGTAAGGGGGAGAGTGGGAAACTGACACACAAGACGGATGTCATTGAAATCGACGATCCTCCTCCTCCTCCTCCTCCTCCTGCTGCCACAACTCCACCACCACAGCCAAAGGCTGGAAGGAAGCGTGGAAGGAAGACCAAAGAGTGATGACCCTGGGTTCAGTCTGGTCTGACAGAAGATGCAGTCTCTCGTATGACCACAGCCTGGGGACACAGATGTCATCTGCTGCTTTCCGGATCTCTGGGACTTCTGGACCAGACTGCCCTCCCTTAGATAAGGACTCCTCAGGCCACCAATTTTGCTTTTAAATAATTGATGTTTGCCCTGGGGGTCCCAGGCTTCGCCCACTTCTGCAGTTTCTCCAGTGTTGCCTCCCTCTTTGTTTATTGTTGTGACCCCTTAATAAATTTTTTTAGGTAAATTCTACTCTCCTGTGTGTGTTTTCATCCAAAAAGGACCGTTTTTTGGTGACGATTCAGGTACATTTCTAAAAACATAAAATGTGAAATTAACAAGGGACAACAACACCAAGCAATCTCCTACAGATTAAATAGAACAATATATCAATGGTGTTGTGGGAACTTGTCACAAAAAACACACAAACATTTTCGGGAGTACAAATCAAAATCACCAAAAAAAAAAATTAAAAAAGAGAAACACAAAAAAAGATTCTACATTAAAGTAAAAAAAAATATGTTGTCAGATGTGAGAAATCAAAATATATTGAGGGAATCCCGATAAATAGTAACAAAAGAAGTTTGTGAGAAGTGTGTGTGAATATGAGCATCAAAACTACTTAATTCTTGTCACATTATAAAGAAGAAGAGAGTGCGCTGTATTAAACCATTTTGAACATTGCAGCGTGACGAAAGTGCTGTATCCTTTGCGAACGCTAAGTTTACCAGAATGAGCTGTCCCGTGTCGGAATTTCTTCTGAGCATGCGTGGCACTTTGTGCGTCAGAACAGGCCACACACGGTCGGAATTGACGCGATCGGATTTTGTTGTCGGAAAATTTTATCTCCTGCTCTCCAACTTTGTGTGTCGGAAAATCCGATGGAAAATGTCCGATGGCGCCCACACACGGTCGGAATTTCCGACAACACGCTACGATCGGACATTGTCCATCGGAAAATCCGACCGTGTTTTCGGGGCATTAGAGTCTAGGATCTTATGACACGCACTTTCTCTGCATTAGCCCCTTGTTAACAATTACTTTATCGGTAATTTTTGTTTTGTATATTTGTAGCGGTGCTTAGTAAATGGGAAATGTAGGGGATCAATTTCTACATTTGCAAAGGTTCTACAACGTGATGCACTGAGCCCTTCTTATTAGTTGTGTCTCCTTTGCTGTAAGTAGGTACAAGATTCTGCACCTCCACACCCTGGAAAGCAAAGGTAAGAATTGCTGTTACTAGCTGCTGTATGTAAAATCGAGCGTTCATCCCCATTTGCATTATAAAGCTGTTTTCTCTTTGTAATTATGTAATAATCATTAGATTTGCATTAGCACGTTTATTATATATCAGAAGCAGGTGCTTCATAATGGAGACTTAAAATATACAATTTCGTTTACACAGGGTACTAAGCAAAGTAATTATCTGCTATGACCAAGGGCATTTTGATTTCTTTCCTCTAATTTACAGAACCTAACCTTTCTAGCTTAATAAATATACAGATGAAAAATAGGGCACGTGTCACAGATCTCAATGTCTAGCAGAGACTTATTTGAAATTACCAGCCTGGAGCATATCACCCAATTATAGAGTCAGTTAGAATGAAGAGGTCACTCTAACAGCTTATCTGTACATAAATAAAAGTAAGTTAAAGGGTCACTTGGGTCAAACCATGCAGTGAATGTTCTCTCTGTTAACTGGGGTCTTGATTTGTGTCTTATGTATTTTATACCTGCATCTTAGAGGGACAGAGAAGAAGATAAAGGTTTATTTATATGTGCTGGGCATGTATCTATATAAGGTGCATTCAATATTTGAACATTCTTGGCTCATATTTCTTATACGAAATTACCTTTCCTTTGCCAATATGAAAGTGTATTGACAAAAGGGGTTAGTAGCAGATGACGCCAGATCAATATTTCATTTAAAGGGATAATAAATTCTAATATTGACATAAAAGAAGAATTCAAAGAAAACAGTGCTGAAATCTCTTTTATCCATCTTATGGAAAATAATTAAATATAAATATGGGAGTCGTGTACCAGTCTTTCCTTAAAAAAAAGATTTAGTTGAACATCAATAATACTGTGTGTATATGATATATATATATATATATATATATATATATATATATATATATATATATATATATATATATATATATTTATATATATATACATACATACAGTATCTCACAAAAGTGAGTACACCTCACTTTTTTATAAATATTTTATTATATCCTTTCATGTGACAACACTGAAGAAATGACACTTTGCTACAATGTAAAGTAGTGAGTGTACAGCTTGTATAACGGTGTAAATTTACTGTCCCCTCAAAATACCTCAACACACAGCCATTAATGTCTAAACCGCTGACAACAAAAGTGAGTACACCCCTAAGTGAAAATATCTAAATTGGACCCAAAGTGTCAATATTTTGTGTGACCACCATTATTTTCCAGCACTGCCTTAACCCTCTTGAGCATGGAGTTCACCAGAGCTTCACAGGTTGCCACTGCAGTCCTCTTCCACTCCTCCATAACGACATCACAGAGCTGGTGGATGTTAGAGATCTTGCGCTCCTCCACCTTATGTTTGAGGATGTCCCACAGATGCTCAATGGGGTTTAGGTCTGGAGACATGCTTGGCCAGTCTATCACCTTAACCTTTTAGCTTCTTTAGAAAGGCAGCGGTCGTCTTGGAGGTGTGTTTGGGGTCGTTATCATGTTGAAATATTGCCCTGCAGCCCAGTCTCTGAAGGGAGGGGATCATGCTCTGCTTCAGTATGTCACAATACATGTTGGCATTCATGGTTCCCTCAATGAACTGTAGCTCCCCAGTGCCGGCAGCACTCATGCAGCCCCAGACCATGACACTCCCACCACCATGCTTGACAAGTAAAACACACTTATCTTTGTACTCCTCACCTGGTTGCCGCAACACATGCTTGACACCATCTGAAGCAAATAAATGTATCTTGGTCCTATCAGACCACAGGACATGGTTCCAGTAATTCATGTCCTTAGTCTGCTTGTCTTCAGCAAACTGTTTGTGGGCTTTTTTGTGCATCATCTTTAGAAGAGGCTTCCTTCTGGGACAACAGCCATGCAGACCAGTTTGATGCAGTGTGCAGTGTATTGCCTAAGCACTGACAGGCTGACCCCCCACCCCTTCAACCTCTGCAGCAGTGCTGGCAGCACTCATACGTCTATTTCCCAAAGACAACCTCTGGATATGATGCTGAGCACGTGCACTCAATTTTTTTGGTCGACCATGGTGAGGCTTGTTCTGAGTGGAACCTGTCCCATTAAACATCTGTATGGTCTTTGCCATCGTGCTGCAGCTTAGTTTCAGGATCTTGGCAATCTTCTAATAGCCTAGGCCATCTTTATGTAATGAGGGCCGGAACACACAAAGCAGGGCTCGAGAATGAGTCCATGCGAGTGCCCCATAGGAAGTGGCATGCAATGGGGCAATCAGTGGGGGGGCGGGAGCACTGGCAGGGGACCCGAGTAAAGGAGGGTTGGGGCTGCTTTTTGAAAAAGGGCAGGTAAGTATAACATGTTTGCTATTTTAATATTACAATCCAGAATTCACAATCACTTTAACTATTGTGCTAGTTGAACAGACACACATAAACCTTGGCACAAAGGTTTTTCAAAAAAGGAATGTCACGGGCATGGCCAGAGCGGAGGCTGTTGGAGAGGACTGTGTGCAAGCCTGGTACCCACCGATTATGGGCCCTAACATTTGAGGTGAATGAGAAATCCAGTCTGAACTGTATTAATCGGACTCAGTCATGTATATATTGTATGGGGACTCCTTACTGTATATTTGTGTCCCTGAAGAGGGAGGGGGGATTCCTCCAGCAGCCCCCTGCTGATAAGACTGATTCATTCTGCTGGGACACATCCTGTGAGGAGATGCTGGTGTTATCAACATGTGTTTATGTTAATTGAGAGAGCTGATCACATTAGCCACCAGCCCTGGCTAATAGACGAATGGTCTAGGCTGAGGAGGGGGGAGATTGTTGTTTGTATTGTTAATTGTATTAATGTGTGAAGCTCGGTGCCCACAAGACTGTCATCTGGTCTGGGTACATTTTGTAGTAAATTAGCTCATGTTAATTAGGTTAGCTTTGAGTCATCCCTGCTGTATAAAGGTCTGTGAGATCTCAAAATAAAGGTAGTTCTGATGTACTCCAAGACTGGTGTTGTCTAGTTCTTGGGGTTCCTATAGCCAGATCCATTGGACTCGTGTTCCAGAACTTAGGAAGCGGTATATGACGGAAGCACTCAAGCGGAGTGTGGGGCGTTCTGTGACATTGGTGGCAAGCAGCGGGAAAGCTTCCTGAAGTCTGGGACATCCAAACTTCCATCTGGATCCAAGGTCCAGATAGCAGAAGAGGAGAGGTACAGATACCAGCTGCCATGGATGAGGAATTCAGAAGGAGGTTGCGAGAGATGCAGATACAGCACAGAGGACCAGTATCGGAGCAGGTCCTGCTGGGATGGTGTGATTCTATTCGCTGCAAACTCTGGAAGGAAGCGCTAGCCCGTGAGCAGCGACACCAGGGAAAAGTTCTCCCCTCCATCGAGGAAAGGTACTGGTCGCAGTACGGACTGCGGGTGCGGTTTTTGGGATAAAAACCACACAAGAAGCAGACAGCTGAATTAAGCAGGCTGGTCTGGGCAGAGATGAAGCTGGATGAGAGCTACAGAGCCCTCCGGTGGCACGTATCCCAAGCATGTCCCTGGATAGCGGATGACAGCCCAACGGAAGGCTTAAGCTACGGCGGCTTGGGACTGTTTGTGAAGCTGACAGGGGACCCTAACTTTGGGAGTGATTTGGAGCGGCGGGTGGACGAAATCATGGATTTCAGAGAAGGGCTACTGAACATTTCGGAAGTGCACTGGGCACAGGAAGATTTGGAGTTTCTGGCCGTTCAGGAATGGGAGCTAGAGATCGCCTACAGACGGCTGCTAGACATTGCTCAGTGCCAGGGCTGGGCTCCCTTTGCCTGGGACTATCAGGAAATACCAGCTGACAACCCTGAAATCCTGGCTGAAGAGTCGGCAATGTGGCAGAGCGATAGTGTGCTTTGCCAACCTGCCCCCACAGCTATGGAGGCGGAGGTCTTATGGCGGATGCAGCAAGTGCTGACTGACCTTGATGATCCTGTTTCTGCATGGGATGATCTTGGATGGAGGAATGTGCCTGTCCAGCAGCATGCCAGAGAATCTGCAGTGGAAAATCTGGAGATTGCCATCCCCAAAACTGAAGTGCTGACAACAGGGCAGAGCTCTGCTAACCTCTGCCCAGCACTGATGGCATCTTCTGAGTTCCACGGACAGGAGATGGTGAACCTCTATCCACAGACACCAGTTATAGAGGTAGAGGATTTAATAGACTTTTCTGCTGAGGAAGAACAACCTGATGAGCCTCCAGCAGAAGAGCTGCTATCAGGGCCAAAGTTCACTGTGTTCTGCCCAGCACCAACAGTGGCTTCAGCCTTCCTGAGAGAAGAGGTAGTCAGCCTTTCTCCCACAACAATGACAGGGACATGTGATTTTCTGCCAGCAGCATCTATGGAGTTAAAGCAAACTTCTCCAGCTGAAGATCTGGTAACTGAACAGAGGGTCCAAGACCTCTGTCCCACACTTTTACCAATTCCAGAGACTGGGGATTTAATAGACGTTTCTGTAGAGGAGGAACCACCTGGCAAACCCCCAGCAGAAGTGCTGGCAACCGGACAGAGGGTCCAAGACCTCTGCCCCACACCTGCAGCAATTGTGGAGGCCCAAGGTGAGGAGGTTGCAGTCTATCGCGAGCTGCAGATCAGGATCCAAGGAGAGAATGCAGTCATCACCTCACAACTGCAGCTTGATCTGGTGTCGGTTGATGGGGCTTCAGTCCCCACCTGTATACCCCAGGGATGCTGGGCAGTCGGCCCAGATCCCCAACAGCAGGATGGAGTGAGCCCAGTCCCCCTGTCTTCTCTCCAGCAGCAGAAAGGATTCCAGGGAGAAGGGCCAGTCCGGGCCTCTCCCCAGCGGCAGATATGTTCTCTGAGAGAGGCAGAGGATGGCTGGGTGAGTAATGCACTGTTTGGGATGATTTGTTTGGGGTACTGTGTGGGTACAGGCAGTAGAGGACTGGAGCTGTGGACTAACTTCGGAGTCAACCCGTCTGGGGTCCCCTCCTGTGTTAGTCTCCTGCCGAAAGGGGAGAAATGTCACAGGCATGGCCAGAGCGGAGGCTGTTGGAGAGGACTGTGTGCAAGCCTGTTGCCCACCGATTATGGGCCCTAGCATTTGAGGTGAATGAGAAATCCAGTCTGAACTGTATTAATCAGACTCAGTCATGTATATATTGTATGGGGACTCCTTACTGTATATTTGTGTCCCTGAAGAGGGAGGGGGGATTCCTCCAGCAGCCCCCTGCTGATAAGACTGATTCATTCTGCTGGGACACATCCTGTGAGGAGATGCTGGTGTTATCAACATGTGTTTATGTTAATTGAGAGAGCTGATCACATTAGCCACCAGCCCTGGCTAATAGACGAATGGTCTAGGCTGAGGAGGGGGGAGATTGTTGTTTGTATTGTTAATTGTATTAATGTGTGAAGCTCGGTGCCCACAAGACTGTCATCTGGTCTGGGTACATTTTGTAGTAAATTAGGTCATGTTAATTAGGTTAGCTTTGAGTCATCCCTGCTGTATAAAGGTCTGTGAGATCTCAAAATAAAGGTAGTTCTGATGTACTCCAAGACTGGTGTTGTCTAGTTCTTGGGGTTCCTATAGCCAGATCCATTGGACTCGTGTTCCAGAACTTAGGAAGCGGTATATGACGGAAGCACTCAAGCGGAGTGTGGGGCGTTCTGTGACAAGGAAATCTTCCACTATATATTTTTTTCTGTACCCAGAATATACAGTATACAGAGAACTAAGACTTTATCTCATTCTACCTTAACCACTTGCCGACCGCCTCACGCATATATACGTGAGCAGAGCGGCACGGGCAGGCAAAATCACGTACCTGGTACGTGATTGCCTTCCCGCGGGCGGGGGGTCCGATCGGACCCCCCCCGGTGCCATCGGCGGTCGGCATTTGGTTGGAAGCGATCAGAGATGAGGGGGAGACCATCCGATTGTGGCCTCCCCCTCGCGATCGCTCCCAGCCAATGAGAAACATCCCCTGCCTCTGTATAGTACACAGAGGCAGAGGATGTGATGTCATCTCTCCTCGGCTGGCCAGTTTCCGTTCCAGCGCCGAGGAGAGAAGACATGTAAGTGCACAACACTACACACAACACAGTAGAACATGCCAGGCACACTAAACACCCCCGATCGCCCCCCGATCCCCCCCCAATCACCCCCCCCCCCGTCACAAACTGACACCAAGCGTTTTTTTTGTTTTGTTTTGTTTTTTTCCTGATTACTGCATAGTGTCAGTTTGTGACAGTTATAAGTGGTAGGGCAGTTAGTATTAGCCCCCTGTAGATCTAGGGTATCCCCCTAACCCCCCTAATAAAGTTTTAACCCCTTGATCACCCCCTGTCACCAGTGTCGCTAAGCGATCATTTTTCTGATCGCTGTATTAGTGTCGCTGGTGACGCTAGTTAGGGACGTAAATATTTAGGTTCGCTGTCAGCGTTTTATAGCGACAGGGACCCCCATATACTATCTAATAAATGTTTTAACCCCTTGATTGCCCCCTAGTTAACCCTTTCACCACTGATCACCGTATAACTGTTACGGGTGACGCTGGTTAGTTTGTTTATTTTATATAGTGTCAGGGCACCCGCCGTTTATTACCGAATAAAGGTTTAGCCCCCTGATCGCCCGGCGGTGATATGCGTCACCCCAGGCAGCGTCAGATTAGCGCCAGTACCGCGAACACCCACGCACGCACCGTACACGCACCGTACACCTCCCTTAGTGGTATAGTATCTGAACGCATCAATATCTGATCCGATCAGATCTATACTAGCGTCCCCAGCAGTTTAGGGTTCCCAAAAACGCAGTGTTAGCGGGATCAGCCCAGATACCTGCTAGCACCTGCGTTTTGCCCCTCCGCCCGGCCCAGCCCAGCCCACCCAAGTGCAGTATCGATCGATCACTGACACTTACAAAACACTAAACGCATAACTGCAGCGTTCACAGAGTCAGGCCTGATCCCTGCGATCGCTAACAGTTTTTTTGGTAGCATTTTGGTGAACTGGCAAGCGCCAGCCCCAGGCAGCGTCAGGTTAGCGCCAGTACCGCTAACACCCAAGCACGCACCGTACACCTCCCTTAGTGGTATAGTATCTGATCGGATCAATATCTGATCCGATCAGATCTATACTAGCGTCCCCAGCAGTTTAGGGTTCCCAAAAACGCAGTGTTAGTGGGATCAGCCCAGATACCTGCTAGCACCTGCGTTTTGCCCCTCCGCCCGGCCCAGCCCAGCCCACCCAAGTGCAGTATCGATCGATCACTGTCACTTTTTTTTGTAGCGTTTTGGTGAACTGGCAAGCGCCAGCGGCCTAGTACACCCCGGTCATAGTCAAACCAGCACTGCAGTAACACTTGGTGACGTGGCGAGTCCCATAAGTGCAGTTCAAGCTGGTGAGGTGGCAAGCACAAGTAGTGTCGCGCTGCCACCAAAAAGACAAACATAGGCCTGTCGTGCCCATAGTGCCCTTCCTGCTGCATTCGCCAATCCTAATTTGTGAACCCACCGCTTCTGCAGCGCCCGTACTTCCCCCATTCACATCCCCAACCAAATGCAGTCGGCTGCATGAGAGGCATTTATATGTCCTCCCGAGTACCCCTACCCAACGAACCCCCCCAAAAAAGATGTGTCTGCAGCAAGCGCGGATATAGACGTGACACCCATTATTGTCCCTCCTGTCCTGACAATCCTGGTCTTTGCATTGGTGAATGTTTTGAACGCTACCATTCACTAGTTGAGTATTAGCGTAGGGTACAGCATTGCACAGACTAGGCACACTTTCACAGGGTCTCCCAAGATGCCATCGCATTTTGAGAGACCCGAACCTGGAACCGGTTACAGTTATAAAAGTTACAGTTACAAAAAAAAAGTGTAAAAAAAAAAAAAAAAAAAAAACACAAACAAAAATAAAAAAAAATAGTTGTCGTTTTATTGTTCTCTCTCTCTCTATTCTCTCTCTATTGTTCTGCTCTTTTTTACTGTATTCTATTCTGCAATGTTTTATTGTTATTATGTTTTATCATGTTTGCTTTTCAGGTATGCAATTTTTTATACTTTACAGTTTACTGTGCTTTATTGTTAACCATTTTTTTGTCTTCAGGTACGCCATTCACGACTTTGAGTGGTTATACCAGAATGATGCCTGCAGGTTTAGGTATCATCTTGGTATCATTCTTTTTAGCCAGCGGTCGGCTTTCATGTAAAAGCAATCCTAGCGGCTAATTAGCCTCTAGACTGCTTTTACAAGCCGTGGGAGGGAATGCCCCCCCCCCACCGTCTTCCGTGTTTTTCTCTGGCTCTCCTGTCTCAACAGGGAACCTGAGAATGCAGCCGGTGATTCAGCCAGCTGACCATAGAGCTGATCAGAGACCAGAGTGGCTCCAAACATCTCTATGGCCTAAGAAACCGGAAGCTACAAGCATTTTATGACTTAGATTTCGCCGGATGTAAACAGCGCCATTGGGAAATTGGGGGAGCATTTTATCACACCGATCTTGGTGTGGTCAGATGCTTTGAGGGCAGAGGAGAGATCTAGGGTCTAATAGACCCCAATTTTTTCAAAAAAGAGTACCTGTCACTACCTATTGCTATCATAGGGGATATTTACATTCCCTGAGATAACAATAAAAATGATTTAAAAAAAAAAAAATGAAAGGAACAGTTTAAAAATAAGATAAAAAAGCAAAAAAATAATAAAGAAAAAAAAAAAAAAAAAGCACCCCTGTCCCCCCTGCTCTCGCGCTAAGGCGAACGCAAGCGTCAGTCTGGCGTCAAATGTAAACAGCAATTGCACTATGCATGTGAGGTATCACCGCGAAGGTCAGATCGAGGGCAGTAATTTTAGCAGTAGACCTCCTCTGTAAATCTAAAGTGGTAACCTGTAAAGGCTTTTAAAGGCTTTTAAAAATGTATTAATTTTGTTGCCACTGCACGTTTGTGCGCAATTTTAAAGCATGTCATGTTTGGTATCCATGTACTCGGCCTAAGATCATCTTTTTTATTTCATCAAACATTTGGGCAATATAGTGTGTTTTAGTGCATTAAAATTTAAAAAAGTGTGTTTTTTCCACAAAAAATGCGTTTGAAAAATCGCTGCGCAATTACTGTGTGAAAAAAAAAATGAAACACCCACCATTTTAATCTGTGGGGAATTTGCTTTAAAATAATATATAATGTTTGGGGGTTCAAAGTAATTTTCTTGCAAAAAAAAATAATTTTTTCATGTAATCAAAAAGTGTCAGAAAGGGCTTTGTCTTCAAGTGGTTAGAAGAGTGGGTGATGTGTGACATAAGCTTCTAAATGTTGTGCATAAAATGCCAGGACAGTTCAAAACCCCCCCAAATGACCCCATTTTGGAAAGTAGACACCCCAAGCTATTTGCTGAGAGTCATGTCGAGTCCATGGAATATTTTATATTGTGACACAAGTTGCGGGAAAGAGACAAATTTTTTTTTTTTTTTTGCACAAAGTTGTCACTAAATGTTATATTGCTCAAACATGCCATAGGGATTTGTGAAATTACACCCCAAAATAAATTCTGTTGCTTCTCCTGAGTACGGGGATACCACATGTGTGGGACTTTTTGGGAGCCTAGCCGCGCACGGGACCCCGAAAACCAAGCACTGCCTTCAGGCTTTCTAAGGCCGTAAATTTTTGATTTCACTCTTCACTGCCTATCACAGTTTTGGAGGCCATGGAATGCCCAGGTGGCACAAACCCCCCCCAAATGACCCAATTTTGGAAAGTAGACACCCCAAGCTATTTGCTGAGAGGTATAGTGAGTATTTTGCAGACCTCACTTTTTGTCACAAGGTTTTGAAAATTGAAAAAAAAAAAATTTTTTTCTGGTCTTTCTTCATTTTCAAAAACAAATGAGAGCTGCAAAATACTCACCATGCCTCTCAGCAAATAGCTTAGGGTGTCTACTTTCCAAAATGGGGTCATTTGGGGGGGGGTTGTGCCATCTTGGCATTTTATGGCCTTCAAAACTGTGATAGGTAGTGAGGAGTGAAATCAAAAATGTGTGCCCTTAGAAATCCTGAAGGTGGTGCTGGGTTTTCGGGGCCCCGTACGCGGCTAGGCTCCCAAAAAGTGCCACACATGTGGTATCCCTGTACTCAGGAGAAGCAGCTGAATGTATTTTGGGGTGCAATTCCACATATGCCCATGGCCTATGTGAGCAATATATCATTTAGTGACAACTTTTTGTAAATTTTTTTTTTTTTTTTTGTCATTATTCAATCACTTGGGACAAAAAAAATAAATATTCAATGGGCTCAACATGCCTCTCAGCAATTTCCTTGGGGTGTCTACTTTCCAAAATGGGGTCATTTGGGGGGGTTTGTACTGCCCTGCCATTTTAGCACCTCAAGAAATGACATAGGCAGTCATAAACTAAAAGCTGTGTAAATTCCAGAAAATGTACCCTAGTTTGTAGACGCTATAACTTTTGCGCAAACCAATAAATATACGTTTATTGACATTTTTTTTACCAAAGACATGTGGCCGAATACATTTTGGCCTAAATGTATGACTAAAATTTAGTTTATTCGATTTTTTTTATAACAAAAAGTAGAAAATATCATTTTTTTTCAAAATTTTCAGTCTTTTTCCGTTTATAGCGCAAAAAATAAAAACGGCAGAGGTGATCAAATACCATCAAAAGAAAGCTCTATTTGTGGGAAGAAAAGGACGCAAATTTCGTTTGGGTAGAGCATTGCATGACCGCGCAATTAGCAGTTAAAGCGACGCAGTGCCAAATTGTAAAAAGTGCTCTGGTCAGGAAGGGGGTAAATCCTTCCGGGGCTGAAGTGGTTAAAGAAGAATTTTAATAAAATAGTTGGAAAATGGTTTGCAACCAGCAACTGACAAAAACACCTTGATAAGGAGTATGTAATGAGCATATAGAGTGCAGAGCTTGGGACTGTATGATGTACAATGTAGCATATAAAGTGCAGCGTTCAGTACTATGTATTGAGTAATATAGGGTATAAAGTGCAGTGGGTGGAACTATGTAATGTACAACAAGGTACATAAAGTGCACTAGTCAGTAGGGATGCGCTTTGTGTTTGAATCTAACGCATGTTCAACTCGAACATTGCCTGTTCAGTCATTCACTGAATTTCGAACGATATGGGCAGTTCGTGCCAAATTCGAGTGGCACGTCATGGTCCATAATTCACTGTGGCATCGCAGTGCATTGCTGGATGATGATTGGCCAAGCATGCACTATGACCCGCATGCTTGGCCAATCACAGTGCCGTCTGTACAGAGAGCTGTAATTGGCCAAAGCCAGGGTGGCTTTGGCCAATTATGGCTCAGGGGATTAAGTACATGCTCCACACTATATAAGGCCACCTGCATGGCAGCCCTGTGTAGTGCGTTCCGGGATTGAGAGAGAGATAGATAGACAAAGAAACAGTGTCATTTGATTTAATTTACATAGAGTAGGGAGGCGAGTCAGTTAGCTGCACTTACAGTGTATTGTGTGTATATATATATATATATATATATATATATATATATATATATATATATATACTGTATTCAGTTTAGCTAGATCCGTTCCTGTTATTCTCTTCCTACTACTGAAAGGCAGGCAGGTGTATTTACAGCTACCTGAAGAAAATTAGTGTTCTTCTGATCCTATTAGTACAGTACCGCAGGCAGCTGCAGTATTTACAAGTTAGTGTACTGCGTCCTCTGCACGGTGTGATCCTAAAGCTACCTGAAGAAAATTAGTGGTGTTCTTCTGATCCTATTAGTACAGTACCACAGGTAGCTGTAGTATTTACAAGTTAGTGTAGTGAGTCCTCTGCACAGTGTGCACCTAAAGCTACCTGAAGAAAATTAGTGGTGTTCTTCTGATAATATTAGTACAGTACCGCAGGCAGCTGCAGTATTTACAAGTTAGTGTACTGCGTCCTCTGCACGGTGTGTACCTAAAGCTACCTGAAGAAAATTAGTGGTGTTCTTCTGATCCTATTAGTACAGTACCACAGGCAGCTGTAGTATTTACAAGTTAGTGTAGTGCGTCCTCTGCACAGTGTGCACCTAAAGCTACCTGAAGAAAATTAGTGGTGTTCTTCTGATATTAGTACAGTACCACAGGCAGCTGCAGTATTTACAAGTTAGTGTAGTGCGTCCTCTGTACGGTGGGCACCTAAAGCTACCTGAAGAAAATGAGTGGTGTTCTTCTGATCCTATTAGTACAGTACCACAGGCAGCTGTAGTATTTACAAGTTAGTGTAGTGAATCCTCTGCACAGTGTGCACCTAAAGCTACCTGAAGAAAATTAGTGGTGTTCTTCTGATCCTATTAGTACAGTACCGCAGGCAGCTGCAGTATTTAGAAGTTAGTGTCGTGTGTACTCTGCACAGTGTGCACCTAAAGCTACCTGAAGAAATTTAGTGGTGTTCTTCTGATCCTATTAATACCACAGGCAGTCGGCTACAGTATTTACAGTTAGTGTAGTGCAACCTCTGCACACTGTGCACCTAAAGCTACCTGGAGACAATTGCTGTTGTTCTGCTCCTATTAATATCACAGGCAGGCAGCTACAGTATTTACCGTTAGTGCACTGTGTCCTCTGCACAGTGTGCACCTAAAGCTACCTGAAGAAAATTAGTGGTGTTCTTATGATCCTATTAATACCACAGGCAGGCAGCTACAGTATTTACAGTTAGTGTAGTGCGTCCTCTGCACATTGTGCACCTAAAGCTACCTGGAGACATTTGCTGTTGTTCTGCTCCTATTAATACCACAGGCAGGCAGCAACAGTATTTACACCTAGTGCACTGTGTCCTCTGCACAGTGTGTACCTAAAGCTACCTGAAGAAAGTTAGTGGTGTTCTTCTGATCCTGTTAATACCATAGACAGGCAGCTACAGTATTTACAGTTAGTGTAGTGTGCCCTCTGCACAGTGTGCACCTAAAGCTACCTGGAGACAATTGCTGTTGTTCTGCTCCTATTAATACCACAGGCAGGCAGCTACAGTATTTACAGTTAGTGCACTGTGTCCTCTGCACAGTGTGCACCTAAAGCTACCTGAAGAAAATTAGTGGTGTTCTTCTTATCCTATTAATACCACAGGCAGGCAGCTACAGTATTTACAGTTAGTGTAGTGCGCCCTCTGCACAGTGTGCACCTAAAGCTACCTGGAGACAATTGCTGTTGTTCTGCTCCTATTAATACCACAGGCAGGCAGCTACAGTATTTACAGTTAATGTACTGTGTCCTCTGCACAGTGTACACCTAAAGCTACCTGAATAAAATCGGTGGTGTTCTCCTGATCCTATATTAATACCACAGGCAGGCAGCTACAGTATTTACAGTTAGTGTACTGTGTCCTCTGCACAGTGTGCACCTAAAGCTACCTGAATAAAATTAGTGGTGTTCTTCTGATCCTATATTAATACCACAGGAAGGCAGCTACAGTATTTACAGTTAGTGTAGTGCGTCATCTGCACAGTGTGCACCTAAAGCTACCTGGAGACAATTGCTGTTGTTCTGCTCCTATTAATACCACAAGCAGACAGCTATAGTATTTCCAGTTAGTGTACTGTGTCCTCTGCACAGTGTGCACCTAAAGCTACCTGAAGAAAATTAGTGGTGTTCTTCTGATCCTATTAATACCACAGGCAGGCAGCTACAGTATTTACAGTTAGTGTAGTGCGTCCTCTGCACATTGTGCACCTAAAGCTACCTGGAGACAATTGCTGTTTTTCTGCTCCTATTAATACCACAGGCAGGCAGCAACAGTATTTACACTTAGTGCACTGTGTCCTCTGCACAGTGTGCACCTAAAGCTACCTGAAGAAAATTAGTGGTGTTCTTCTTATCCTATTAATACCACAGGCAGGCAGCTACAGTATTTACAGTTAGTGTAGTGCGCCCTCTGCACAGTGTGCACCTAAAGCTACCTGGAGACAATTGCTGTTGTTCTGCTCCTATTAATACCACAGGCAGGCAGCTACAGTATTTACACTTAGTGTACTGTGTCCTCTGCACAGTGTGCACCTAAAGTTACCTGAATAAAATTGGTGGTGTTCTTCGATCATATTAATACCACAAACAGGCAGCTACAGTATTTACAGTTAGTGTAGTGCATCCTCTGCACAGTGTGCACCTAAAGCTACCTCGAGACAATTAGTGTTGTTCTGCTCCTATTAATACCACAGGCAGGCAGTTACAGTATTTACAGTTAGTGTACTGCGTCCTCTGCACAGTGTGCACCTAAAGCTACTTGAAGACAATTGCTGGTGTTCTCATACTAATAATACTACAGGCAGGCAGCTGATTCTGCTAGCTGTAGTATCAGTATATATATATACATCCCAGCTTTGTGCAGCTACTTCTCACTGCAGGCCATTAGCATGTCTGGAAGGCCAACAAGGAGAGGCAGACAGTCACAAGCCAATAAAAGAGGGCAAGCAGGCTCTGTGTCTAGAGGCAACAGTGCTGGTCGTGGAGACGGTGCATCCTCATCAGCACATGGCCATGGGACACGCTTGTCCTTTTTTTCGGCAGCTGGCCATGTTGAGCCGCAACATGCGGAAGACTTGGTAGAGTGGATGACCAAGCCGTCCTCATCCTCCTCATCCTCTCTCACCCAGGCTCAGGGTACTTTGTCTGGCAAAGCAGCTGCCAATGCAGCCTCTTCCCTCGGCTCAATGGCATCAGTCACTCCTTCCCTAGCCCCACCATGTCCTCCTGAGGAGTCCCCCGAACTTTTCGACCACAGTGTTGGGTACATGCTCCAGGAGGATGCCCAGCATTTTGAAGGCTCCGATGATGGTACCCAGCTAGAGGAAGTCAGTAACGTGAGCCCAGAGAGAGGGGTTGCCCAAGAAGTACAGCAATCTGGCAGTCATGTTCCCCCAGCTGCAGCATACTGCCAGCTTTGCTCCAGTGATGAGGAGGGAGGGGATGATGAGGTCACTGACTCCACGTGGGTGCCTGATAAGAGAGAGGAAGAGGAGGAGGCACATCACCAATGAGGCAGGATGCCCTCTAGGGGTCAGCTTAAGGGCAGCACACTGACTGCATCACACTGCAGAGCTCCGCATGTGCAGGGCGCTGCTGTCTCTGCACGTTATTCCAAAAGTTCTTTGGTGTGGGCCTTTTTTGAGACGAGTGCATCAGATCCCACCACTGCTATTTGCAACATATGTCTCAAGCGTATCTCTCATGGCCAAAACATCTCCCGCTTGGGCACCACATGCTTGACCAGACATATGTTGACCTGCCATGCAGTTCGTTGGCAAGCGTACCTAAAGGACCCACACCAAAGAACAAAGAGGACCTCTCCTTGCTCCTCATCAGCTGGGATCTCCAACCCCACTATACCTTCAGTCCTCTCTGAGACCTGGACTGAGAGGAATGAAGGTGTAGAATTAGGTGTGTCACAGCCAAGTACTTGGGTGCAATCTGCTATCGGTACACCAACGTCAGATTGTACCAGGCAAATTTTCCTGCCCCAGCTGCTGCACCGCCAAAAAAAGTTTGCTCCAAGCCATCCACATGCCCAGCGGTTGAATGCTAGCTTGGCTAAATTGCTAGCACTTCAACTGCTGCCTTTTCAGTTGGTAGACTCTGCCCCCTTCCGTGACTTTGTGGAATGTGCGGTTCCTCAGTGGCAGGTTCCCACTTTTTGTCATGGAAGGCGATTCCGGCTCTCTACTGGCATGTGGAAGGCAATGTCTTGGCCTCGCTGGACAGGGCAGTCAGCGGTAAGGTGCATATAACCACTGACTCATGGTCCAGCAGGCATGGACAGGGACGATACCTATCTTTTACCGCTGGGTGACTCTTCTGGCAGCTGGGAAGGATGTGAAAAAAATGCAGCGCTAAGAAGTAATAGGAAGTTAGGGTGTAGTGAAACAATTAAGTAAGAGATGCTGTACTGAACAGTAAAGCATATGTGCAAAAACCATAAGTGAAATGAAATGAACAAACACAGTATAAAGTATCCACATATGGTAAATGGATGATTCCAAACTCAAATTATTAAGAGGAACTGGTATGGACCAAAAAATGATGTGAAACTAGAAAATAAAGTCAATGGTGCACGGTGTGGATCTGTGACTGAGTCAACAACGGGGTACAGAACTTCCGTAGCTGTAAACCAACATCTCGATATGGGGCATCAGAATGAAAACATCAGGAAGTAAGATAAGATGGGTACTCTTACCAGATGACGTGGACTCCACTGTCATATGACATGGAGTCAATGGTGCATGGAGCCAAACCTAGGCTGGAAAACGATATCTGGAACGGTGGAACCTCTGTCTCCCTTCTTGACTTCTCTGGTGGGGTGAAGAAACATCAGGAAGGGCCGCCAACTGGATATCAGCCAATAGACCTCAAGGATGTGTTCCAAGGAGAAGCCGGGGACAGATTTGATCCAGACCCCGTGATGGAAGTAGGGCTACTGGAAGGCAGTTTCTTGCATCGGGATAATATGCAAATAAAAAATAAAAAGCTTCTGCATAGTGCAGGTAAACCAGGGATTTTTATTTCTAAAAATACCATACAAAAAATGGATAAAAGTGATCACAATTAAAATAAAATCTAAGCAGCGTAAGGAAGGGGAGATCGCCCGACGCGTTTCAACCAAGGGGGTCTTCAACAGGGGCATGAGCTTCTCCCTTCACGCTGCTCCTATATATAAATATCTAATCCAATAAGATAACCCCTATAGCCAATCACAGTGGAGCTACAAAGGTCAAGTAATCAGGAACTGGATCCTGTTGATCGCTAGACCAATCAGAATCATGAATAAAACAGCCGGTGAGTGTAGGACCCAATAGCGCAGTCTAATAATGAGACTGATGCCTGGAGACCTCCCCACCGCATGGCAAACAATAGTAGACATCACTTCCTGGTAATGCATCACTTCCTGGTCAAACAATAGTGGACATCACTTCCTGGTAATGAATCACTTCCTGGTCATGTGATGTGGTGTGAAGGGGCGGTGTCCCGGCTCCCTGACCCAATCAACAACCACCAAAAGGTGCACAGGATGGGAGAGGGTAGTCATGGAAACCGAATCTCCTCAGCTCAAGTCCCGATCACATGATCGGATCTGGTGCTGTCACATGGCTAAAAACATCAATGTGAAAATCAACAATAATAATGGCAAACACTAGATGGCAGCACTAAAGTGAAATAGTGCTAGCAAGTGGTGATAAACCAAAACAAAAAATAAACATTACTGAACAATACTAAGCAGCATTACCTAAATCGGACACAAGATGTCCCAAATAGATCTATACCAGTACATACAAAATATACATAGCAATGAAAGAAAAAATTATAAAAATATTAACATGGCTGTTAGGTAATCTATTACAAATAATCAATATATTAAATTGAATAAATAATAAATGTAATTTCCCAATATAAGATTGGAAAATTAGAAAATAAAAACATGGAACAAATTGGTATTGTAAGGAAAAGAAATGAATGAAAAAAGGCACTAATAGCGCAATAATGAATCAGCAAAAAAAAAAAAAAAAAAAGGGGAGGGGGGGGGGGGCCAAATGGAACACCCATACCTAAAAGGGACATAAAAAATGAACAAGCAGAAATGGAAAAATCGTACATGAAAAATACATGACTACTAGGATGTATTGATAAACGAGTTGAGGTCCCACTCGACGTTCATCCCAAACGGAAAGAAGGACCTCAACTCGTAGATCCAGTAGGTTTCGAGGCGTGATACGCCACGTAATCGCGATTCACCCCTCCAGTGTGGGACAAATCTGTCTATGACCTGGAAGAGGGTGCCTGAAGGGTCTCTATTATGATGTTGCAAATAGTGTCTTGGTACCGTATGTTTGCTCTTTCCCCCTTTAATGCCGGTGATATGCTCATTGACACGAATGGAGAAGGTCCTGATGGTACGTCCGACATATTGTTTATGACAAGGACATGTTATCAAATAAACAATATATTGAGATGCACATGTGGCAAACTCCTTCATGTGATATACACGAGACGTTACTGTGGATGTAAAGGTTAGTAGCTTTTGTCTGCCTGCACTATTGTGGTGGCATACGTTGCACTTACGGCAAGGGTAAAAACCCTTGCAGTCTTGGAAGAAGGATATCTTTTTGGGTGGATCGATAACATTAGGGGCAATCTGCCCCTGAATGGATCGTGCACCTCTAAAAATCACTGGTGCTCGTTCGGGAAGAACGGGACCCAATAGTCTATCATTCAAAAGCACCTTCCAATGTTTCTTAAGGATGTTTCTGACCTGTTTAGACTGTATAGAATGCGTGGTGGTGAAAGCCCACTTAAAACTAGAGTCTGAGGTATTTTTGGGACGCTCCGTCAATGTGGCCGTTCTATCCACAGCCAAGACGGCATTAATCTCCTCATCCAAATGGTCTAGTCCATAACCCTTTTCAAGAAATCTTTTCTTGAGCAACTGTGATTGGACTAAAAAATCGGATGTTTTGCTACAGTTGCGGCGTAGCCTAAGAAATTGGCCACGTGGGATTGCTTTAAGCCATTGTTCTTGATGGCAACTCTCGACCGGAATGTACCCATTCCGGTCGGTGGGTTTGAAATAGGTTTTAAATTCCAAGTGGTCCTCCATGGCCATAATCTCTAAATCAAGGAAATGAACATGAGAGGAGCTGGCCTCATAGCTTAGGGAGATACCCCTATCATTGGAGTTTAAGATGGTCATATAGTCATCCAGGGACTGGCGATCTCCATCCCATAGGAGGAGGATGTCGTCTATGTACCTGGCCCAGAGGACTAACTCTGGCCTCCGGTCAACATAGACGACATCCTCCTCCCATTGTGCCATAAAAAGATTGGCGAGGCTGGGCGCGAATTTAGCGCCCATAGCCACGCCTCTCTTCTGTAGGAAGAACTGGTTCTGAAACCAGAAGTAATTGTGCCGAGTGGCAAAACGCAACAGTTGCATAATAAAGTTACGCTGTAGGAGGGGAAGTTGGGAATCCCTAGACAAAAAACTCTCGACCGCTTCAAAACCAAGC
This sequence comes from Aquarana catesbeiana, assembly GCF_042186555.1. NCBI lineage: Eukaryota > Metazoa > Chordata > Amphibia > Anura > Ranidae > Aquarana > Aquarana catesbeiana. The sequence continues at coordinate 434,113,276 of NC_133325.1, read as the reverse complement.
CGATGGGGTATGCACGTATAAAGTGCCGCCACATCGGCTGTGGCAAGGAGCATCCCTTTTTTGAAAGGCGTGGATTCTAAAAGTTTGATGGTGTCCCTCGTATCCTTTAAATACGAAGTGGTAGATCTAACCAGTGGTTGTAAATAGTGGTCCACGTATTTACCAATTCGAGCTGTGACCCAGTCAATCCCGCTGACTGTGGGTCGGCCAGGGGGATTGACTGGGTCCTTATGGACCTTGGGAAGATAATAAATTGTAGGGATACGAGGAGCAAGGGGGACCAAAAAGCTTTTTTCTTTTTTGTTCAGAATCCCTAAAGAAAAACCCTCATCTATGAGGGTTTTTCTTTAGGGATTCTGAACAAAAAAGAAAAAAGCTTTTTGGTCCCCCTTGCTCCTCGTATCCCTACAATTTATTATCTTCCCAAGGTCCATAAGGACCCAGTCAATCCCCCTGGCCGACCCATAGTCAGCGGGATTGACTGGGTCACAGCTCGAATTGGTAAATACGTGGACCACTATTTACAACCACTGGTTAGATCTACCACTTCGTATTTAAAGGATACGAGGGACACCATCAAACTTTTAGAATCCACGCCTTTCAAAAAAGGGATGCTCCTTGCCACAGCCGATGTGGCGGCACTTTATATGTGCATACCCCATCGGCTTGGTTTTGAAGCGGTCGAGAGTTTTTTGTCTAGGGATTCCCAACTTCCCCTCCTACAGCGTAACTTTATTATGCAACTGTTGCGTTTTGCCACTCGGCACAATTACTTCTGGTTTCAGAACCAGTTCTTCCTACAGAAGAGAGGCGTGGCTATGGGCGCTAAATTCGCGCCCAGCCTCGCCAATCTTTTTATGGCACAATGGGAGGAGGATGTCGTCTATGTTGACCGGAGGCCAGAGTTAGTCCTCTGGGCCAGGTACATAGACGACATCCTCCTCCTATGGGATGGAGATCGCCAGTCCCTGGATGACTATATGACCATCTTAAACTCCAATGATAGGGGTATCTCCCTAAGCTATGAGGCCAGCTCCTCTCATGTTCATTTCCTTGATTTAGAGATTATGGCCATGGAGGACCACTTGGAATTTAAAACCTATTTCAAACCCACCGACCGGAATGGGTACATTCCGGTCGAGAGTTGCCATCAAGAACAATGGCTTAAAGCAATCCCACGTGGCCAATTTCTTAGGCTACGCCGCAACTGTAGCAAAACATCCGATTTTTTAGTCCAATCACAGTTGCTCAAGAAAAGATTTCTTGAAAAGGGTTATGGACTAGACCATTTGGATGAGGAGATTAATGCCGTCTTGGCTGTGGATAGAACGGCCACATTGACGGAGCGTCCCAAAAATACCTCAGACTCTAGTTTTAAGTGGGCTTTCACCACCACGCATTCTATACAGTCTAAACAGGTCAGAAACATCCTTAAGAAACATTGGAAGGTGCTTTTGAATGATAGACTATTGGGTCCCGTTCTTCCCGAACGAGCACCAGTGATTTTTAGAGGTGCACGATCCATTCAGGGGCAGATTGCCCCTAATGTTATCGATCCACTCAAAAAGATATCCTTCTTCCAAGACTGCAAGGGTTTTTACCCTTGCCGTAAGTGCAACGTATGCCACCACAATAGTGCAGGCAGACAAAAGCTACTAACCTTTACATCCACAGTAACGTCTCGTGTATATCACATGAAGGAGTTTGCCACATGTGCATCTCAATATATTGTTTATTTGATAACATGTCCTTGTCATAAACAATATGTCGGACGTACCATCAGGACCTTCTCCATTCGTGTCAATGAGCATATCACCGGCATTAAAGGGGGAAAGAGCAAACATACGGTACCAAGACACTATTTGCAACATCATAATAGAGACCCTTCAGGCACCCTCTTCCAGGTCATAGACAGATTTGTCCCACACTGGAGGGGTGAATCGCGATTACGTGGCGTATCACGCCTCGAAACCTACTGGATCTACGAGTTGAGGTCCTTCTTTCCGTTTGGGATGAACGTCGAGTGGGACCTCAACTCGTTTATCAATACATCCTAGTAGTCATGTATTTTTCATGTACGATTTTTCCATTTCTGCTTGTTCATTTTTTATGTCCCTTTTAGGTATGGGTGTTCCATTTGGCCCCCCCCCCCCTCCCCTTTTTTTTTTTTTTTTTTTTTTTTTTTTTGCTGATTCATTATTGTGCTATTAGTGCCTTTTTTCATTCATTTCTTTTCCTTACAATACCAATTTGTTCCATGTTTTTATTTTCTAATTTTCCAATCTTATATTGGGAAATTACATTTATTATTTATTCAATTTAATATATTGATTATTTGTAATAGATTACCTAACAGCCATGTTAATATTTTTATAATTTTTTCTTTCATTGCTATGTATATTTTGTATGTACTGGTATAGATCTATTTGGGACATCTTGTGTCCGATTTAGGTAATGCTGCTTAGTATTGTTCAGTAATGTTTATTTTTTGTTTTGGTTTATCACCACTTGCTAGCACTATTTCACTTTAGTGCTGCCATCTAGTGTTTGCCATTATTATTGTTGATTTTCACATTGATGTTTTTAGCCATGTGACAGCACCAGATCCGATCATGTGATCGGGACTTGAGCTGAGGAGATTCGGTTTCCATGACTACCCTCTCCCATCCTGTGCACCTTTTGGTGGTTGTTGATTGGGTCAGGGAGCCGGGACACCGCCCCTTCACACCACATCACATGACCAGGAAGTGATTCATTACCAGGAAGTGATGTCCACTATTGTTTGACCAGGAAGTGATGCATTACCAGGAAGTGATGTCTACTATTGTTTGCCATGCGGTGGGGAGGTCTCCAGGCATCAGTCTCATTATTAGACTGCGCTATTGGGTCCTACACTCACCGGCTGTTTTATTCATGATTCTGATTGGTCTAGCGATCAACAGGATCCAGTTCCTGATTACTTGACCTTTGTAGCTCCACTGTGATTGGCTATAGGGGTTATCTTATTGGATTAGATATTTATATATAGGAGCAGCGTGAAGGGAGAAGCTCATGCCCCTGTTGAAGACCCCCTTGGTTGAAACGCGTCGGGCGATCTCCCCTTCCTTACGCTGCTTAGATTTTATTTTAATTGTGATCACTTTTATCCATTTTTTGTATGGTATTTTTAGAAATAAAAATCCCTGGTTTACCTGCACTATGCAGAAGCTTTTTATTTTTTATTTGCATATTATCCCGATGCAAGAAACTGCCTTCCAGTAGCCCTACTTCCATCACGGGGTCTGGATCAAATCTGTCCCCGGCTTCTCCTTGGAACACATCCTTGAGGTCTATTGGCTGATATCCAGTTGGCGGCCCTTCCTGATGTTTCTTCACCCCACCAGAGAAGTCAAGAAGGGAGACAGAGGTTCCACCGTTCCGGATATCGTTTTCCAGCCTAGGTTTGGCTCCATGCACCATTGACTCCATGTCATATGACAGTGGAGTCCACGTCATCTGGTAAGAGTACCCATCTTATCTTACTTCCTGATGTTTTCATTCTGATGCCCCATATCGAGATGTTGGTTTACAGCTACGGAAGTTCTGTACCCCGTTGTTGACTCAGTCACAGATCCACACCGTGCACCATTGACTTTATTTTCTAGTTTCACATCATTTTTTGGTCCATACCAGTTCCTCTTAATAATTTGAGTTTGGAATCATCCATTTACCATATGTGGATACTTTATACTGTGTTTGTTCATTTCATTTCACTTATGGTTTTTGCACATATGCTTTACTGTTCAGTACAGCATCTCTTACTTAATTGTTTCACTACACCCTAACTTCCTATTACTTCTTAGCGCTGCATTTTTTTCACATTTACCAGTTATTGTTTGTCACAATGTATGCAGCTGCTGGCTCACATATATTTTATTTTTGCTATTAGAGCGCAGTGTTTTCTTATTCTCTTGTACCAGCTGGGAAGGATGCAGGACAGGGTGCAGTAGTGTTGGAGGTTGTTCTGCCACCACGTCTCCAAAATACTACTAGTGGTGATTCTGCCACACCTCTCTTCTCCACCCCCTCCTCTTCTTCTTCCTCCATGGCCTCTTCCTGTGCTGATTTGATTTCAGAACCAGTTGTGCTCCATAGGCGTTCAAGGGGCTACGCAAGCACGCAGGCCAAAAGATGCCATGCGGTGCTTGAGCTGGTGTGCTTGGGAGACAGGAGCCACACTAGGGCTGAGATTCTGTCAGCTCTGCAGGGGCAGGTTCAGAGGTGGTTGACGCCATGCCAGCTTAAGGCAGGTATGGTGGTTTTTTGCGACAATGGCACCAACCTCCTCTCCGCTGGCACCAATCTCCTCTCCGCCCTCCGACAGGGACAACTGACCCATGTGCCCTGTTTGGCTCACGTCCTTAACTTGGTGGTGCAGCGGTTCTTCGGCAGGAACCCGGGCTTACAGGATGTCCTGAGGCAGGCCAGGAAAGTCTGTGTGCATTTCTGCAGGTAATATAATGCCAGTGCTCGGCTGACTGACCTCCAAAAGGAATTTAACCTGCCCAAGAACCGCCTAATCTGTGATATGCCCACCAGGTGGAACTCAACGTTGGCCATGCTGCAGCAGCTGCACATGCAGCAGAGGGCCATCAATGAGTACCTGTGTGACTATGGCACCAGGACAGGGTCAGGGGAGCGTGTTTTTTTTTTGCCACGCCAGTGGGCCATGATCAGTGATGCATGCACTGTCCTGTCACCATTTGAGGAGGCCATGAGGATGGTGAGCAGTGACAGTGCATGCATCAGTGACACTGTCCCCCTTGTCCACCTGTTGGAGCACACGCTACATGGAATAATGGACAGGGCACTTGAGGCAGAACAGAGGCAGGAAGAGGAGGACTTCCTTAGCTCTCAAGGCCCCCTTTATCCAGACATTGTTCCTGCGTGCCCGCCGATCACACAGGAAGAGGACAGGAAGAGGACAAGGAGGAGGAGTAGGATTGTGTCAGCATGGAGGTGGAGCCTGGCACTCAGCATCAGCAGCAGTCTTTAAGGGATCATTTACAGTCCCAAGAAACCCATGGACTTGTACGTGGCTGGGAGGAGGTAGCTGCAGATCATGTCGTCCTTAGTGACCCAGAGGACTCCGGACCGAATGCCTCAGCAAACCTACGCTGTATGTCCTCCCTGATCCTGCAAAGCCTGCAGAAGGATCCTCGTATTCGTGGTATCAAGGAGAGGGATCAGTACTGGCTGGCAACCCTCCTTGATCCACGTTACAAGGGTAAAGTTGCGGACCTTATTTTGCATTTGCAGAGGGAGCAGAGGATGAAACATCTTTGGGAGGCTTTGCAGAAAGGTCTGTGCAACGCGTTCCCATAGACTGGGAGGTTACAAACTCCTGTTCCTGGACAACGTGTTGCTGAGGCTTCGGTCAGTCAAAGATGGAGCGGTGAAAAGGTGGCCGTCTGACCGATGCGTTTAGACAATTTTTTAGTTCGCAGCCCCAAGGTATGATCAGTTCCAGCAACTATCGCCAGCGTCTGTTTTACATGGTGCAGGAATACCTAGGGGCAAGATCTGACTTGGACACCTTTCCCACAGAAAATCCTCTGGGTTACTGGGTCTTGAGGATGGATCACTGGCCAGAGCTTGCACAGTATGCAATTGAGCTACTGGCCTGTCCTGCATCCAGCGTTCTTTCGGAATGCACATTCAGTGCTGCTGGAGGTTTTGTAACCGATCACAGTGTGCGCCTGTCCAACGACTCGGTCGATCGACTGACCTTCATAAAAATGAATCAGTCTTGGATCACCACCAGCTACCAAGCACCTGATGCTGATGTAACCGAATATTTTTTTTTTAAATTTCTGTGAGGGGTTGCAGTGTTGTGGCACCAGTGCCTAAGGCCCAATTTTTCTGCCCCTGTTCAACAGGGACATGTAATTACAATTCTTGATCTAATATTTCACAGCAGGGCCCGTTTCTGCGCCCACCAAGAGTAACTGTGAGGACTTACAGTGTTGTGGCACCAGCACCACCACCACCAAAGACCAGATTTTTCTGACCCTGTTCAACAGGGGCATGTAATTACAATTCTTGATCTAATATTTCACAGCAGAGCCCGTTCCTGCGCCCACCAAGAGTAACTGTGAGAGCTTACAGTGTTGTGGCAACACCAACACCTAAGGCCCCAATTTCTGCAGAGTATATAGGGCAGGCCCCTACTTTCAAACATCCAACTTACAAACGACTCCTACTTTCAAACGGAAGGAGATAACAGGAAGTGAGATGAAATCTACCCCTAGGAAGGGAAATTCTCTCATGTAAGAGTTAATATGGGAAAAACGTGTCTCCTTTCCACTGATGCTTTATCACCAATCCTTGTTTCACTAAAAACCCCAAATTGTCAAAAAACATTTGTCATTGGGACAGAAAGTGAGGTAAAATCTTCTGAAGAGGTGCACAGACAGCAAAACAAATGTCACAGGGGTGATAACCCTTCCCTATGTTTTCCAAAAAGCTTAAAAATAGATTTTTTGGCTGGAGCTATACTTTAAAAATGTACCAGTTCAAAATTACGAACAGATTCTACTTAACAACAAACCTACAGACCCTGTCTTGTTTGCACCGCCTGCATACTGCTGTTCAGAGGGCCTGGGGCCCTGGGGCATTTTTTAATTTGGGTGCGGGGTTCCTCTTAATATCCATACAAGACCCAAAGGGCCTGGTAATGGACTGGGGGGGTACCCATGCCGTTTTTCTCACTGATTGTCATCCATATTAGCAGTTTTAAATTACTTTTATTACTTTAAAAATGTCATTTTGTGCAGGGACTGTTCTGAGCACAGGAAACAGGCGCCACTTTATAGGCATACTATAGACACCCCCCAGGTATGATATTTAAAGGAATATTTCACTTTTTTTTTCACTTTAAGCATCATTAAAATCACTTCTCCCGAAAAAAACGGCCGTTTTTAAAACTTTTTTTGCATTGATACATGTCCCCTGGGGCAGGACCCGGGTCCCCAAACCCTTTTTAGGACAATACCATTCAAATTAGCACTTTTGATTTAGAACATTCAAGTCCCATAGACTACAATGGGGTTCTAACGTTCGTGCAAATTTTCGGTCCGTTCACAGGTTCTGGGGGTGTTCGGCTCATCCCTACTAGTCAGCACTGTATAATGTACAATATAGTGCAAGAATACGGTGGTCAGAACTATCGAACGTAGAGAGTCAATCAGCCAGGACTACGTAACATACAACATAGTATATGGAGTGAGTGCTTAGAACTGCATATGTCAGGGCCTTGACTTGAACCTGGACATCTACTGTGTCTGGCAATGACTTTTCTTTTTTTGTTATTTAATCTTTTATTGTAGATTTTAAATATACATAATACACATTATCAGATAATACTTAACGCTCATTCGTTAATATAACAAAAACCCTCTACCCCCCTCCCCCCACCCCCCAGTCTTGATCTGTCGTCCTCATTGTCTAACTTCCTTATGCCGATTCAATCATTCCCTGTGAATATTTTCCTGACATTTTAAATCTGTTCCATCTTGCCTAGGTTGCTCTATTATTTTCAGTCCAGCCCTGCTCCTCACTCGTTAGCTACTCCATATTGCCAATGTGGTCCACTCTCTGTAACCACTCTTTAATGCCTGGCTTCTTAGTGCACAGCCATTTTTTAGGAATAAGCCCTTTTGCTGCGTTGAGCCAGGGTTTTTTTTGTATTGTCTCCTTGTTTTAGTTGTTCCATGGAACAAACAGTTCCAGGGTTGTTGAGGAATCCTTTTTCCTGTTATCGCCTCTATGTACTCCAGTATACCTTGCCAGTATTCCTTTATCTCTGGACTTTCCCACCATATGTGAAATGTTGTTCTTTGCTGTTTACAATTCCTCCAACAAAGTGGAGACTTAGTTGGCTGAATTTTATTAATTCTATCTGGCGTCAGATGCCAGCGTACCATACACTTGTAATTTGCCTCTATCGAGGTTGTGTCCGATGCATAGCTGTGCACTGCACCTATCATTTGTCTTTCATCTAGTTTTATGCCCATATCCTGTTCCCATTTTCCTATGAAGGGTATGATCCCCTGCCCACCTAGTTCTGATAATATTTCATATAATTGAGATGTCCCATGTCTTAAAGGATTTTTTTGTATTACAGAGCTTTTCTATTGGTGTTAACTCATTCTCCTCTCTGATTGGTTGGGGGATAGTGCTTATAAAGTGTTTTAATTGTAAAAACTCCCATGCATTTAGATAAGGCCACCCGTGTATCGATATTAAGTCCTGTTTTGTCATAATTTCACCGAGAGTTATAATATCCTTTAACTGTGCGTTATGAATTTGTTTACCCATCCGTGTCCCATTTCCTGGTGTGAAAAAAATTGTGCCTGTGAGTGGGATTAATGGTGAATTATACTTCCATTTTTCTTTACGGTAAAGTGTATCCCATATTTTAAATACTATTTTAGTTATCTGGTGTGTATTTTTACTGAGTGTTCTATATTTCGGTGGAATCCATATAGTTTTTTTAAGTTGTGTCCCAGAAAGTGTGTCTTCCTCCTTTACCCATCTCTTTTTAGTGTTTATATTTGCCCATTCAACCAATCTTGCTAGTATGATTGCCTTATAGTACCTACCCACATCCGGGAGTGACATTGCTCCTTTTTTTTTTCCTAGTTAGCAGATTATTGTTTACCCTAGGCTTTTTATTTTGCCATATATTTTGAGAGTATTGCTTTTATTACTTTAAAAAAACTTGGTGGTATTCCTATCAGGATCATCTGAAATTTATGTTATTTTTGGTAAAATCAGCATTTTTAACATGTTTATCCTTCCTATCCATGAAATTGATCTCCTTGCCATGTTTTTTATCTCGTTTTTAAGTTCATTAAGTAAAGGAATGAAATTGGCTTGGTATAATTTATCTAATTTAGATGTTATTTTAATTCTTAGGTATGTTATTTCTTCTTTTTCCCAAGAAAAGGGAAATTCTTGTTTTAATCATTTTTCCTTTTTTTTTAACTTATTCCTAGGTTCAATATTACAGTTTTTATGGGATTTATCTTAAAGTTCGAAAGTGCACCATATTATTTTAGCTCCTTTATTAGATTGGGTAAGGACAGCCTTGGTTTAGATATATATAGGAGTATGTCGTCTGCATATGCTGCAACTTTGTGTTCTTCCTCTCCAGCTTTTACACCCCCTATATCTATGTTTTTTCGTATTTTTGTTATTAGTGGTTTTAATGCAATTATGTATAGGAGTGGTGAGAGCGGGCATCCTTGCCTAGTCCTGTTGAACATCTCAAAAGCAGACGATATACTCCCATTTACCACCACCCTGGCTGTGGGGTGTTTGTATAAGTTGCTAATCCATCTCATGATTCTTGGACCCAGCCCTATACTCCTGAGGGATTCTATCATAAATCCTCAATCAACTTGATTGAATGCCTTTTCTGTATCAATCAATATTAAAATCATTGGGGGGCTGTACTCCTTCTTTTTATTCATTAGCAGAATGGTTTTAATACTGTTATCCCTACCCTCTCTTCCTGGAACAAAACCAGCTTGGTCAACATTTATGAGATCTGGCAATAGGTTTTTTAGTCTCGATGCCAGAACTTTAGATTATAATTTCGTATCAGCATTTAATAGTGCTATGGGTCGGTAATTGGAGCAATTAGTACTATCTTTCCCTACTTTTGGTATAACTGAGATATTTGCCAGAAGAGATTCTTTTCTTATTTCCTCATTCTCCCCTATTTTATTTAAGTAGTTACAAAGTTCTGGGACTAGTTGTTCTTTAAATTTTTTATAATATTTAATTGAAAACCCATCTGGGCCTGGGCTTTCCCCCCCTGGCGTTTCCTTTAAGGCGGTATAGATTTCATCATGAGTGATAGGTTCATCTAGTAAACCTGCACTCTCTGCTGTTATTTTTGGAAGATTAACTTCCGCTAGATATTTCTGTATTTTAGATTTTCCAATCTCTTCCTCTTTTCATGTCTCTTTATTTCTGATTGCATATAATGCACTGTAATATGTTTTAAAGGCACAATTATAACAAAAAAATTACTGCGCTATCCCTAAAAAACCTGTATAGATGATATACAGATTGTGTAAAGTGACATACAGCTGCAACTAGAAAATGTGAGACACCCACACTATAATACACATAGTTCAACAAGTAGCTGCGCTAAAATAATATGCTTAATATATAGTGAAACAGTATATATACCTCTCAGTGTGAAGGTTATGCACCCGTGAGGTAGGTGACAATAAGTGCTATTAAGAAAAACTTAGTAATACCCTATCCAGCAAAAATTATAGGTAAAAAATGGGTACATTTAGTCTATTCAAATGAATGCCAGGGAAGGAAAAAGTTCACTAGCAGAATGTTTCCTCAGAAATGGTTTAAGACAAGAATCCATGCGGTGTAAGTGCCACAGTAATACCACCAGGAAAGGACGTGATAACAGAAGGATTCCTCCACCAATGTAAATACTGCTCCTTACCAGCTCCTTTGATCTCCTGTCAGAGAGATCATGCAGGCATGTGGCTATCAACCCCAGCCACGGGTCTTGGCAATGAAGGGTCCCACTGTATCTCTCCACCACACGTCTTCTAGGTATTGGGTTAAACTCTGCAGCTTGTAGCTTCCATCAGTCCGGAGGAGAGGGGGGAGCCTTTTTTTTCCCAGCTCCAAGGGAGATCAATTTCCCTCTAATAAAGGCCTTGTGTGCCTACCAGATTGTTGCCTTTGAAACTTCTGATGTATTATTTATACTAAAGAATTGTTCTAGCTCAGTCTGTATTATTCTTCCTACTTCCTTGTCATCAATGAGGTCTTTATTTAATCTCCAGTGCCCTTTTCTCCGGTCCATATCTCTAAATATTATTTTTACAGTTACCGGGGCATGATCGGAGACAGAGGTTATTTCAATCGCTGCCTCCGTAATGTGCTCCAATATTTCATGGTCTACTAAGAAATGGTCCAACCTTGCGTATGTGTCGTGCACCGTGGAATGATATGTATAATCCTTTTTCTGTGGGTGTAGTATTGTCCATACATCAAGTAATTGTTGACTATGCTTTTTTTTTTTTTTTATCAATCTTAATTGTTTATTTTCTCGGCATGGTGCACGAGACGTGGTGTCAAAGCCATGATCCATTGAAAAGTTAAAATCTCCTGCTAGTATTAAATGTCCCTGTTTTAAAGTCTGTTAGAGCATTTAAAGCCCAGTTTAAGTATTTTTTGGGGCGTTTGTTAGGGCAAGATACATTTGCTAGTGTGTATCTTATTCCTTGGAGAGTCCCTTTCAGAAACAAAAAGCAACCTTCTGGGTCCACTTTCCTGTCTTCCAGGATGAAGCTGATATTTTTTGCTATCCCAAAAGCAACTCCTTTTGCCCTCTTATTTGGGGAGTCTGCATAATACCAAGTTGGGATCGCCGTGAGTATAATTCAGTATTTGAATCAAGTGATATATGCGTCTCCTGTAAGAAGGCTATATCTGCGAAGTACCTCTCCAACTCTTTAAGGATAATGTGTCTTTTTCCTCGGGAGTTCAGCCCTCTTACATTGTATTTTATAAACTTAACGTCTGTCATTTTTGAACTTATTTAAAATTCTTAATTTTACAGGTAGTTGAGGACAAACAGATCTTATCTCCCCCCCTCACCCCCCCCTCCCACCCATCCCTTCCTCCTCCCATCCCAGTCTCACTACCCCGCTCCCCCCCTTTCAGGTGGTATCTTGACCCCATGGTCTGAAGCAGTCCTTGAGGGACCTCTTTGCCCCCTTGCTCCCTTTGACCAGAGGTGGAGTTCTGTATGGCGTCGCCCGCACTCATCTCACCTACTACCAGTGAGGTGGTACTAGAGCATGCCAAGAGGCCAAGTCTCACCCTCACTGCCATTTAATTTTAGTCTTTTCATGTCATGTTTCCCTCCAGGCCCAGCCTGCCCCCAATCCCTCCCGCCCCCAGTCTCTCACAGAAAAAAAAAATCAATAAGTTCTTTTGAGATCACTCGGTACTATTGCAGTCATTTATCTTAAGTCTTTATGCCGGCCTATTTTCTATAAGTCTTTCGGTGTAGGAATATCCAATTTTCTGCAGAATTCCACAGTATCTTTTATAAACCTCAGTCTGGCTGTGCAACCATTTTTTCTGCCAATCAGACACGAGGGGAAACCCCAATTATATTGCACTTGGTTCTCACATAATATTGCCAATAAAGGTTTTAAGGCTCTCCTCCTTTTCAAGGTTTCCTGTGATAAGTCTTGAAAAAAAGAATGTGATTCCCCTCGTGTTCGACGGGTGACTTCCCCCTCAGATTTCGCCATAGTTTATTTTTATCTTCACAGTTCGTGAATCGCACAATAATGTCTCTTGGGGTCTCCTGTGGTAGTTTTCTTGGCCTTCTTAGTCTATGAGCTCTCTCAATCTTTATTGGGCTTGTTATTTCTTTATTCATCAAAGAGTTACAGATCTTTTTTATAAGTTCTGTTAAATCTTCTTAGTGAGGAATCTCAGGTACTCCACGTATCCTTAGATTCTTACTTCTGTCTCTATTTTCTTGGTCCGCTAGTTTATATGCTTGTTTTTGTTGTACTATTTTCAAAGATTTAATTTCTGCTTCTAATTTCCTCACACCGATACTGTTATTTTCAGATATTTTTTATACTTCTTCCACTCGTTCGAGAACATGACCAAGGTTTCTATGTATTCTTTCCATTTCGTTTTTCAGTGATTTTTCCAGAGCAGCAAACATAGATTCGATTTTGGTCTCTTGGTTCAACATCAAAATCTGACTCCTGTTCTATTCTAGATTCTGACAGGGTATCTGTCTCTTGTGTTATTTTATTTTATGACTTTTTCTTTTCCTTCTTCTTCTCATTATTCTCTATCTGACTCCTTTTAGTAGGTTGTTGTTTATCCGTCGATTGCTTCTCTACGTTTCCCACTTGTGTAACATATTTGTTCATAAGGCCTGGGCTGGTGGTTAAACTTAAGCGGGGTGATTTAGGGGTTGCTCCTCCTCTTGCCGCCTTTCCCCTCATTGTTCCCGAGAAATTATTGTTCTTCACTGTCCCCCTTATTTTTATTAAAGTCCTTCTCTTACATCTTTAACTTAAAAGATGTGATCTTCGTCAGGTTTATTTTAGAGGGCGCAGTGGAGGGATGGTGGATTACCTACCTCCTCTTCGCACCTTCTATCGATGTTCCCCTCTCCAAACTCCCAATTTCAACTCTCCTCCTCCACTCCTTATTCGTTTAGTAATTTTTCATTTGTATGTAAGATGCGATATCTCAATACATATAGGTACCTCCCAGTCCCATCCTGTGCCCTTTTGGGGGGTCTTCACAACTTTGCTTTTCTCTTGCAGTCAGGGGTGTATGTATATACACTTCAGGGGATCTGGGTTTTCATAGATTTTTACTGTAGTATAAATGTGTATTTATTTTCTTAGAGCATTTATGCCTCTATCTCTTTGTCCATTTATGTCATTTGTCTCCTGTGTCTGTCCAGGTTTATTTGTTTTGTACAAGATTACAGTTTTATCTGATCTTATGTATCGTATCCCCTTCTGTGGTGTTATTGCACTGTGTAACTATTGTTGGTGGTGAGATTTCATAAACTTTATGAGTTTGATTCACAGTGTAATATGTCTGAAAAAGTTTTATCTTGTACTCACCACCTCGTGTTCTTCAAGGGATATGTCTTTTCAGCGCACTGCGCCTCTCTGCCTTCTGGATCCAGGTAGATGTATAGGAAGACAAGGGGGGTGAGGGGCTCCACCCTCTGGATGCCAGAGGCAGTCTCCGGAAAGTCTCTAATCTCTGCTCCACAGAGCAGTGCTGTATCCCATCCAGAGAGGGCTCTATGCTTCTTCCTCCTTACTCTGCTGTTTGGCAAGACGGTGTCCAGGTGGGTATGGGAGATATCTCAGGGGAGGATGACCCCCCCCCCCCTATAAGCTCATGGTGGATGGGTAACAATTGTGGGTTACCATGGGGGTGCTAGGTGCGTCTGGGGTTAAAGGCAGCTTACTGTCTGTTCCACTCAATAGTAATTGCTGGCCGGCTGATAGATCCTTTCTGTCCCGCTTGATTGGGACGTGGAGCATACAGGCTCCAAGATCAGCCCGGTGAGACTACAACTGGAGTGGGCGTGCTTACGATCGGTGTCCGTGAGATCCAGTGGGGGGAGGGGAGCCGATCAGTTTAGAAGGTCATATTCGATCGATTAGCAAAGAGCATGGAGCGAGACCCGGCTCACTCCGGTAGACTATAGCTGTGGATGCGCGCCATTGCCAGACTCCTCCCTCGGCAGCTACGCTGTTCTCTGTTCTGTTCCTGATAAGAATGCTTGGGTATACCTGGAGTCCAGCTTTAGGTCTTTGTCCTGAACAGTCCCCTTCTCCCAGCACGAGGTGACCTGGCAATGACTCTTCTCGCTGAGCTATCGGATAACACTACATCTGATCCATTGGACAACCCTGCCTTGTGCCTTGACTTCTGCTGAACCTTGAACTCTTTGCTCCTCCCATTAACTTCCTGATTTAAGCTGTGTCTCTACAGTTCCTGTTCGCTAGATTATTGTGCTCTCTCCAGCCAATATCTTATTCTGCCTTCCCTGCTGCCGTCCCTATCTTGGCTACCACTAGTTACTGACCCTTGGCTTGTTCCTCGGCTATGCTTCTGCCTGATCCCAACCTGCAACTATTCATTACTGACCTTTAGCTTGTTTACTGACTACGCTTCTGTTTGATCCATGTCTGCTATATCCACTTCAGGACCCTGGCTTGCTCCCCTCCTGGTGGGGTGTTCCTGAGGACCGCAACCTGATATCCATCTCAACAGAGCTCTGGTGAACACCAGTTAGTACCCTGCAGCTCAGATGAGCCTGCATCATCCACCAGGGTGACCTGCTTGTATACCTATCCTGCTGGTCAGTGGAAGTCCCGCTACTGCTATAGCAACTGGTCATGGAGCCTGACCCCTGTTCGTGACAACATGAAGTGTATAGTGTAATGGTCTGAACTGTGTAATATACAAAATATCATATGTGGTGCAGCAGTCAGGACTGCATAAAATACATCATAGTATAGAATATTGCAGTCAGGACTGTGTAGTTAGTGTTCCCCCTCATTGTGTAACATACAACATAACATATAAGGTAAAGGGGTTAACACCAAGCAGCATATAGAGTATAGTGAGTCAGGACTATGAACAATGTTAGTTGCTCAATGTGCTCCCCTATACTGGTGCACAGTGATAATTTTGCCCCATGTTGGTGGCCAGTGTACCACTTTACATGGTCAGTGCTCAGTATGTCCCATTTTATCGGTGGTCAATGCTCTGTTTGCCCCCTTGCATTATTGGTCAGCGTGTCCCTCTTATATTGGTGGTCTGTGTGCTCCCCTACATTAGGGGTTAATTTATATTGTGTCCCCTTACATCGACAGTGTTCAGTGTGCTTCCTTATAGTGGTAGTCAGTGCTTGGTGTGCTCCCTTACATTGATTGTCAGTACACATTGTACTCCTGTACATTAGTGGTCAATGGGCTCCCTTATATTGGCAGTCAGTGCTCCGTGTTCCCCCTTTCATTGGTGGTCAGTGCTCAGTGTGCACCCTTACACTGGCAATCAATACCTGGTATGCTTCCTTAGATTGGCAGTCAGTGCACAGTTTGCACACTTACATTGATAGTCAGTGCTCAGTGTGCCCACTTACATTAGCAGTCAGTGCTCAGTGTGCCTCCTTACACTGGCGGTCAGGGCTCAGTTTGCCCCCTACATCAATGGTCAGAGCTCCTTTACAATGATGGTTAGTGTGTCACTTGGTGGGCAGTGGCCCACTTTACATTGTTTGGCAGCGCTCAGTGCGGCCTCATACATTGGTGGTCAGTGCTCAGAGTGTTCTTTTACATTGGTGGTCAGATCTCAGTGTGCCACCTTGCGTTGGTGGTCATTGCTCTGTGTGTTACCTTGCATTGGTGATCAGTGCTCAGTGTGCCCTTCCACAATGGTGACCAGTATGTCACTTTACATTTATGGTCAATACTAAGTGTGTTTCCCTAGATTAGTGGTCAGTGGACACTCTTATATTGCAGTTAGTTCTCAGTGTGCCCCCTTACATTGGCAGTCAGTGCTCAGTGTGCCCCTTTACAATGAGGGTCAATGAGCCCCTTTGCAGTTGTGGTCAGTGTGCCCCTTTATATTGGTTTACAGTGTGCCCCCCTTATTATTGCACAGTTTATACAATCATACATAATCAACAGCAGTATACCTATGGTCTTGGTGGTGGTATTAACAGCAAGCAGAAGGGGAAGCATGAAGACTGATGGAGATGTGGCTGGTAGAAGTGCTGTGCTGCTTCACAACATATCGGTGCCAGCACATACATAGAGGAGTGAGTTAGGGGTAGGTGCACTGCCTGCATTAAGAAGCTAGGTCTGCCCGCAATCATTGTGACAAGTGAGGACCTAGGGAGAAGTGCAATGGAAAGTTCTGCAACAAAATGATGGTTGGTGATGGCTGCTGTAGGAGGTGCCATGGGAATGCTAGGATAATTGTTTGGGGTGCTATAGCACACCCATGTACCCCCTGGCATTGGATGTGAGTCACTGACCTGCAGCAAGCATAAAAGTAAGAAATACTGCTAACACATATACAGCATGCTTGTTCTGGCACTGTGACCGAAAAGTACTGAATTTTTATTTTTATTTTTATTTTAAGGAGCTCTAATTGTACCTCCAAACCAAACATGTGGTTGAAACTTATTGCAGCCAGTTTAGTCTAAATGGCTGCTAACATAGACCATAATCCTCCTTATATCAAATATAATACAATACCAAATATCGTATTTTTACATACAGTAGCTATATTAATCGTTAGCAAATTAGATTAGTAGCCACTTTAAGCAAGTGTAGTGAAAAACAAAAGGATTTCTTTATAAAAACCTATTTATAGAGATACAGAGTTTAACCATCACACATACACTTATACAGTATGTACGGTGTTTTTATTGCTGTCTTTTTTTGACTGGCACATATATTAAGGTATGTTGCTAAGACAGCTGAAAACGTAAAAATATCTGCTGAGCTTTCAAGAGTTAGATGCACAGATTTGTGACCCAGATCTGACCAGTTTATTAAAGGTTTTTACCTGAGCAGTTCAGAGACAAAGAGGTGGAATACAAACAGATGGGAAGAGAGTGCTCAAAACAACAGGGATCTGGAGAAAGCAGAACATGTTTAAGTGTCTGGCTCAGAGCTGTTGAACAATATGATGCTTTTTCTAAAATGCTTGTGCATACAATAACTAAAGAAAAAATGTAGAAATTTGTGCTTATTTCCACCCACATGTATTTAAGAAGTACAGACATAAGTTATTTTATATGAAAACAACTCTGATAAGTTGAAATCACAGTAAATTATACAGTATACCATCATGTGAAAAATGTCGTACTCTCTATAGAAATTGCTGACTCTTTCAACATATCTGAACAGTCAAACATTAGATCTTTTGTCAAAACGTGCTTTAAGATTAAGGTGATTTTATCAATCATTTGTTCAACAAAAATATTGATATACAGTATGTAATGGTGTACTCTGGAAAGAGTATGTACACACTTGGCATTACAAACTGATATTGTATAACTGCATGCCAGTTTCCGACATTGAGTCAGTGAAATTTCTGACAATTTCCATAGAAAACTCCTTCATCTGCTACATAGTTGTGGGTTTCCTTGCATGAACTGCCAGTTTCAAAATGTCCCTACCAAACTTCAAGGGAAATTTAACCAGGACACTAACTAGGACAGTCCATAATCTCATATTACTTCTTTTTGAGTCATTCCTTGATGGATTTGCTAGTGTGCTTTGGATCAGTGGAATAATTGATTTTAAATAATTTGGCTAATCTTTAAATAGCAATCTTCACTGTTAGATTCATTTCATAGGCATCCACAACTTTCTTATTAAGAACTCTATAAATCTTGGCATGATGACACCTCACATGTGTAACGGTACCCCCGTAGGGCCTTCTAAAAGTTGTGGTCCACCTGTCACTCTGCCCAGCCTGGCTTTCACTTCTCAATCACATTGAGTCAATGAACAGTCCATATGCTTGTTTTTTTGTATTTTTATTGAGGGATTTGAACTTGGATAGGGATGGGAATATATGGGATGCCCAGTAGAATAATAGAACCGTCAATTCGGGACAAACTATGTACACACTTTGTACATGACACTTCTTCAAACTCCTGCAAAAAACTTGCTTGCAGACTATCACTCTCTCTCTCTCCTGCACAACATTTGACTCCAGGCATAGCTTGCACATGGTTAGGCCCAACACTGACTCAGTCAGGCCCTAGAAGTTGCCATTTGAAGGCAGAAACCGTAGGTCCCTTTTTGTGTAGCAAAAATAGAAAGTCTTTAGTGCTAGCTGTCCTATGGGTAACTACTGCTCCCAGCAATCCCTCTTCAGGCCCTGCCAGCCATCCTGGCTGCAGCTGCCTGACTCTACTGCCTGTGACATTGCAATACTCACTGGCTTCACACTGTTGCCTCTCAGTCCTCTCTGGCATACCTCTCCAGTCCTCCCAATAGCACATGTCAGGCTGCACACACTCCGATAGTTCCCTCCTGAAGACCCGCCTGCACTAGCTCCTGCTGTCCTCTCTGACTCCTCTCTGTGCCTCCTGACCAGATCCTGCATGCGTTCCCGAAGGGATCCTTCCTGCACCCAAATCCCGGGCCCAAGGTCACTCCCCCAGAATGGTGGGTGCCCTCAAAGGCCCAGACAGCCTAGTACTCATCCCCAGTTCCTCCTCCCAACAACTCCTCCCTAGCTAGGCTGACTTTAAGGAGGACTTCCCCCTGCCAATCCAAGTTGGGGATTGGTCAGAGCTCCTTAGAACACCCCAGGCAGCTCCACCTCTCTTCCGCTCCTCTCTTCTAGAAACCTTTACAAGCCGGAGGGAGGTAACCGAGAAGTGATACTATCTGTGAGTCACCAGCCTACCCTGAGCCTACCTCCCGGAGGGAGGTAAACGAGAAGTGATACTATCTGTGAGTCACCAGCCTACTCTGAACCACTCCCAGCCCACACAGATCAAAACAAACAGGCTTAGCTTCCAGCTTGGTCTGCCTAAATTTGCCTGCACTTTCCACAAATCTCACCTCTAGCACCTACCTAAGTAGAGGGTGCTACACATGTCAAAATGAAAGCTTTAGAGAACTATATTGATTGTGGCATGATAAAACCTCTCATGACAAAAGCACAGATAATGCCAGACCCTAGATGTCTGAGGTTTAAGTAAGACAGGTTTTATCTGCAAACAAAACATGGGTTGAGCTGGCAAAATGGAAGCACAATGATGTTAGGTATACTTACCTGCATGGCATGATGCAAGATCATAGAGCCCTTGCACAACCATCCACTACACTGCACAACTGTCATACTCACCTACTCTGCACTATCGAATTCTATAGCAACTGCTCCTCTTCTCAGTTACACCACTGGGCTACAGCACTTCTACCAACAACAACAAACATGTTTGCACATATTACATACATTTTTTACTTACCTATTGCTTACTTGCAGTTGAACTGCTCACACTTTTGTTCCTCCTCCACTATTTTTCTATTATACTCCTACAGCACTCTTTTCAACTATCTACCCCCTTTAATGTGGCATGAAAACATACGGAAAAAAAAGCAATAGTTAAAGGGATAAAAAAACTACCTATTTTGGGTGGTTGATGATTCTTCACTGATGACAAAACCACTGTCCTCATTTAGAATGTATACAGTGCCCATTCAAAAAAATTAAATCATTAATCTAAAACACTTTGATCATTAAAACGCAAAGTTACAAAAATAAGCATATATTTTGATCCTTATTAACATTATTCAGGGTATCTACCTGCTACAGTAGAGGGATGTTCCTGATCATATGATGTCTGCACGTGATCATCTTCCAGCTACAATGTTGTACCCGCCAGCTAGGGATGAGCTGAACACCCCCCCAGTTTGGTTTGCAGCAGAACAGGCAAAAAATTTGTGCGGACATGCAAACACCATTAGTCTATGGGGTGCGAACGTGAACAATTAAAAGTGCTCATTTTAAAGGCTTATGTGCAAGTTATTGCCATAAAAAGTGTTTGGAGACCCGGGTCCTGCCCTAGGGGACGTGTATCATTGCAAAAAAAAGTTTTAAAAACAGACTTTTTTTTTGGGAGCAGTGATTTTAATAATACTTAAAGTGAAACAATAAAAATGAAATATACCTTTAAATATCATGCCTGGGGGTCTCCTTAGTCTGCCTGTAAAGTATCGCATCTTTACCATGTTTATAACAGTACCACAGCAATTGTATGTTTTTGCATCGTTCTCGATTATTTACGGAACACATTGTCAGGGATCTACTGTGAAAAGACGGAGGTGCATGCGTCTGCACATGCGCATACGGATACCAGTCAGAACGTGTCTGTGTGCGTGCACGTGCATGAGGGCACGCGCCGGATGTGTGTGTACACGCATTTGACGCTGTTTGGCGCCAATAGGCCTTTAAAAGGACAGTAGCTGCACAAGTGCAGTGTTGTTTGATCTGCAGCTAGTGATTCCTGAAACCCTGCATCTGCCTTCTGATCACCTGTATTGAACCGGCTCTGTTTGACTTACCCGATTTCTCCAACTCTGACCTTGGCTTGCCTTGACCCTGTTATAAGGACTTCTTGCTGATACCTTGTTGCCTGTTCTCCTGACTCTGCTTTTGCTACAGCCCTACTTGCCTGACTACCTGTGTTTGACCTGGCCTGTCTCACTCTGCTCCAGCCTGCTGATCAAGTTCCGTTTGATTATCTGTGCCTGACCTGGCTTGTCTTACTCTGCTCCAGTCTGTATCTGCCAGCTTCCAGGTCGCTGACCTGCACCTGCCTCCGCTGACATCAGCATCTGGACCTTCCTGGTGGCTCATCATCCATCCATCTGAGTCTACACCACAAACAGGCACTCCTACCTCACTGCGCTCTCGAGTCTACTGTTGCCACTCCAGTGGCTCTTGAGCCAGGGCTGCAGGAGAGGTCTCCTCCTATATGTCAGACTCTACTACACGGTACGTAACACACATAGCACAGTGTGTGATTCAGGGATTGGGATCATCTCTAACTTTGGCACAACATGGGCATGTTAGTTTTGGTAATGCTTTTCCTTATGTGTAAGCATTGGGCTAGTGCTGTGTGTGCGGTCCCTGCTCTGGATTGCAGACATTGCTATCTGAAGCGTGTTCCTTTGGGCTTCTCATTCCTCCCCCTGTCTGTTGGGAGGGAGGGGCGGAGCATCATGCAAGGCTGTTGGGTGTGTTTTCTGACTCGGAGACTGTCGCCGGGAACGGCCCCTCTATGTTTGTTATAGTTTGCTACCCCCCCCACCCTGCGTGGTTGTGCGTGTGGGGAGGCGGATGTTCGGCACACTTTGGAGGTTGTGAGGTTGTGCAATCGTATTGATGTGTCGCCCCGCCTCCTTTCTCATCACATTCGTTGCCTCCTTGCTCCTATTCTGCATGTTACGTCGGTGGCTACACCACCTGCCGACTCCGTGCACAGTGATATTCTCTGCCTCGTACAAAACACACACCCCTTTATGACACCACCCAATGATTGACGCACCATCTAGTGCGCATGTGCAGCCATCTTTGTGAGAGATAAAAGGAGGAATTTCCCATCTGCTTCCACCCACACTACAGGATAAATGCTTGTTCATCTTGGACCTAACCAGACATCGTTCCTATTTACAAAAGGTTAGTGTGCAGTTATTATGCCTAGTGGATGGCTGCTGCTGTTAGGTTCTATGTGCACTGATTGATGTGATTGATCCATTTTACACATATTTGATGGATATAGCCATTTACAAAGCGGTATATACAGTATCTCACAAAAGTGAGTACACCCCTCACATTTTTGTAAATATTTTATTATATCTTTTCATGTGATAACACTGAAGAAATGACACTTTGCTACAATGTAAAGTAGTGAGTGCACAGCTGATATAACAGTGTACATTTGCTGTCCCCTCAAAATAACTCAACAAACAACCATTAATGTCTAAACCGCTGGCAACAAAAGTGAGTACACCCCTAAGTGAAAATGTCCAAATTGGGCCCAATTAGCCATTTTCCCTCCCGGTATCATGTGACTCGTTAGTATTACAGGTGTGAATGGGGAGCAGGTGAGTAAAATTTGGTGTTAATGCTCTTGTAAGGGAAATTTGTACGTTCTGTATATAATTGTATTGTATTTTGTATGTATTGCACACTGCCCTCACTGTGCACACAGCACTAATAATGTTTTCAGTACATGTTTACATTCTAATCCTGATTAGAATTAGCCTGCCTATGTAACGCCCCTTGTTACCATAAATGTACAATTGTAATATTAATGTGATACCTACGTAATCATGTGCATAAAAACCTTCAATTGCGTCATAATAAAGCAGAACAGTAATTTGGAAAGATGCTGAGCGTATCTTTTGTGTCTGTTCCCTACTGCAGTAGTTATTGTTAATTTGGAACCACTAATCAATATGAGGATAGGAGTTGCCTATCATCAATTTAACTGAGTCAGCATGGCGAGCTTTGCCTTAGGAGGGGATTCCAGGTGACCCTGAGTATCCGAAACGAGGAGCTTGAGACGATCCGAGAATTTCTGATAATCAGCCGGCTGAGGTAAGCCTTTTGCTTACATTTGCGTTATCAGACTTCCTTGATCGGTAAGGCATTTTCGGGACAAAGGGTACCTATTTTACTCCCCTTAATCGAACTGTATTTATTGGTGGTTATATGTTATGTTGTCCCTGTCTATTGTCCATCGGAGTGTTATAGATAAGAAAGGGTAGAATAGTGCTGTTCACAGGTATATGAAGTACATCTGCTAGATAAAGTAGTTTAGAGGCAAGAGGGTATAGGCACACGTAGAGAAGAGAGAAGACTGGCCAGTCATTATGGGCATTGAATTAAGTAAGGGAATGAAGGGTAAGAGACCCTCAAAAATGCCTAGCGCAAGAGGAGCGCTATATATGAACCAAAGGTGCGGTTCCGCCTATACTGAGCCCCTAGATTAATGGTTAGAGTGGACAGGGATCCACAATGGGTAACTGGGTTACCAAAGGCCATAGGAACTAAGAATCATGCAGAGTAAATAGCTAAAGAAACAGTTATCTATGTGAGCAGGATGGATCAAGGGTGACATTAACACTAGACAGAAAGGGACATTTTCATGTTAAGTTGTGGGATGAATTTGGGGTCAGGCACTACAACTAGTAAAAATCAGAAACAGAGAAATGAGAGGTAAAACAGAATACTTTATATGTTGTCAGAGAGGGAAGATGGGATGAGTACTCTGGCTGCCCATCTGATCATAGAAGCTAGATATAAAAGATATCTGAACAAAATAAGGAATGCAGAATTTATGCAGGGAAATATTAAAGAGAGTGAGAGAATGATATCCATGTGTTGTGTACAAATGGGAAAATGTAAGCGATTTTAGAGAGATATTGGTATGTGTGTGCGAATGCTGGGACCTTTAGTTCTATTGCTTGTGTGTCATGTACGCAGATGTGACCCCCTCCTTTGCGCTCTCATGAAAGAAATGTGGCTGGGATGAGAGGTCAGTGATAAGCTGGAAGGACACCATGCCAATTCCAGTTTTTTAGACAAAACATGTGCCGGGTTAACGAATCTAATGGTAAACAATGTGATCACAATTATTTTGAATCTGTTTTCCAAACATGGTAAAATGAAGGTTACATTTAACCGTGTATTATACAAATTGAAAATCTTTTGAGAGTGGAAACAGTGAATTAAAAAAAAGGGAAATTAAGTAAAATTAAGTAATAATGAGTATTCATTTCTAATATGAGTTTAACAATTTTATTAATAATATAGATATATTGAAACTGGTTTAGACAACCTTTGGTTGGAAATGAAATCCAGGTTATTGGGGAAATTTGTAATGAATGAGATTAGTTTAGATTAAGATAACAATTTTGTAATTTTACATTTATACAATAAGCCCTTATTGAGAGAAAAAAAAGATTAAGATGAGGTTGTTATTTTGAATAAAGCTGCCATAATATTTAACAAAGCCAAGATGGATGGGATACATAAGAAGTTCTTCTACAAAAATGAAATTTTAAGGTTTTTGATAATAACTTGATGTGCGGTCCATGATGTGAGAGTAATAATAAATAGAATTTAAATGTAACAGACCCATCACATCAAGTCCACACACCCTGTTAGGATAGATGCCACCTGCAGCCAGTTGTTTTATAGTTTTTGATGCTTTCTGGTCCATCATACAGATTGTTGATCCTTTTGTTTTTATTTATTTTTATTTTTGAAATCCAAAGCAGAATGTGTGGATTGTGAAATGATGTGCCCCTTCTCCTTGTAAGTACAGTGGTATAAGCAGAAGAACAGTTTGGATTTATGGGCATCTCTCCATGAACGCAGGGTATTATCATTTATCATAATATTGCCAGGAAAAAGTTGTTTTTTGAAACATGAAACTGGAGTTCTTACACAAACAGCGTGATAGAAAACAAGCCATTGTAATATATTTATGCAAGCTGGACCCAGTAATGAAGGGTTCATCCCGATATATCAGAGCTGTAGCTTTTATGCAAAAGTGCTATTAGACAAAGTTAGATATTGTTTTGGTCAAACATTTAATTTTTAATGGTCCGACATCCTGCACAGCAAATATACAGCTAACTAAATGTTTGTCTAATGAAAGGTTTAAAATATGAGTTTGTTTATGTACAAATCTAACAATGAAAAATGCGTACATTTATTCAAAAGAAAGGAAAAGACGCATGTGTTAAATTGATGGTGTGGGAATCAGCTGCTGTGGGCCCAGTGCAGGACACACTCCCTGAAGACCCAGATATTACATTTTTGTAGATTTGAGTATGCAGTTTATCACCCAGAAGGATACTCTGTATTCAAAGTCATTGGATCCTTTTTCCCCAGCTCAAGAAGCAGAGCTCCATGTTATAGCAAAGCCTGTGAGCTATAAAAAGAGTGTATATTTATATAGATAGTCGAGATATAGAGAGCTTTTGGTTCCATTTAAAGGGCCAGAAGTTTGTTTTTACTTCGGCAGGTAAACCAATCAAGCATGCCAAGTTAATTTGATTGGCTGTTTTCAGCCTTCCAGGTTCTTGCTGAGGTAGCCATATTAACTTTCACACATGGAAGCAGACCAGGTGACTAAGGATGCTGCATTTACAGCCCCGGACACTTGATGGGTCTGTGCAACTCACAGATTCCACCCTAGTTCTGGCCCAGTATAGTTGGGATTAATAATTCAACTTTAAGGACCCCAGAACGAGAAGAACAAGTGGTCCACGGGGGGCAACTTCTTATGAAACAGGACTTTGGAAAAGGTGATCATTTATGTCTGCCAGCCACTCTTTTCCCTTCAGCTTGACACATGGACCGTGTCATCAGTCACAAGCAGTTATGGCTGCCTTGGTAAATGAGCGTGGGATAGAGCCAGGGTTCTCCACAGTTGTTTTTATAACATACCACTTCTTGTTTTACCTGTTACCAAAGGTGTTACCAAAAGCTGAACATCCCTCCCAGAGATTACAAAAAGATATATCCAGATGCCCAAGTCAGGATCTTACGAGTATGCATTTTGTCTGTATGGACATGTTTTCTGGATGTCCAGTGGCAAATGCTACTGAAAAGGCCACAGTAAAAAGTGTTATCAGAAGTAGTTTGTAAGTACTGAGTGCCAGAAAGTACAGAGAGTAACAGAGGAAATCATTTTTATAGGAGAGTCCTTACTAGAAGTTTTGGGGTTTTATTTTTACACCCCCTACTGTCTACAATGTAGCGGACAAAGTAGAGTAAGAAACTTTTGCCTGAATGTTTTCTTATATTTTATGAAGCCCCAAAGGGGATGTTGGACTGTCTCCCTATGGGATTTGGTTTGGGAGTGTGTTACTCACTTGCTTATATTTTGTCTCAGCAGCTGAAGTCCTCCATTTGGATCTCACAGAGAAAGTTGCTGATCTTTTAAGGTTTTTTGACAAACTCATTTATGTTTTTTCTCCCCAATTCCAGATCCTAAAAGTTTGGAAGGATCTAAAACTAAAGCCAGGTGACTTGTGGATTGTTAAGAGACATTTATATATAAGGAAATGTTTGGAGACTCAATACAGCATCTATTTCATGTACAGTTTTTGCAAAACTTGAAGGAAAAGTCACCTGGATCCACACCAGACACTGCAAAAATTACTAAATTAAAGAAATCTCTGTGTTTGATTTGCTTCCCTCTTGTGAACACAGTCTAGGGTACTTTTTGATTGAAAAGCAGTTCAGCCATGTTGAAGTCACATTTGTCTTTTGTACGTCTTCCATTTTATGTAGAATTGTCTGTGTTTACATATGCTGATAAGTCAGCATGCCAACAATTCAGCTAGAAGGCCATTCTGGCCACAGGAGTGTACAGCCAGTACTCTGTAAATATGTCTTATCAATCATTTGTTTTTCACAATGAAAAGTCATTTGGTAATGAAAAAAGTTGCTCAGCTATTATTTTCTCCACAATGGAGTTTTTTTGCCTCTTTGGCCAAGACTACCTCCACCTAAGCGTGAGGAGGTTCCAGGTTAAAGGTTATAGCAGGTATGGTTAGTGATCAAAATATTGATCAAAAGAGGGGAGACTGTAATGGAAATTTGTACGTTCTGTATATAATTGTATTGTATTTTGTATGTATTGCACACTGCCCTCACTGTGCACACAGCACTAATAATGTTTTCAGTACATGTTTACATTCTAATCCTGATTAGAATTAGCCTGCCTATGTAACGCCCCTTGTTACCATAAATGTACAATTGTAATATTAATGTGATACCTACGTAATCATGTGCATAAAAACCTTCAATTGCGTCATAATAAAGCAGAACAGTAATTTGGAAAGATGCTGAGCGTATCTTTTGTGTCTGTTCCCTACTGCAGTAGTTATTATTAATTTGGAACCACTAATCAATATGAGGATAGGAGTTGCCTATCATCAATTTAACTGAGTCACTCTCACTCTCTCATACTGGTCACTGGAAGTTCAACATGGCACCTCATGACAAAGAACTCTCTGAGGATCTGAAGAAAAGAATTGTTGTTCTACATAAAGATGGCCTAGGCTATAAGAAGATTGCCAAGACCCTGAAACTGAGCTGCAGCATGGTGGCCAAGACCATACGGCGGTTTAACATGATAGGTTCCACTCAGAACAGGCCTCGCCATGGTCAACCAAAGAAGTTGAGTGCATGTGCTCAGCGTCATATCCAGAGGTTGTCTTTGGGAAATAGACGTATGAGTGCTGCCAGCATTGCTGCAGAGGTTTAAGGGGTGGGGGGGGTTCAGCCTGTCGGTGCTCAGACCATATGCCGAACACTGTATCAAATTGGTCTGCATGGCTGTCGTCCCAAAAGCAAGCCTCTTCTAAAGATGATGCACAAAAAATCCTGCAAACAGTTTGCTGAAGACAAGCAGACTAAGAACATGGATTACTGTCCTATGGTCTTATGAGACCAAGATAAACTTATTTGGTTCAGATAGTGTCAAGCGTGTGTGGCGGCAACCAGGTGAGGAGTACAAAGACAAGTGTGTCTTGCCTACAGTCAACCATGGTGGTGGGAGTTTCAAGGTCTGGGGCTGCATGAGTGCTGCCAGCACTGGGGACTACAGTTCATTGAGGGAACCATGAATGCCAACATGCACTGTGACACACTGAAGCAGAGCATGATCCCCTCCCTTCAGAGTCTGGGCCGCAGGGCAGTATTCCAACATGATAATGACCCCAAACACACCTCCAAGACGACCACTGCCTTGCTAAAGAAGCTGAGGGTAAAGGTGATGGACTGGCCAAGCATGTCTCCAGACCTAAACCCTATTAAGCATCTGTGGGGCATCCTCAAATGGAAGGTGGAGGAGCGCAAGGTCTCTAACATGCACCAGCTCCGTTATGTCATCATGGAGAAGTGGAAGAGGACTCCCGTGGCAACCTGTGAAGCTCTGGTGAACTCCATGCCCAAGAGGGTTAAGGCAGTGCTGGAAAATAATAGTGGCCACACAAAATATTAACACTTTGGGCTCAATTTGGACATTTTCACTTAGGGGTGTACTCACTTTTGTTGCCAGAGGTTTAGACATTAATGGCTGTGTGTTGAGTTATTTTGAGGGGACAGCAAATTTACACTGTTATACAAGCTGTACACTCACTACTTTACATTGTAGCAAAGTGTCATTTCTTCAGTGTTGTCACAGGAAAAGATATAATAAAATATTTACAAAAATGTGAGGGGTGTACTCACTTTTGTCAGATACTGTATACTTTACATCATTGGTCTACACATAGAAATGCTATTTTGTTCTATGTGACGGCCTTTTGTTTTATTTATGTTCATGTATTCTATTCTGGTACATACCTCAGTTGTTTAAAGCTACAACCCTTCTACTAATTGAGATTGCTATGGAGGGTGGCTCGGCCCATTTGCTGATTTTGTCCTATCATGATAATTACTGGTGTGGACATGTAGACCCCCTATGGGGTCTGAGGCTGTCTGTTACGTCATCTGGATGGCTATTAGTACAAGTGATTAAAACTATACCTAAAATCAATACAAGTGATTAAAACTATACCTTTATACTAAAACTAACTGCTATACCATCTACGGTAACAGAGTATATATAAAGACTGAACTTACTCTAGTCTAACAATTATCTTATTGTTAAACACATTACTGTATCCGTCACACTGTAATCATGTGTACAATCATGTTGTTACCAAAAAAATCTGTTCTTCTTACAGAAACATTTGTGTTCCTTTCGATATCTGGTAACATTACTAGCAAAATCAGCAGCACCATTTAAATCTGCAATTTGGAAAAATGGCTTTCTGCTCATTCAGTCTCACCTGATGTCCGTAATCATTCCAACTGTGATGATGATTGTCTCAGGCCTTATATCCTCCAAGGTTTCCCTGTAACATCTGAGCCCCACTCTACCTCTGGCTCTGTATTAGGTGGTATTCACAGTGCAGACTCCATTTTGGATACGTTATTTGATATGTTATTTCCAGACTTTGCTTTAACAATGCTCCTGTATAATTCCTTTATCCCTGATCCTGATTTTAAACTGTAATTGTGTTTCATTGTAGAATGTTGTATAGCAGTAATAATTCACATGGAATGCCCCTGAAGAAAGGACTCTATATTGTTCCTGAAACACGTCGGGTTCATTATTGAAGGAACTATATTTACATTATCCTGTTCTTCTCTTTGTTTGCACCACACTTTTATACTAATAAATACATTTCTATTTTCTCATACTTTGTTATTTATTAGTTACCCTTAAAGTCCCATAGTATTTTCTATTGGGGGATACTCTTTATACATGATTCCAAACCTTTCTTCAAGGTCTCTTGAATATGTTTCATCCTCTGCTCCCTCTGCAAAGATAGGATGGGTTCTGCAACTTTACCCTTGTAACGTGGATCAAGAAGGGTTACCAGCCTATAATGATCCCTCTCCTTGATACCGCGAATCCTAGGGTCCTTTCACGGGCTTTGCAGAATCAGGGAGGCCATGCAGCGTAAGTTTGCAGAGGCAATTGATTCTGAGTCCTCTGGTTTACAAAGGATCGCATTATCTGTAACTACCTCCTCCTAGCCACGTACAACCCCTTGGGTTTCTGGGGACTGAAAACCATCCCTTGAAGACTTCTGCTGAGTGTTATCCTCTGCATCCATGCTGACACAATCCTCCTCCTCATCTTCCTGTGTGTTTGGCGGGCCCGCAGGAATGCTATCTAGATAAAGGCGGCTTTGAGAGCAAAGGAAATCCTCCTCATCCTCCCGCTGTTCTGCCTCAAGTGCCCTGTCCATAATTCCACAAAGCGTGTGCTCCAGCAGGAAGACTAGAGGGACAGTGTCACTGATGCATGCATTGTCACTGCTCACCATCCTTGTGGCCTCATCAAATGGTGACAGGACAGTGCATGCATCCTTGATTAGTAGCCACTGGCGTGGCGAAAAGAAGCCAAGCTCCCCTGACCCTGTCCTGGTGCCATACTCGCACAGGTACTCATTGATGGCCCTCTGCTGTGTGTGCAGCCGCTGAAGCATTGTCAACATTGAGTTCCACCTGGTGGGCATGTCACAAATGAGGTAGTTGGTGGGCAGATTGCACTCCCTTTGAATGTCACCCAGCCAAGCACTGGCATTGTATGACCAGCTGAAATAACCACAGACTTTTCTGGCCTGCCTCAGGAGATCTTGTAAGCCTGGGTACATGGTCAAGAACCGCTGCACCACCAAATTCAGGACGTGTGCCAAACATGGAACATGGGTCAAGTGTCCCTGTCAGAGGGCAGAGAGAAGGTTGGTGCCATTGTCGCATACAACCATTCCTGGCTGAAGCTGGCATGGTGTCAACTACCTCTGAGCCTGCAATAGTAATAGAACAACTCTGGACAGCCGCACTCCAATGAAGAAAATTTTCTATGCCTTTTATTGTGAACACAGGATCATACTGTACAAATCACAGAAAAGCAGCACAGGCACCAAGAGTAATGTGAAATGCGTTAGATAGCTATGAGTAACCACTCTTGGTAGTGTTAAACACGTTAGCCTGTGCTGCTGTTCTGTGGTTTGTACAGTATGATCCTGTGTTCACAATAAAAGGCATAGAAAATTTTCTTGATTGGAGTGCGGCTGTCCAGAGTTTTTCTATTACTTTCATTCTCTATATGTATTTGCCGACACCTGGGACTGTTCATTCCTAGAGGAGAAACTTTCACATCGGTGAACCTGCCTGGAGCAGTGGTATCCCTTCTCTGCCTCTGAGCCTGCCCCTGCAGAGCTGACACAATCTCTGCCCCACTGTGGCTCCTGTCCCCTAGGCAGACCAACTCAAGCACCACTTGGCAGCTTTTAGCCTGACTGCTTGTGTAGCCCCTTGAACGCTTACGGAGTACTGCTGGTTCAGAGGACAAATCTGCAGAAGAGGCCATAGAGGAAGAAGAAGAGGAGGGGGTGGAGAAGAGAGCTGTGGCAGAATCACCACTAGCATTTTGGAGGCGTGGTGGCAGAACAAGCTCCAACAACACTGAACCCTGTCCTGCATCCTTCCCAGCTGCCAGCAGAGTTACCCAGTGCGCCGTGAATGAAAAGTAACATCCCTGCCCATGCCTGCTGGACCACGAGTCAGCGGTAATATGAACCTTACTGCTGACTGCCCTGTCCAACGAGGCCAAAACATTGCCTTCCACATGCCAGTAGAGAGGCGGAATGGCCTTCCGTGAAAAGATATGGCTTTTTGGAACCTACCACTGGGGTACAGCACATTCCACAAATTCACGAAAGGGGGCAGAGTCTACCAGCTGAAAAGGCAGCGGTTGCAGTGCTAGCAATTTGGCCAAGCTAGCATTTGGACGATGAGCATTTGGATGGCTGGGACAGAATTTCATTTTATGGTTCAGCAACTGGGGTAAGGAAATTTGCCTGCTAAAATCAATTGGTGGTGTACTGCTAGCAGATTGGCTGCAAGTACTTGGGACACCTATAGCTATACCTTCATTCCTCTCAGTGCAGGTTTTTTGAGAAGACTGGAGGTATAGTAGGGTTGGAGATCCCAGATGAGGAGCAAGGAGAAGTCCACATTTTTCTATGATGTGGGTCTTTCAAGTGCTGTTGCCAACAGACTGCATGGCAGGTCGTCATATATCTTGTCAAGCATGTGGTGGCCAAGCGGTTGCTGTTTTGGCCACACTTGATCCACTTCAGACATAGGTTGCTAACAGTAATGGTGCGATCTGCTGCACACGTGTCGAAAAAGACCCACGCCAAGGAACTTTTAAAGGTCAGCGGGAGTCAGCAGCGCCCTGCACCTGCAAAGGTACTCTGCCTTTGGCCAATTATGGCTCTCTCAACAGAGCGTGCTGTGATTGGCCAAAGCATGCAGGTCAGGTGCATGCTTTGGCCAATCATCATACAGCAATGCACTGCAATCTCTTTATGAATTTCCCGTGAATTCTCCATATATTCGGTTTGTTTTAGAACAAACGAACATCCGATGTTCAAGTTGAACTTACGTTCGACTCAAACCACTGGCTCATCCCTACCGCCAGCCTTTGTTGTACTCTTCAATGGTGTTAACATTTTTTCGCATTCAACTTTAGCATTTTCCCTATTAAATATTACATGAAATATGGATTTAATAATATTGTACATACCAATAAATAAGGCACAATCACAGTTATGCATTATATAACATTGTAAAACAATGCAGCAAACAAAATAAATCATTAAAACATCAAAACCTCAAAATATGAATTTTTTTGAGTCCCTTGAATTTGCAGATTTGCAATTTTTCTCATTGTGTATACTAGGCTTAAAGGTAAGTACGGAGGTAATCCGTGTTTGTCACTGCACCCACTTGGACTTAAAACTTTGCTTTTATTTAATATAATTAAAATTGTAGAATTATATATCATCATAAAGACCCCCGAGTATCTATTTTCACACCTATGCTTCCTGAAGAAAATTTACAGAAATATAAATTATTTGTACCTATAGTGAGCCTCTACATTCTGATGCTCTGACTGCATAATATTCCACTATCTCAATAGATATTCCTATATCTCATATTCATTCCCACAAGATAATAATATTCAGGTCAATGAATATTCCATGTGACAAATCAGCATTTTCCTTAACTTATATCATAAAAAGAAATGCACCATGTCAATTGTATGTGTCATTTGTTTAGGAATGTCACCTATTTGAATCAAGATCTAATGTTTGGCTGGGTGTACTTACATTTCAGGTGTCTGTACACAGGGGCGGACTGACAACTCATGGGGCCCCCGGGCAATAGAAGATCATGGGGCCCCCTGTGTCTCTGCCCACATGCAAGCCGCACCTACACAAAGCCCCACTTACATGGGGCACACAGTAAGGCACATCACATGGCACACTGCAGAGCACGGGGCACATCATGGGGCACAGGGCATGGGGCACACAGTAGGGCACATCACAGGACACATAATGGGGCACCCAGCAGGGTTTATTATGCTGTACACATCAGGGCACATTATTGAGCACAGCATGGTGCATCACAGAGGGTACAGGGCACATCAGTGGGTACACAGCGGGGCACATCACAGAGCACATCAGGAGATACACAGCAGGGAGCGTGCTGCACATCACAGGGCATGTGGCAAATAGTAGGGCACACAGTAGGGCACATCCTTGGGAACAGGACACAGGTGGTACACATCAGGGCACACATCCCAGGGCATGGGGCACACAGAGCACATTACAGGGCACACAGTAGAGCACAACAGGCGGTACACAGCAGGGCACATCACAAGGCACATCACAGGGCAAGGGGCACAGAGTAGGGCACATAAGGGGGTACACTAGCAGGGCACATCACAGGCCATGGGGCACGCAGTAGGGCAAATAGCAGGGCACAAACCAAAACACCGGGGCACACAGAGCACTGGGATCCTCCAGACTTAACACAGTGTCTTTCAGGGTAGCCATCAGGGGGGAAGGCGACACAGTGGGGGTGGAGGACACAGGGAGACACCATGGGGGGGGGTTGGAGGGCACAGGGGGACACTGTAGGTGGGTGGAGGGCACAGGGGGACACTGTGTGTTAGTGGCACAGGGAGACACCATGGGGGGGATGGAAAACACAGGGGGACACTGTGGGGGGTGAAGGGCACAGGGAGATACTGTGGGGAGGTGGAGGGCACAGGGGGACACTGTGGGGAGGTGGGGGGCACAGGGGGACACTGTGGGGGGGTGGAGGGCACTGTGGGGGGGAGGATTCAGGGCACAGGGGGGCACTGTGGGGAGGTGGGGGGCACAGGGGGACACTGTGGGGAGGTGGGGGCACAGGGGGACACTGTGGGGAGGTGGAGGGCACAGGGGGACACTGTGGGGAGGTGGAGGGCACAGGGGGACACTGGGGGGGTGGAGGGCACAGGGGGGCACTGTGGGGAGGTGAGGGCACAGGGGGGCACTGTGGGGGGGGTGGAGGGCACAGGGGGGCACTGTGGGGAGGGGGGAGGTGGAGGGCACAGGGGGGCACTGTGAGGGGCACAGGGGGACACTGTGGGGAGGTGGGGGCACAGGGGGACACTGTGGGGAGGTGGAGGGCACAGGGGGACACTGTGGGGGGGTGGAGGGCACAGGAGGGCACTGTGGGGAGGTGGAGGGCACAGGGGGACACTGTGGGGAGGTGGAGGGCACAGGGGGACACTGTGGGAAGGTGGGGGGGCACAGGGGGACACTGTGGGGAGGTGGAGGGCACAGGGGGGCACTGTGGGGAGGGGGGAGGTGGGGGGCACAAGGGGGCACTGTGGGGGGCACATGGGGACACTGTGGGGAGGTGGGGGGGCACAGGGGGGCACTGTGGGGAGGTGAGGGCACAGGGGGGCACTGTGGGGAGGTGGGGGGGCACAGGGGGACACTGTGGGGAGGTGGGGGGCACAGGGGGGCACTGTGGGGAGGGGGGAGGTGGGGGGCACAAGGGGGCACTGTGGGGAGGTGGGGGGCACATGGGGACACTGTGGGGAGGTGGGGGGGCACAGGGGATCACTGTAGGGAGGTGGGGGGCACAGGGGGTCACTGTGGGGAGGTGGGGGTCACTGTGGGGAGGTGGGGGGCACAGGGGGACACTGTGGGGAGATGGGGGTCACTGTGGGGAGGTGGGGGGCACAGGGGGTCACTGTGGGGGTGGAGGGCACACAGGGGGGCACTGTGGGGAGGTGGGGGACACAGGAGGACACTGTGGGGAGGTGGGGGGTACAGGGGGACACTGTGGGGAGGTGGAGGGCACTGTGGGGAGCACAGGGGGGCACTGTGGGGAGGTGGGGGCACAGGGGGTCACTGTGGGGAGGTGGGGGGCACAGGGGGACACTGTGTGGAGGTGGGGGTCACTGTGGGGCACAGGGGGACACTGTGGGGAGGTGGGGGTCACTGTGGGGAGGTGGGGGGCACAGGGGGTCACTGTGGGGGGTGGAGGGCACAGGGGGCACTGTGGGGAGGTGGGGGGCACAGGAGGACACTGTGGGGAGGTGGGGGTCACTGTGGGGAGGTGGGGGGCACAGGGGGACACTGTGGGGAGGTGGGGGTCACTGTGGGGAGGTGGGGGGCACAGGGGGTCACTGTGGGGGTGGAGGGCACACAGGGGGGCACTGTGGGGAGGTGGGGGGCACAGGAGGACACTGTGGGGAGGTGGGGGGTACAGGGGGACACTGTGGGGAGGTGGAGGGCACTGTGGGGAGCACAGGGGGGCACTGTGGGGAGGTGGGGGCACAGGGGGTCACTGTGGGGAGGTGGGGGGCACAGGGGGACACTGTGTGGAGGTGGGGGTCACTGTGGGGCACAGGGGGACACTGTGGGGAGGTGGGGGTCACTGTGGGGAGGTGGGGGGCACAGGGGGTCACTGTGGGGGGTGGAGGGCACAGGGGGCACTGTGGGGAGGTGGGGGGCACAGGAGGACACTGTGGGGAGGTGGGGGGCACAGGGGGACACTGTGGGGGCACAGGGGGACACTGTGGGGAGGTGGGGGTCACTGTGGGGAGGTGGGGGGCACAGGGGGACACTGTGGGGAGGTGGGGGGCACAGGGGGACACTGTGTGGAGGTGGGGGTCACTGTGGGGCACAGGGGGACACTGTGGGGAGGTGGGGGTCACTGTGGGGAGGTGGGGGGCACAGGGGGTCACTGTGGGGGGTGGAGGGCACAGGGGGCACTGTGGGGAGGTGGGGGGCACAGGAGGACACTGTGGGGAGGTGGGGGGCACAGGGGGACACTGTGGGGGCACAGGGGGACACTGTGGGGAGGTGGGGGTCACTGTGGGGAGGTGGGGGGCACAGGGGGACACTGTGGGGAGGTGGGGGTCACTGTGGGGAGGTGGGGGGCACAGGGGGTCACTGTGGGGGTGGAGGGCACACAGGGGGGCACTGTGGGGAGGTGGGGGGCACAGGAGGACACTGTGGGGAGGTGGGGGGCACAGGAGGACACTGTGGGGAGGTGGGGGGGCACAGGGGGACACTGTGGGGAGGTGGGGGGCACAGGGGGACACTGTGGGGAGGTGGGGGGCACAGGGGGACACTGTGGGGAGGTGGGGGGCACAGGAGGACACTGTGGGGAGGTGGGGGGCACAGGGGGACACTGTGGGGAGGTGGGGGGCACAGGAGGACACTGTGGGGAGGTGGGGGGCACAGGGGGACACTGTGGGGAGGTGGGGGGCACAGGGGGACACTGTGGGTGGGAAGCTGTGCAGCAACTTTCTAATAGCAGCACGAGGTACAAGCTGCTGCACTTTCCTTCCTACATGCAGAGTAGCACGGGAAGCAGCTGTATACAGACCTCTCGTGATGCGCTCCTCCTCCTCCTCGCCGGCCCCTCCTCTTTTCTGTCCGTCCGAGGTGATGACAGATACAAGCACCTGGGGTGGACGGGAGGGAAGGAGGGGCCGGCGGGGAGGAGGAGGAGCGCATCACGAGGTGTGTGTATACACTGCAGTCTCTTAGCAGTGAGCAGAGACCCGATCAGCCCGTCAATCACAGCTAGCTGACGGGTAGATCGGGTCCCGAAGTGGAAGCTGCCATGGGGCCCCCTACTGGCCACGGGCCCTCGGTCAGCGTCCGAACTGCCCAATGGTCAGTCCGCCCCTGTCTGTACAGAATATTGTGGGGTAAATAGCACTGTGAGGAAAAGGACATGCTGGCTGATGCACAGCTCAGACATACAGTATATGTGATTTAGCAGAGTCCTATACAGAAAAAATATGTTCACATTGTTTGGATATATTTTCCCAGTCTTCCTTTTGTTCTTTTGTAAAATCTGTAGGATGTAGTGTGCTGTAGAAAGCCTATGCATTTTTCCTTATGAGAGTCCCTTAAGCACCAAATATTATTTTTTCTGCCAAAAGCTGTCAAGCACACTCCAGCTGTCTGTGTAAGAAGGACAGTGCTAGGAATTTTTATCTTTCAGCCAATCACTTTGATTCTGGGTTGGTAGTTGGTAGTGTGAGCTGCAGAGATGTTCAATTTTTTTTAACACTCCTTGTTCAGTGGTTCAGTCTCTTCAGGCCTTCGGCCCTATGAGCATAGTGTTGTGTGCTGTCTTTCCCCTTTGGTATTAGAGCCTTGAGTTTGAAGAATATGGAAGCCCCTTCCCCACATGGAAGGTCTCTGGAATCTGCTGCCTACTGGAACATAAGATGTCTGACTGTGAGAACCAAAAAAAATGTGCCCAACAAGAAAAGTAGTGGGTGACTCACTAAGTAAAAAGTCCCAACAAGTGCCTTTTCAGCTGTCCTGCCTTGGAACACCAGGATGCCACTAGAATTTTGATCTCCAAGAAGACAAATCTTGTATGTGTGTTCCAGCCAGTATAGCTTGTGAGAGCAGGAAGATAGTATGATAAACAGATGTGCAGAACACTGGAATCTGTGTTCTGGCAAGCAGTACTTAGGTATCTTGTGTCCCCTCCCCTGTCCTTACCTGCCTCTATGCAGTTTTCATTAATAAATCCATTCAGGTTTTTTCAAAGTAACTGGAACCAATATTGTATCCTATGCATTGGAAAGAAAAACAACTCTGAGATGAATGTGGCAAAGAACTTAATTCCAAGTAAGTAGGCTTAGGACATTCACGATAGCCTATTCTGCTAGGGGGTCTTATTTTTATTGAATTTAGGACTAATATCACTACATTATTAGGCCTCGTGCACATGGGAATATTGAAATATGCCTATTTTATGCTCTATCTTTTTACCAGGAGCTGGCAGAAAAATCCCGTGTAATAAATGCTTGATCTGGTGAGGATTTACACGCGTTGATGTGCATATGTACATGCAATGATGAGCGTTTGTATTTGCTTTTATGCACATGCGAAAAGCGTATTTGCAGAATTCCATTCTACTCTAGAACATTCATTTGGTTTAGCCACTAGACTGAATATAGACACATATGTGTATGTTTATGCATGCACATGCATTAAGTACCCCAGTTTGTTTCTTTGTGAATGTAAAGTTAGGGCATTTTTATTTAACTAAACAATGCTCTAAAAAAATGAATTTAAATGCAATAATGTGTAAGGACACATTGGCTAATACTGAGCTCTGTTTGGAGGCATTACAAAAAGAAAGGCAAAATGCTTCTAAAAGTGAAATGTTTTCTGTCTGTGAATGTAGCCTTAAAGGAAACCTGTACTTAAATTTAAAACAATGTGTAATAATAGCAGGTTTGGAGAGTTCTTAGGTATGGTTAAACATGCTAGATTAAGGCCTAATACCCAAAAGTCTTAAAAGAGAAGTATGTTTCTTTTTTGTTTTATTTTAATTCATACTTACCTAGTTGGAAGCAGCATCAGTCCGATGCTACATCTGTCCCCCCCTCTACACTGAGAACCGAGCAATCGAAACACAGCGATTGCTCGGTTCTCACCTCTCCCCAAGCAGAGAGCTGGTGAATGTCAGTCACTGCTCTCTGCTCTGCCCCCCCCCCACACTCACTGGAGGGGACGGGGGGTAGCTGGCTGAGCCTCTCAGTGGCCCACTGAGAGGCTGAGCCAGGTACCGGTCCAAGGATCTAGGCGGATCCCGACTTCGTGGTCGTGATTATGGGAGCCTGGACCAACCCTGTGATGTCAGCAGAGAGCAGAATTCAGCCTGCTCTCTGCTGAAAATGGGTCACAGGAGTGCAAAACGAACTGCACTCCTGTGATACACAGGAGAAGTACAGCCAAAGGAGCATTTCCACGTGATAATGCTTTAAATTTCTAAAAATGGTTACCAACCAGAAAAGAAAACAGGAAAAGAGCTGAAATAGTCTTAGACAAGTTTTGTTTTAATATTGCATTCAAAATGTTATGTTTAAAGCCCATCTCTGGAGAAACCAGTCCCCCCCCCCCCGCAATCCCTCCCATGCCACCCACATCTACCTATTCACACAAGCTTTAAAATAAAAAAACACTTAACAACTATTTACTTACTGGAACCCACCGTTAAGTTACCCCGTGCAGTGTCTTTTCTGCCAGTAAAGGCCGGCAATTCATTGTTGTAGCCCAAGGCACTATCAACTGGATTTGATTCCAACCCATGTTGTGATGTTGAGATGCTGCTGGAGTTTTTTGGACCATGTGAGGACCCTGCTCATGAACAGCCAATAAGAAGTCACGTGCATACAATCCAATAGGGTTGCTAAAAAATTGTCCAAGGGTCCAAGGTTTTTATTTCAAAAAATGTATTCTGTTAGAATTTCTATGTGGGAAAAAAAGTTACATCAGTTCTCTAGTTTGAACCATGAAAGATTTTAAAACCAAATAAGCCCCAAGATACAAGGTAATTTTTATGTCTCAGTGCGCACCTGAGACATTCTGTTTTTCCCAACTGAATCAATTTGGTCTGCAAACAAGCTTTCTTACAGAACAACATTCTCTGGACAATGGAGTTTCTGTTATCCACACACCTGAATCCTGGGAGAAAATCTTCTTATCACCCTGAATGTGATATCTGTTTGACAAGCTTTGGACACATGTAAACAGGGATCAGAAAAACAATATATATGTTACTTTATATTGACTGAGGACAATTACATTTTTTCAACTCAGCCACTTGCCATTGTCTCAGCTTTGCTGTTACAGAAAATTTTAGAACTTTTACGCAAATAATTTAGTGTCTATGCATATCCCAATCTGACTATTATTTATGGTGTTTGTAAGTGACTTATTGTAAATATATATTCATTTATTTTTAATACCCTCAGTCTATTTTTACACCAATCTTATCGTTTTATTTTTTTTTCTGCTTGTCAAAATAACTTGGAATAATGATTTAAGTCAGTTAAATTATTTTTGTCGGGGGCATGGCCTGAAGATGGACGCTTAGAAGAACAGCTCCTCATAGCCTCTCTGCTCCAGGGAAAGCTTCATCCCGCACTGCTGGCCACACAATGATGGGGACTGCATCACGGACCTCCTCCACCTCCCACTCCCCGAGAAGACAGCAGAGCAGCATGAGCCAGAGTATCCCCGAACTATTCCGCACACAGAGACCCAATATGGCGGCGTCCCAACAGAATCCCTCACAGACCTCTACACCGCCACTGCCCGGAGCGTCATCCAGTCTCCACTCCTCAGACCTAGGCGTCAGCACGGCACACGCTCAGCAACATCCAAGCCTCATGGACCTCAGAGTGGTGGCAGCAGACATAAAGGATGTTAGCGGCCATTGCAGACCTGCACCTTGACATCCGTGCCATCGCTGACAGAGTACAAGATGTGGAGAATACTACAGCCCAGCACCACACGGTCCTCCGCAGAGTGACCTACAAGATAGATACCCACACTCTACAACTGAGGGACCTCCAGAGACATGTGGAGGATTTGGATAATAGGGGCAGAAGACACAATCTACAGGTCAGAGGTCTGCCTGAAACTGTAGATACAGAACAGCTACCTGCCACCATTACAGCTATGTTCAACAATCTGTTAGACAGACCAGCGCATACCAACATAGCAATGGAGCACATTCATCGTGCACTTAGACCCAAAGGCAGAGAAAATGACCCCCCCAGAGATGTAGTGTGCTGCCTGGTAGAATATAAACTAAAAGAAGATATACTTAGGAAAGCTAGAAACAGGATTCAAATCACGCATGGGGCTCGGAGATTCACATTTACC
This sequence comes from Aquarana catesbeiana, assembly GCF_042186555.1. NCBI lineage: Eukaryota > Metazoa > Chordata > Amphibia > Anura > Ranidae > Aquarana > Aquarana catesbeiana. The sequence goes on along the minus strand of NC_133325.1, from coordinate 434,072,486 downwards.
AAGACCTCTCCGGCATCACTCTGCAGAATAGAAGAGACCTGAAACCACTCCTGGACACTCTTCACACCAAAAACATAAATTACAGATGGAAATTTCCCTTCGGTCTTTCTGCCACTTGTCAAGGTTGCACCGCTTTATTGAGAGTACCCAAAGAATTGCCATCCTTCTGTGATGCCATAGGCATCCCTTTGATAGAAAACTGGTACGCCGAATTCTGCCGAAAACTGGTACGCCAAATTCTGCCGCCCCACACCCAGGAGAGATCAACGCCATGAAGAACCCATGGAAGCACAGGAAACTAGATACCGCAGACACAGATCAACATCAGGCACCAGATCGTATACTTCTGCCAGAGGACACCGCAACGACACCAGCCCATCCAACTCACCACGCCCACGGAGGGCCAGACGTGACTTTGGACTAAACAGCGAAGTAGAAGATCACCCTACTAGCAGAAGAGTTCTCTCGATTGCTTCACATTTCCTTTTTTCTTGGTTACCACAGGTTTTTTTTTTTTTTAAGGTAACTTTTGATCGCATGTCTCTTCTGGTTGGACAGCGTCTATTGCCCACAAACCATGCCTTTTGGGACAGGTCGTTTCTGCAGGATAGGTATGAAACGTACTCTCACGCTAGTGAGTTAAGGTGTTCCACTGCCTAAGAGACTCTGCTCACCTCCTACCATCCTAAAGAGACAGTACGCCTCTCAGTCCACAGCCTTTAACCCTGCTAGAGACTTTGTAGTTCTAATGCCATCACTTAGATAATGATGCACAGGTTCACTGTTGTATGTTTCTTCCTCTTCCTCTCCTCTTTTACCCACACCAGTAAATGTGTTTTAAGTTGTTCAACGGATGATAGTATTCATGCCATACAAACATGGTAAACTTAAACTTACTTTTGAAGAGTACCCAAAACCTTGCTTAATATGTGAACAGACTGTATATGACAGGCTTGCAGGTGTGGGTTAACTAGAGCCTCCATATTACCAGTGACCCCACTAACTTACTCACAATATACCTCTCTGTTTAGGAGACCCCCTTGGCGCTTGACCACTTCTTCACAGCTGGTTAACATTACACGAAACGTCGCCCACTTGGCGCCTCTCCAACTCTACAAATACTTTGCTTATCAGGGGTTGACGGAGACAGTGGAGGAGGCTCAGGCTGACTCGTACTATTGCCTACATTTGGCATAACCCATGTTCCACATGCAAACTGTTGATAAATCGGACATGAGTAATACAATGCCTAGATAGATGAAGACATTTATTCCAAGAAAGAGGAGGGCATATCATACTCCTCCCATGGATGAATAAAACCCCTGGTTACACAACCATGAGGATTGCTAGATGCTAGATAAACCCTAATCCATTCAGAATACTGTACTGCCTTTTATAGCTAGTGAAGACATGCTGGATCACTAGACACCTGTATATCTTCACCTACATCTTCAAGGGTCAAAAATTGGAACCCCCCGGTTACTTTCGTATTTAGGCTGCGTCCATGTTACACAGTGGTTGACTACCAGATGGATACAGAGTCATGTTTGTTTTCTTGTTTTAGCACAGGAAACTAGATACCGCAGACACAGATCAACATCAGGCACCAGATCGTATACTTCTGCCAGAGGACACCGCAACAACACCAGCCCATCCAACTCACCACGCCCACGGAGGGCCAGACGTGACTTTGGACTAAACCGCGAAGTAGAAGATCACCCTACTAGCAGAAGAGTTCTCTCGATTGCTTCACATTTCCTTTTTTCTTGGTTACCACAGGTTTTTTTTTTTTAAGGTAACTTTTGATCGCATGTCTCTTCTGGTTGGACAGCGTCTATTGCCCACAAACCATGCCTTTTGGGACAGGTCGTTTCTGCAGGATAGGTAAGAAACGTACTCTCACGCTAGTGAGTTAAGGTGTTCCACTGCCTAAGAGACTCTGCTCACCTCCTACCATCCTAAAGAGACAGTACGCCTCTCAGTCCACAGCCTTTAACCCTGCTAGAGACTTTGTAGTTCTAATGCCATCACTTAGATAATGATGCAAAATAGTTATACTAATTTTTGTAAGACTAAATAGTACATACACGACTTTGTCTGGCCTCCATGGACTACCCAGTATCCTACATGCAAAGAGAGGCAGCAATCTCTTACATCTATGTAAGGTCCACACTTCCCACATGACCGAACTGGTCTACCAGACCTACTAATCAGGACTGACTCCACCATCTATACCATATATACGGTCGGCACAAAGCTGCACACTCCTATGGATTCCCAAGCACCTACACTCACCCGTAGTTGGCAATGTACGTAGCGGACTGCCTCAACATTTAGTCACCTCTTTCCCATGTGGCCTCTCTCAACCCCCACACAGTAGTTTGGACTGGAGTTTGCCTCTCTTGGACGGGCTTTCTCTATCCTCACTCTGTACCTCACCGAACCTACTCATACAGGTGAAGGGTCGATCCTCTGACCTGCTCGGTATACGACCTAGGAGTACTACCCTCCTACGTTCTCCTACCCCATACCCCCCACACACTAATCCCCCCTTCGCTTCTCAATACCACACCCACATCACTAACGAACGAGGTCTGTGACAGTCAGGCATCATTATGCCGCCTCCCAGAACCGACACCCCCCCAGGTCAAGCTATACTCATTAAACATAAGGGGACTCAACACCCCCGAAAAAAGATCACAGCTGCTTCTACTACTACGGAGAGCCAAAGCTGATGTGGTCTTTCTCCAAGAAACACATTTCAGATCAGACAACATTCCCAGACTTTTCAACTCATCCTATCCAACGGTATACCACGCCACCAATAAGGACTCCAAATCTAAAGGAGTCTCCATCCTAATCTCCAAAAATTGCCTCTTGCAGATTCATGACACAGTGATTGACACCAACGCAAGATACATCTTTCTAAAGGGCAAATTGCATAAAAAACTTATTAAACTGGCCAACCTCTACGCCCCCAACAAACTGCAAGTTCCCTTCTTTCGGGATACTTTACAAAACCTCACTACATTCTCCAAGGGCTTGCTGGTTGTCGGGGGTGACTTTAACTTGGCTCTCAACCCCTCTCTAGATGCATCATCGGGCTCTTCCATTATCACCTATCGCGCAGTCCGGGCAATCAAGACACATCTCTCCAACCTAGCTCTACATGACACATGGCGCACACTATACCCTAATACCAAAGATTTCACATTCTATTCCCCTCCTCACAACAGATACACAAGAATAGACTACTTGTTCCTGTCTCAATCGGACTTGGATTCACTCCTGACAGCTACAATAGACCCAATGGTATTGTCAGATAATCATCACATCTCCGTCTCCATTACGTTCCCGACAACCTCCACGAGATCCAGGATCTGGTGATTAGACAACTCTCTCCTCACAGACTCGGTACACACAAAGAGACTAAATGATTGCTTGTCACACTACTTCCAAGAGAATGCTTCTCCAGACACCGACCGGTTGACCCTCTGGGCGGCTCACAAGTGTGTCATTAGGGGGGAATTAATATCATTAGCCGCACAGCAAAAAAAGGCCAGGCAAGCAACTATATCCAAACTGTCACTCTCTGGAAAGGAAGCACAAGCAATCGCTAGCAGACCAAACCCTTTGGGAACTGTTGAAAGCTAGAGAAGATCTCCTTGAGGAAATAGGGAAATCAACCAGATGTAAATTTGCCCTAGCACAAAGAATTTTTTACGAATTTGGGAACAAATCTAGTAAAATGCTTGCCAGGGCCCTCCAAACCAAAAAGATGAACTCAACCACCCATTCCATTTCGGACCCCCTAGGGAACAAGATAGAGTCCTCAAATGGTATAGCAAATCAGTTTAGATTATTTTTCTCCCAACTATATAATTTAAACACCCAGCCGGAGACTGACCCAACTAGAGACAGGAAACAACTGATAGAAGAATTCCTGACACAATTTAGCCCTCACCCCATATCCACCAATGAGGCTACCGAATTAGACAAACCCCTCACATGGGAAGAGATTATGGAAGCCCTTAAGCAAATGAAACCGGGCAAAAGCCCCGGCCCAGATGGCCTATCAGCCAGTTACTACAAAACCTTCCTAGAGACTCTCATACCCCAGTTCCTAAGAACTTTCAATTCCCTACATACGCAACCTGACAAATGTAGAGACCTCCTAGAGGCCCACATTGTGATGATTCCAAAACCGGGTAAAGATGTCAGCATAGTTTCCAAATATAGGCCTATCTCTCTTATAAATGTAGATGTAAAACGCTACGCAAAGGTACTGGCGAATCGCATACTTCCCCTACTCCCCTCCCTGATTTCTTTAGACCAAGTCGGATTCATCCCCGGTCGTGACGCTAGGGATAATACCCTGAAGGCAATTAACATCCATCACTGCCTATCATCTTCCAAAATGCCGGGTTTCTTCCTTTCGCTTGATGCAGAGAAGGTGTTCGACAGAATGGCCTGGGACTACATGTCAGAAGTATTACATGAAATAGGGTTTAAAGATTGCATGCTACAATACATTCTAGCCCTCTACTCGTACCCAACTGCAAAAATCAGGGTTAACGGTCATCTGTCGGATGCCTTCTCTGTGTCGAACGGAACCAGACAGGGGTGCCCGCTATCCCCCATCATTTTTATACTCATGATGGAACCCATACCCCGCAAGATTAGATCCAACCAAAACATCAAAGGAGTTGACATTGCCAACGCCCAATACAAAATAGCAGCATACGCCGATGACGTCCTCTTATTCCTTACAGACCCCATTACCACACTTCCCAACATCTTAACCACTTCAATACCAGGCACTTAGACACCTTCCCGCCCAGGCAAATTTTCAGCTTTCAGCGCTGTCACAATTTGAATGACAATTGCGCGGTCATCCATCATTGTACCCAAACAAATTTTTTATCATTTTGTTCCCACAAATAGAGCTTTCTTTTGGTGGTATTTGATCACCTCTGCGGTTTTTATTTTTTGCGCAACAAATAAAAGAAGACCGAAAATTTTCGAAAAAAAACAAGTTTTTATTTGTTTCTGTTAAATTTTTTTGTAAATAAGTAAGTTTTCTCCTTCAATGATGGGCACTGATATAGCTGCACTGACGGGCACTGATACAGCGGCACTCATGGGCACCGATGAGGTGGCACCAATGAGGTGGCACTGATGAGGTGGCACTGATGATGGGCACTGATAGGCGGCACTGATGGGCACTGATAGGTGGCACTGATGGGCACTGATAGGTGGCACTGGTATGCAGCACTGATGGGCACTCATAGGTGGCACCGACAGGCACTCATAGGCGGCACTGATGGGCACTCGTAGGCGGCACTGATGGGCATTTGTAGGTGGCATTGATTGGTACATATGGGTGGCACTGATGGGTACTTATGGGTGGCGCTGATTTGTGGCACTGATGGGCACTGATAGGTGGGCACAGATGGGCACTGACAGGTGGCACAGATGGGCACTGACAGGTGGCACCGATGGGCAATGACAGGTGGCACTGATAAAACATTGGGGGCATTGCTGGGCAAATCTTGGACATAATGGTGCCAATCAGTGCCCATTTGTGGGCACTGATTGGCACAGATTGGGCACATGTAGATGGCCATGGGGTACATACCTGGCCATCCACATGTTGCCCATTCCCTGGTGGTCCTAGTGGCGATCCCTGGTGGTCCAGTGTGGTGATCTGAGGGGGGGCTGTGCTGATAAATAATCAGCGCAGACCCCCCCGCCAGGAGAGCCGCCGATCGGCTCTCCTCTACTCGCATCTGTCAGACGCGAGTGAGGAAGAGCCGATCAACGGCTCTTCCCATTGACAGCGTGATCAGCCGTGATTGGACACGGCTGATCACGTGGTAAAGAGCCTCCGCTGGAGGCGCTTTACCAAGATCGGTGGAGCGGTGTGTCAGGCTGACACACCGCTCCACCGATCGCCGCATTGCGCACCCCCGGGGGCGCGTGGTGGCATGTTATCCTGCTGGACGTCATATGACGTCCAGTCAGGATAACAGAACCACTTCCCGGACGTCAATCCGCTATAGGGTGGGCGGGAAGTGGTTAAAGGAATTCTCCCTCTTCAAAGAGCTTTCCAATCTTCAAATCAACTTTGCCAAATCCAGGGCCCTTAACGTATCTCTACCTGATTCTTTAGACAACCTATGCAAAACTAACTTTCCATTTGGTTGAGATGCACACTCCATCACATACCTAGGGATTCAGCTACCATCTAAGCTAACTGACCTCTATCCTAAAAACTTTACCCCATTCTGAAAACAATACAGACAGACCTCCACAATTGGAACAAAGGCATTTTTACATGGTTTGGGAGGGCGGTGATCATAAAAATGAACATCCTCCCTAGACTTCTTTACTTACTACAAACAATCCCAATCAAACTACCACCCTCATTCTTTTCCACTTACAAAAGATTGTGCCTACACTTTATATGGGTAGACAAGCAATCACGAGTAAGATGGGAAAAACTAGTAACCCCGAAGATGAAAGGAGGAATAGACCTCCCTGACATACAAAAATATTATTGGTCATGCCACTTATCTAGAATCATAGACTGGCACTTTTACACCAAAATTAAAGCATGGATAAGTATAGACCTACCTCTTCTACCTATTCACCACCTACCTTGGATAAACCCGCTCAAGATCCAAACCATCCCGACCCGATTCCCTGACCTGGACATCCCCTTCTTTAAATATCTTCAAATAAGACACTTCCTATAGAGCTCTTCCTCACAGTCTCACTGGTTTAGAGACCACACACCGTTTGAAGCCATCTGCAGGGGAAATGATCCCCAAAGACACATTATCTCAGATATATACTCATTGATGTTCTCAGACATGCACACCACTGACGATGCGACTTGCCAAAAATGGGAAAGAGAACTAGCCATAGACCTAACTCATGAGGACTGGCACAACATATACACACACATTCAGAAAGGATCTCTAAATGTCTCTGCACAAGAAAATAGGTATAAAATGTATTCTAAGTGGTATAGGACCCCAGACAGAATACATAAATTATACCCCAGTGTCCCTCCACTTTTTTGGAGATGTAATTCCGCTCATGGCTCTTTACTCCACATCTGGTGGGATTGCCCTCTAATCCAACCCTATTGGACTGAAGTTCATCATCTTACCTTGCAGATCACAACATACATCCCAGATTTCAAACCAGCTCAATACCTCTTGCACCGCACAGCAGTACCACAATCCACATATAAAAAATCTCTACACCTCATAAATGCAGTGAAACTATGCATCCCCACACACTGGTAGTCAACCACACCCCCCAGCACATCTGAATGGCTCCATAGAATAGGGAAAATAGCGGAGATGGAGGATCTCATCCATCAGGCTCGGGATACTCCAACTAAATTTTATGCAACTTGGGCATGCTGGTTACTTTTAAAGAATCGACAGAATACAACAGTATCATCTCAAATTCCCCATAGCTTGGCCTGGGGGACTATATACGACACAGGATGATTAAACCCTACACCCAACAATGATTATGCTCCTTCCCATCCATCCCTTTCCCCCCTCTTTCCATCACCACCCATATCCACATACCCATGTGCTACCCACACAGATAGATCCCAGACAAGGAACATCACATTAAAAAACCCATAACAGTAAGAGGACTTATTCACCAAACCTGATGGGCTTTGTCGTACACAATCAGTGACCAAGAGACTGGCTTGTCCAAGATATGACTCTTATGGAACACAGTCCTCACCCGCATACAGTTAGTTCCCGTTAGGGGTGCATGTGGATGAAGCATGATACCCGGTTTCACGGATTGACTTGCTACTCCACTTTCATATGAGTTCATTTGAAGACCTTGGAACCCATTTAATCACCTAACAGCATTTCCAAGGTCCAAGTAATCCTTAAGACTTTTGTATGTACCATTTTGACCTCTGTTCATAATTTCTCTTTTATTTCATGTTCCCATTGATATTATATATTATTGTTACTATTGCATTTTATGTATGTATTATTGTCTGGTTCCTTATTCTATTATCTGCAACCTGCATTTTCTTTAATAAAAACATTGGAGAAAAAAAAATTTTTGTCTTGGAGATACTGAGATTTGATCAATTTAGCAGACTGAATTAATCATTCAGACATTCCCTGACAATTCATATAAGAAAAAAAAACAATGGGGGGTTATTTATGAAAGGCAAATCTACTTTGTACTACAAGTGCACTGCAAGTACGCTTGGAAGTGTAGTCGCTGTAAATCTGAGGGGTAGATCTGAAATGAGGGGAAGCTCTGCTGATTTGATCATCCAATCATGTGCAAGCTAAAATGCTGTTTTTTATTCTCATTGCATGTCCCCCTCGAATTTACAGTGACTGAACTTCCAAGTGCACTTGCAGTGCACTGTAGTGCAAAGTGGATTTGCCTTTCGTAATTAACCCCCAATGTGTTTAAGGCATATCTGCTTACCTGAATCCATTTAAGCACAGTCAAACTTCTTAAGCCAGGAGGGGGAATGAGCTTGACATTGGACTCTTGGACATTTGTTTGGCAGAAGTCCCTATTAGACTTGTGCATGGCGGAACATTTTGTTTAGTTTTGTTTTCATTCATAAAATACATCATTTCATTCTGTTATATTCGTTATGTTACGTTTATTTGTTTATGGATAATTTGTTATTTCTGTAGAGTATAGATATTTGTTATAACGAATCGATTTGTTTTATTGCTTAATTGTTTCATTTTTGGATAATTCATTATTTATGTATTAATTTGTGATAATGAATTGTAATTCTGAAAGTAGTTTGTTTATTGAATCCATTAACACACAAACACAATGACAATGTCTCTTCTGCTGCTTCTCAAAACTCGTATCCTCTGCTCAAAATACAATACCCTTCTCAACTCAGTTCTCAGGAATTCACTTTGCCAGTATTATTAATCCAACTTCCATCACCAAATGAATTAGCTACTATTGGGCTGTAAGATTTACTCTGAGTCAACCTGTTGTTTCATTAGATGAATTAATGAATCATGCCAAATTAATTTGTTATTTTTGTTATAATTTTTTTCATATTAGTTGAAATTCGTTATTTTTTTCTTTGGACATTTGGATGCATCTGAATATCTGAAAGACACAAAATTTGGCTGAATTTCGATTTGTTACGAAATGAGTTGTACATGTCTAGTCCGTATTTTTTTGGAGCGCTGCTGAACTGAATCCAGCACCCCATTTGTTTTTTTTTTGTTTTTTTTTTTAATTCTATATTTTATTTTTAACAATTATTATACATATAAACAAAAAATTTTGTTGAATGCGTATCATAGATCATATCTTAACATAAATCAATTGTTTTTTCATCCGATATATATAAGATCATTATAAAAAGAAACAAAAAAAAACCAAAGACACACAAAAAAGAAGAAAAAGGGTTAGATTCTCTCTCCTCCCTCCCCAACAGCTCCCCCTCCACAAGCGCACAGCCATACTCTCTGGAACATACGAAAAGGGACCTTGATTTCCATTTTAAATTAGATTTCTCCTCTTTACCCTGCGTAATTGCAATACCTTTTTCCATAGGATATATGTCGGCTATTTTTTTAAGCCACAACAAGATCGAAGGGGGTGTCTCCGCTTCCATAAGGCCGAGATTCAGACCTTTGCTGCGTTCAAAAGATGAGCGACCAACGAGTTTCGGTATATACGTTTTGAAAGATCTGAGAGATGGAGGAGATATCTAGCTGGGTCAGATCCCAGATCATGCTTTGTTAACTGTTTTATAATGTCTTGCACCTTGGACCAGAAATCCAATAAGTTCCGACATAGCCAAAAGATATGTAGCATATCACCCACTGACCCTCCACCTCGCCAACAGATATTCGTCTTTTCCGGATAGATTTTCTGTATTAATGATGGAACTTTGTACCGTCTTGTAAGAATTTTATAACATGGCTCTTAATAGTTATTAGCTGTTGAAGAGTAATGGGCAGAATATAAAATATGACTCTGTTGCTCTTTAGAGAATGTGGTATCTAGATCTCTTTCCCATTTCTCAAGGAATCTAGGAACAGAGTCCACAGGAGAATCTATTAGAATTTTATATACCTCGGATACTCCATGGGTGGAAGGTTTTTCTATCAGACATAGGTTTTCCAGTGGTGTATTTAAGCGATCCAATCTCTCCCCCAGGATAAGAGAACTGAGAAAGTGGGTAAGCTGTTGCATCCACCACGGATCCAGTGGCGGATTGAACATCAGCTGTATTTCTGACAAGGTTTTCCTCGTTGATCCTTCAAGGAAGTCACCTAATCTGATTTTATCACATCTCATAGCTTGTTTAAAATGGCTATCTGTATATCCTGGGGGGAATGATGGATTTCCTAAAACTGGATGGAGTCGAGTAATTTCTCCATCCACTTTTGAAAATAGATTACTTTGTTGAATTACTCTTAGGGTTGCCCCTATCAGAGGGTGATGCCTTAAGGTTCCCAATGTTCTTGGCCGTAGCCATGGCAGACATTGGAGTGGGATCTCCATACATGATTGTTCGATCGTTACCCAGGTTTTATATTTCTCGTCTTTGCACCAAGCTAGTGTCCTAGTGAGGTGTACTGCTTTGTGGTATCTTATCTAATCCGGGAGATACATACCTCCCTGGATTTTTGGCATAGCCAAGTAATGAAAGGATATATGGGGATTTTTTTTGCCCAAACAAATCTAATAAAAGAACTCCATTGTGATTTCAGAAAGAGCTCTGGAATAGCTATTGGCAGGGTCTGAAAAAGATATAATAATCTTGGTAAAAAGATATAATAATCTTGGTAAGATATTCATTTTAAGGATAGCATTCCTGCCCATCCATGTATAGGGCCCTTTATTCCATCTTTCCAAATCAGCAGAAAGTTCCCGCAATAATGGTGGTAAATATGCATGAAAAACTTTATCTATTGAGGAAGTCAGTTTAATTCCTAGATATGTCAAGAATGAAGATGCCCAAGGAAAGGAAAATGATGACTGAAGAGCTTGTACTTGTGTAATTGACAACATAATATTCAGTATTTCTGATTTTTGAACGTTAATTTTAAAATTCGACAGTTTACTGTAGCGATCAAACTCATTTAATAAATTTGGTAACGTGGTTTCTGGTGATGTAATAAAAAACAGTATATCATCGGCGAAAGCCACAATTTTATGCTCCGACTTATCGATCAAACAGCCTTGGATATCCATACTTCGTCAAACATGTCGCAAAAATGGTTTGAGGGTTAATATAAAAATCAATGGGGACAGGGGACAACCCTGTCTATTTGTTTTTGTGTTTTAGCCAATGAGAAGTGTCCATGTCAGCTGTGATGTAGGCATTTGAAAGAGAACTCTCCCACTCTTCAGTTTAGAGAAAAGAAGACTTGTGCTTCATGACATGAAATGACCACAAATGACCACACTTATATTTGACCTTATATTTTCTCCTTCTATGTAATATGACACCTACCACTCTAAATACCAGGTTATAAATGTTTGATAAAGAGTATTTATTGCTATACATCACATAAGCAAACCTGTAATGTCCACAGAGAAAACAAAGTGTTGGTGAAACTGTGGAGGAGATTTACTAAAACTGGTGCACACAGAATATGGTACAGCTGTGCATAGTAATCAAGCAGCTTCTAGGATTTATTGTCAAACTTTAATTGAACAAGCTGCAGTCAGAAGCTGATTGGTTATCTTGCACAGATATACCAGATTCTGTGTTCATCATTTTTAGTAAATCTCCCCCTGTATAGCAAAGACTCTAAGATATCACATTCTACCTTCATAAAATCTACTCATATCATCATTACATTGCTGGAAAATCCCCATCTGAAGGTTGGTGCATGCATTCCTTGCCCCCAGCATCCACGATGCTGAGGTCAGGCTTCTTAGGCACTGAGCCATGCATTGTGGAAGGTGGGAAGAGTTTGCCTATTCACCTTAGATCAGAACTTTTGGCTTTTCAGGGGGGTTCTGTAGTGTATATGGAAGGGAGGCAGACATGATAAAGCTAGGATGTAGCATTACAGGTTGCCTTTGAGTTTAATGCAGGTGCATTTTGTTAGATTATGCTGGGATTGTGTCTGTGAACTCACAGTTGACAGTCCGGAGTAAGAAAATTAAAAAACATAGATCAAAAAGTATTGCTGCTAATGAACTTGGTATGCTTTAATTTTTATCCTAGGCTATTTCCTTGGAAACTCCTGTAGGATGGAGGCAGAACATGTATCCTGCTGATCTGTGTGTTGGACAGATATTGTGACTGCTCGGAAAAGTCAAGGAGATCATTTTACCTGCTCTGTTTCTGTCCTTATAAAACAGATTTATTATACATGACAAGTGGGCTCACATCAGACTTTATGCCTCTGTGCCAACTGATGATGCTTGTGTTTTTATAGACACTCAGGTGGCCTTGGGTCCATCATTGATGGATTGAAGACTGGGCTCTGTCCACAGCAGCATAGGCGATTTTCTAATTTAACTGAATATGAAAAAAATATTTTTGGCCTGCCTTGTACAGTATTTGCTTTCATAAATTGTGCAGTGACAGAAACTGAAACACCATAAGTGAGCATTTCTTTCAACAGCACTCTACCTTTTTAGAGCAGTAAAAATATCTAAATTATGCAGCAGATTTGGAAATTCATGCAAATATCTAGGTATTGTCAAAACACTTTGAAGAAATTGCATACACAATTGACAGGAACCAAAATAAGTAAGATTTATATTAGAATAAAAGTAAACATGCCATTGTGAGTCATACTTCATTAATGTGTTTAAATGATTTGTTTCTAAAAAAAACAAGTGGATTTGTTTTGAAGCAATATAGGCATTTGATGAATTTACAACAATGGCTGAGACTGATTTTTTGGGTACTAAAATGAGATTGCCATTGTACAGGAAATATAAAATATGAATAAACAGGTTCTACAAGTAGCGCACATTTGTCTTGTACAGCCTTTGAAGCAGAAATGCAGCTTATTGAAAAAACACCATGAATAACCTGGGATGTCATACTTCCAAACTTTATATAAGTATATATAAAATAAAAAATGTGGGTGGGTTATTTAGAGTAGTTAAAAATGGTACCAGTTACCACAAGAACCTTTTCTAGTATCTCTAAAAGGCAGTATATGATGTGTGGCTTTCCCAACGGTAGGTTTGCTGCAGCAGGCCTTCAATTTTTGGTGTCAGGCTGACTAAGGCTGTACATATATTAGATATAAAATTGATACTGAGAGCCAGGGTTTTCTCTTTTTAGTAGATCCTCCCATTTGGCAGACTGAAGAAGTAATTGTAATGGCTTGCTTCCAAAAGAATCCAAGAGTGTGTAATGAATTTTGCTAAAAAAATCCTTTCAATGTACATAACTGCCATGGAGATTATTTTTTTCCACAATGGTGGTTTTTATTTTTTTTTTTATTTCAAGTGAAGTTTTATTGTCCAGAGACGGTTTGCTCTGCACCAGGAGTGTGACTATATTACTATGCCAAAGAAGGTTCTAGCACTATTCCAGTGAACCCATTTGTCAGCTCATCCCCTGCAGGCAGCTATGCAGATCTCAGCAGCAGCAAAATCCTCAGCAGCTTTACTATCCTCAGTAATGAATACTATGCCCTCAAGACCCTGGACCCAGAACGGCATCCAGACTCCTAGACTGGATACCACAGTAAGGTCTCTCTAGTAAGTTTTTGAATTGTACTCTTCAAAGTTTTCATGACCAAATCCACAAAATTTAACTCCTCAGAGATTGTACAGATGTTAAATATGTGAGATTAACCAATGCCATACATCTGGAAGCATCTAACAGAGGAAAACTCCAGAGTGTAACAAATTAGGATGAAATCTGGAACAGAATGAAAAGAGCACAATTAAAACATTTAGGAAGTTACTGGTAAACTAAATCTTTATATTATATTCTCCCTCCTGTGGCTACCTGTACATCATCCAGGAAAGTAAGCAGTCCGGAGTGATGAAAAACTGTTGAGACAAAATTCAATGCAGAAATTCGTTACAGCAAGTATATTAATAGTATGGGTCAGAAAATGGGAATTATATGTAATATTTCATTACTGCATCTATCCATTTCAGAAAAGTGATGACAACATCCTTCGGGGATACTGGGGAACTCAAATCGGTTGATTTACTGAAACTGGAGAGTGCAAAATCTGGTGCAACTGTACATAAAAACCAATCAGCTTCCAGGAGAAAACAGGCTAATTTGCTTAAATCAAACTGTTTGTTCAGTTTTTTTTCCTTTCAATAGCAGTAAGAGTACTTTTGGAGTGACATATAGGGGTTGATTTACTAAAGGCAAAAAGACTGTGCACTTTGCAAAGTTCAGTTGCTTCAGAGCTTAGTAAATGAACAGAAGCTCTGCTGACTTCCATCATTCAATCATGTGCAAGCAAAAATGCAGTTTTTCTTTATTTTCCTTGTACATGATTGGGGACTCTTTGCAAAGTGAAGCTGTACCTCATTTACTAAACTCTGGAGCAAATGCACTTGAAGAGGGAAATTGCACTTTGCAAATGCACAGTCTATTTGGCTTTAGTACATCAACCCCATACTGTTAACATGTAAACCGTTAGCACCATTTTTAATTTGGTACTCTCCTTTCTGCTAACAATATAGAAAGATCCTACTAATCTAAAAAATAAACATAGGGGGTTATTTACTAAAGGAAAATCCACTATGCACTGCAAGTGCACTTGAAAGTGCACTTAGAAGTGCAGTCGCTGTAGATCCGAGAGGGACATGCAAGGAAAATAAGAAAACAGCATTTTAGCTTGCACGTGACCTTCCCCTCATTTCAGATCTACCCCTTGGATTTAGAGGGAATGCACTTCCAAGTGCATTTTCAGTGCAATTTCGAGTGCACTTGCAGTGCAAAGTGGATTTGCCTTTCGTAAATAATCCCCATAGTGTCAGTACAAGGAGCAAAAACTCCACAGAGCATGTACAGGAAAACAAGCAGCCTTTTAGGGCTCTCTGATGCAATATAAGTTTGATAAAGTTCTCCAACTTCCTAGAAGATGGAAGGACCAAATGAAAAATGCAGTAAGCCATTTTCACATAAGTAGCATGCGTCGCTCCAAAACATTCTTTTAGTCATTGCAAAAGAAGTATGTGCTTTTTAGTTTACAACTGAGCCCTCAAGTTTCAAGACAGTTTGCTCAAGGCACCTTATCAGCACGTTTATGAAATAGAGAGATCAAATAAGGACATGAAAAATATATGAGAATTAAGTCATTTTTAACTAACATTAGAAAGACACTGCTAATGTTCTCATGCATAGACTTTAACATTAAAGAGTCTGTCAATGTAGGATTTCACCTAGGATTCTGATGCATCACATTAACCATTTGTCTGTACAGATACAATAAAAAAATTCACCCCTTGTGCTTTTGGGACAACATTCAAACCATGTACTATATGTTGCCCCCACTAAAGGAAGAAAGGGAAACATTGAGCTGCCTTGGGCTAGACATTTTACAAATCAGTGAAAGTCATAAAAATTCACCAAGCAACCTCAATTAAGGTCTGGGAAGAACTTCCTAGGAAGCATATTTATGCGTAATTCGTATTTCTAATTATTATTTACACCAACATCCTCATATATTCTTAAAAATTCTGACAGATAGGAAAAAAAAAAACTAAAGCCATATTACCTAGAAATGACACACTACATATGGCTCTTAATGAGCAGTATGACCTAAAGCGTTCTGGCAGAGCAACCAATCAAAAACGATGTGACCAGTAACAAAGTATCAGGCATATCTTGTTCAATTCAGCGTGAATAATGAAATTTTTCCCATTAAGGAGAAGCATCTTGTCTTAGCCTTTAGCAATTGATCAACAATTAGCAATATTCTATTCATTCTAGATATCT
Organism: Aquarana catesbeiana; assembly: GCF_042186555.1. Lineage (NCBI taxonomy): Eukaryota > Metazoa > Chordata > Amphibia > Anura > Ranidae > Aquarana > Aquarana catesbeiana. The sequence continues at coordinate 434,056,540 of NC_133325.1, read as the reverse complement.
GATAAAATATACTATGAGTAGTAGAGGAAAATGTGTATTCCAGTCACAAGCTCCTTGTTATTCTTTTGCCTAAGGTAAAAGTAGCAGAATTGAGAGTCACTGTAGCATAAAAGAACACATCAGCATCATATTTTCTTGTAATCTGGATACAGCAAGATGCTGCAAATGATGGCTGTTGACCAATATTGTAAATGTCTGACTCCCCCCATGTAGTGCTACAGTCTGAAATTGAAACTTCCTGGCAATTTATTTATTAGAACTACTGACTCTTATATTTTAATTGTAGCTGTACTGTAAGAATACAATAGACAATGAATATTTGCCAGCATTCCAAAAACTAAAACTCATAGACTAAAATAGCTCCTTTCGGGTCTATCCTAACCAAGCTCAGATCTGTCCAGTTATTCTTAGTCCCACTGATAATCCGCATAATCTCCAATTTACCAGAATTCAAGAATGTTTACAAATGTTCTATGTGTGAATGCAGCAAATTGAAACTTAACTAGTTTGTCATTGGTTACTGCACTTTCCATATATTCTTTGCACTGTTTTTTTTTTTTTTTTTTTTTTTATAATTTTATTGTAGGTTATACAGAGTAAAAATTACAAGGTTGAATAGTTGATCAACATATGAACATTCAAACGATGAATAGGTTATCGGATCAACAAAAGGTATACATAGGTCACTTAAGATGTATATGCCTAACATAGGTTTAGCTATTAAAGGTAACCATTTGTGCTGTGTTGTGTTTGACAGATATATAAGCAGAGATATGGTAAATTGTGTGTTGGCAAGGCATTAGGGGTTTCAAATATGTGGTATCACATTCATGGGAGAGGTAGGCATTTAGGATGTTTGAGCCAAAGATCCCAGTGCTTTTGGAATTTAGGAATTTGTAGGTGGGCTTTGGCGTACATAAATTCCATCAGGCAATGGTTATTCAGAAGGGCAATTAGCTCTGTGCAAGAAGGGGGGGTGGGGGTTTTCCAATTTTTAGCATTAGCTAGTCGAGTAACAATAAATACATGGGAGATGACTGTGTGGGAAGGTCGGGGCCAGAAATCCATGTCCAGATCCAATAGCACCATTTGAGGCATGAGGGATACAGCAGTTGGTAGAATGGAGAGGAGGAATTTAGAAAGCATAGTCCAAAATGTGATGAGGATTGGGCAATTCCACCAAATATGTAGTGGAGTTCCACAGTTTCTCCAACAGAGGTTGGTGGAAGATGGGTAGATGTGGGTGAGTTTGGTTGGTGTAAGGTACCAGTTGTGAAATAACTTTTGGACAGCTTCCCAGTGTAGTACACTTCTTGAGATTTTCAAAGGCAATTGGAGCGAGTGATACCATTGTTGGGGGGTATAGGAGCATTGCAGTAGTTGTTCCCATTTTAGCATCGTTGGGGTCTTAGAAGTGTGGTAGGTATCAGTAATGAGTTTGTAGATATATGAGATTCCAGGCCGATAAGCGGCGTTTAGATTGAAAAATCTTGTCATATGCCAGAGTAATAGGTTTTCCGACCATTGTACTTTCAACAACTTACCAACCCTAAAGACATGGCCAATCAATTCAGCTCCTTTTTCCCCAAATTATACAATCTAACCAACTCAACCTCGCCCCACCACCCTCCTCTGCTGACATAGATAGATTCCTGAAAGACCTACACCTTCCCTCACTATCACAGGACCAATTACACCATCTTTCGGCTCCATTCTCCCCATCAGAAGTTGAAACAGCTATTGCAGCTCTACCACTCCATAAATCCAGGCCCTGACTGGTTCAGCAACGAGTACTATAAAACTTTCTCTAACCTCCTTACCCCACATCTATGCCACTCCTTCAACTTCACTGCTAACACTGGCTCCATTCTACCAGAATCTCTCCAAGCCACTATTGCCACTATCCCAAAACCAGGTAAACTGACCCTGCCAGCTACAGACCCATCTCCTTACTAAACACTGATACTAAGTTATATGCTAAACTCTTAGCTACACGGCTCTCAAATATTATCCCACAACTAGTGCATACCGACCAAGTGGGTTTTGTTGCTGGCAGACAAGCATCGTACGGTACCCGTAGATTTATCTACTACAGTGGGTGGAACACCACCAAACGCCTTCTCTGCTCATCTCTCTTGATGCAGAGATGGTGTTTTCTTTCACCTCAAAGAAGTGTATGTGTGCTAATATGTCATGTAGTACAGATGCAGGGAGATAGCTAGGTTTGGCAATGTTGTGTGCCCGATCAATAACAATGTCGGCTTGAAGCAGTTGAGGAATGAGCGTGAGCAATAGCTGTTGGATGTAGGGGATCAGATTGGGAGGTTTAACAGTTTCTGGTACACCCCAGAATTTAATATTATTCCTCTTCAAACGTTCATCTAAATCTGCGACTTTGGCTTGCAGATAGTGTACCTCCTCAGTATGTTGATCATAGGCATCCACCATTTCATTATAGGCTGCAGTGTGTTCAGTGATTTGCTTTTCAAGATCATCAGTGCAGTCTTCTACATGATCAATTTTGGAGTGTAACATGGAGATAGAGGACCTCGGCGCATTGCGCATATAATTTTGCAGGGACGGCAGCATGAGTTTGAGGGTGTGCTCAGATGCGGGCTGGTCAGAGGCAGGCAGAGTAGCTAGGGAGTCAGAGCGAGCTGCTTCAGGGCCTATAGCTGCTGGAGGATCCCAGTGTTGTTTTTTAAGCAGGGGGGCTTTGTTGGGAGAGGGGGCTGGAGACTGAGCGGCTCTCTTACCTCGATCAGTGGGAGAAGGCTGAGAGGAATCTGTGTCCGGAGCAGTGCTATCCATCTCCTCTGGTATGGTGACATGTTCCTGTGAGTCTCTGGTGTCTGGGGAGGAGGCACGGGGTGCCGTTTTGGAGCCATCTTTGCTGTTCTGCATGTCTGCTTTACTGAAATAGTCAGTGAGGTGGTGCGGAATGTGCAGGCTATTGTTTCCCCTTCTGGACATACCACCCCGGTGCCAGTCAAGTTGTCTCCCCTCCAGTGTGACAGAGAGAGGAGAATCACTGGTATATACTGCTGCGGGTTGCTGTGTGTCCCACGGCTGAGCGGAACTTAGGTATCAGGCGGCCATCTCTCTCCACGGCCAGCCAGACCCCCCATTCTTTGCACTGTTCTTATTAAATACGTCAGTATGTTTTTTATGATAATTTAGCACAGATCACAACACTGAGTGTTATAATATGTTAATGGCATAGGGTTAAATTTGTAAAAATACATGTGAACTTGCAACAGATGCATAATTTATTTAAGTGTAGGCACTGAGAGCACGCAGTGTTACTCACTGTATGCTAGGGACATGCATTCACACTCTTCTGTGTCTATGTGGGCTTTCATTATGTGCTGAGGGGGTGCAGATCTGCACTCTCCTCTCTCCATGTGGCCCCTCACTGTATGCTGGGAACACACTCCACACTCTTCTGTGCCAATGTGGCCTCTCAAACATCCACACTGTCCTGTATTAATGTGGGTTCTCATTGCATGCTAGGGGGGCATATTCACATTCACCACCCTGGCAGTGTAGCCCTGCGATGGGCACAGCAGGGGTGTCCTGCTCCCATAAACCAAGTGAACTGGGCTCCACCGACAGCTGGCATATAATGGGACACTATCTCCACCCATTACATCAATACAGGAGGAGAGACAATTAAAGGACACTAACACCTGACAACATTACCCCCTTTTTAAACATGGTGCCTATAACAGGAATTACTAAAAATAGGAACAATCAGCGCAAACTAAAAGATATAAATAAGATGGATGCAGGCTGAACATGGCCATCTTGTACAAAAATAAAATGCACATAAAAATACAGATATATGGATAAATAGAAAAAGGCATGCATATAAAGGGACAAGAAAAATAAACATCTGATTTATTTGTCAGAAATGAAGCAGTTGAGGTTAAACTCAACGTTTAACCCCCTAGGGACTGCCACTCGAGTTTCATGGATCCACAGGGACTCTCGGCGAGTAAGCTGCCTAATATAATTGCCCCCCCTCCAATGTTTCGTGACTTTTTCTATACCCCAGAACTGCAATTTTTTAGGGTCCCTATTGTGACAGATCCTAAAATGCTTAGATACATATTGTGTCTTTAAACCTTTTTTAATGTTATTAACACGTTCTGCTATGCGGACTCCCATGGATTTAGAAGTTCTCCCCACGTATTGGAGTCCGCATTCGCACCGAAGCATGTACACTACTCCCACAGTGTCACAAGTGATCAAATTTTTAATCTGATATATTCTGTCAGTGGCAGTAGCTCGAAATTCTTTCTTTTTTTTATGTTAAATTTACATTGCCTGCATGCTGGGCATTTTCCGCATTTCTGTTTTTTAGTTTATAACAGGAATTAACCCAACAGATAAACAGAAGTAAAGCATAACTTTTTGTTATAAATAGTAAACATAACACTAGGCATAAATGCATAAAATAAAACATTAGGCCTGGCACATGACTTAAAGCTGGTACACAATTGCCAAATATCGACCAGTATCGGCCAGTATCAGCCGATTCAACAGAAACTGGGCCACATTCAGCCAGTGTGTACAGCAGCTTGTCCGACAGCCGAATGGGCATGCCCCCCACAAGAACACACTGTCGAATAGGCATGCTGAAAAAACAGCATCCAATCAGCTCTGGAAGTTTGCAAGCCCTATGTGTGTTCTGGTGGGGGGACAGTTCCTTTGTCAGAACACAATAGCACAGCTAGGTAGATCGCCACACTAGCATCGCTTAGTTAGTACAGACTAGGGATGAGCCGAACACCCCCCCGGTTCGGTTCGCACCAGAACCTGCGAACGGACCGAAAGTTCGCACGAACGTTAGAACCCCATTGACGTCTATGGGACTCGAACGTTCGAAATCAAAAGTGCTCATTTTAAAGGCTAATTTGCATGGTATTGTCCTAAAAAGGGTTTGGGGACCCGGGTCCTACCCCAGGGGACATGTATCAATGCAAAAAAAACTTTTAAAAACGGCCGTTTTTTCGGGAGCAGTGATTTTAATGATGCTTAAAGTAAAAAAAAAAAAAGTGAAATATTCCTTTAAATATCGTACCTGAGGGGTGTCTATAGTATGCCTGTAAAGTGACGCGTGTTTCCCGTGTTTAGAACAGTCCCTGCACCAAATGTCATTTTTAAAGGAAAAAATCTCATTTAAAACTGCTTGCGGGTTTAATGTAATGTCGGGTCCTGGCAATATGGATGAAATTCAGTGAGACAAACGGCATGGGTACCCCCCAGTCCATTACCAGGCCCTTTGGGTCTTGTATGGATATTAAGGGGAACCCCGCACCCAAATTAAAATAAGGAAAGGTGTGGGGCCATACTCTGAACAGCAGTATACAGGCTGTAGGTTTGTTGTTAAGTAGAATCTCTTTGTAATTTTGAACGGGTACATTTTTAACGTGTTTAGCTCCAGCCAAAAAATCTTTTTTAAGCTTTTTGGAAAACATAGGGAAGGGTTATCATCCCTGTGACATTTGTTTTGCTGTCTTTCCTCCTCTTCAGAAGATTTCACCTCACTTTTTGTCCCAATGGATTGGAAAGCATCAGTGGAAAGGAGAAATGTTTTTCCCATATTAACTCTTACAGGAGAGAATTTCCCTTCCTAGGGGTAGATTTATTCTCACTTCCTGTTGTCTCCTTCCGTTTGCAAGTAGGAGTCGTTTGTAAGTTAGTTGTTTGAAAGTAGGGTCCTGCCCTATATACTCAGCAGAAATTTGGACCTTAGGTGTTGCTGTGGCCACAACACTGTAAGCCCTCACAGGGCTCTGCTGTGAAATATTAGATCAAGAATTGTAATTACATGCCCCTGTTGAACAGGAGCTGAAAAATTAGGCCTTAGGCACTGGTGCTGGTGCCACAACACTGCAACCCCTCACAGACACTCTAGTTGGAATGCAGGAACGAGCCCTGCTGCAAAGTATTGCATAAAAAATTGTAATTACACGCCCCTGTTAAACAAGGGCTGAAAAATTGGGCCTTAGGCACTGGTGCTGGTGCCACAACACTGCAACCCCTCACAGACACTCTAGTTGGAATGCAGGAACGAGCCCTGCTGCAAAGTATTACATCAAAAATCGTAATTACACGCCCCTGTTAAACAGGGGCTGAAAAATTGTGCCTTAGGCACTGGTGGTGGCACCCAGAACCAAAAATGTTCTTACAAGCTATCAGCGTGATGATTGAGGAGGAAGAGGATAATTACTCAGGGATAGTCACTCAGCATCAGCATAGGCAGTCTTTGAAGGGATCTGAGATTTCAAAAAAAATTATTCGGTTACATCAGCATCAGGTGCTTGGTAGCTGGTGGTGATCCAAGACTCATTCATTTTTATGAAGGTCAGTCGATCGACCGAGTCAGTGGACAGACGCACCCTGTGATCGGTTACCACGCCTCCAGCAGCACTGAATGTGCGTTCCGAAAGAACGCTGGATGCAGGACAGGCCAGTAGCTCAATTGCATACTGTGCAAGCTCTGGCCAGTGATCCATCCTCAAGACCCAGTAACCCAGAGGATTTTCGGTGGGAAAGGTGTCCAAGTCTGATCTTGCACCTAGGTATTCCTGCACCATGTAAAACAGACGCTGGCGATGGTTGCTGGAACCGATCATACCTTGGGGCTGCGGACCAAAAAATTGTTTGAACGCATCGGTCAGACGGCCACCTTCTCCACCGCTCCTTCTTTGACTGACCGAAGCCTCAGCAACACGTTGTCCAGAAACAGGAGTTTGTAACCTCCCAGTCTCTGGGAACGCGTTGCACAGACCTTTCTGCAAGGCCTCCCGAAGATGTTTCATCCTCTGCTCCCTCTGCGATGGCATGATAAGGTCCGCAACCTTACCCTTGTAACGTGGATCAAGGAGGGTTGCCAGCCAGTATTGGTCCTTCTCCTTGATACCACGAATACGAGGATCCTTACGCAGGCTTTGCAGGATCAGGGAGGCCATGCAGCGTAGGTTTGCTGAGGCATTCGGTCCGGAGTCCTCTGGGTCACTAAGGACGACATGGTCCGCAGCCACCTCCTCCCAGCCACGTACAAGTCCATGTGTTTCTTGGGACTGATCCCTTAAAGACTGCTGCTGATGCTGAGTGCCAGGCTCCACCTCCATACTGACACAATCTTCCTCCTCCTCCTCCTCCTCTTCCTCCTCGTCCTCTTCCTGTGTGATCGGCGGGCACGCAGGAACACTGTCTGGATAAAGGGGGCCTTGAGAGCTAAGGAAGTCCTCCACTTCCTGCCTCTGTTCTGCCTCAAGTGCCCTGTCCATTATTCCACGCAGCGTGTGCTCCAACAGGTGGACAAGGGGGACAGTGTCACTGATGCATGCACTGTCACTGCTCACCATCCTCGTGGCCTCCTCAAATGGTGACAGGACAGTGCATGCATCCCTGATCATGGCCCACTGGCGTGGGGAAAAAAACCAAGCTCCCCTGACCCTGTCCTGGTGCCATAGTCGCACAGGTACTCATTGATGGCCCTCTGCTGCGTGTGCAGCCGCTGCGGCATGGCCAACGTTGAGTTCCACCTGGTGGGCATGTCACAGATTAGGCGGTTCTTGGGCAGGTTAAACTCCTTTTGGAGGTCCGTCAGCCGAGCACTGGCATTATATGACCGGCGGAAATGCACACAGACTTTCCTGGCCTGCCTCAGGACATCCTGTAAGCCCGGGTACCTGCCCAAGAACCGCTGCACCACCAAGTTAAGGACGTGAGCCAAACAGGGCACATGGGTCATTTGTCCCTGTCGGAGGGCAGAGAGGAGGTTGGTGCCATTGTCGCAAACCACCATTCCTGCCTTAAGTTGGCGTGGCGTCAACCACCTCTGAACCTGCCCCTGCAGAGCTGACAGAACCTCTGCCCCAGTGTGGCTCCTATCCCCCAAGCACACCAGCTCAAGCACCGCATGGCATCTTTTGGCCTGCGTACTTGCGTAGCCCCTTGAACGACTACGGAGCACTGTAGGAAGAGGCCATGGAGGAAGAAGAAGAGGAGGGGGTGGAGGAGAGAGGTGTGTCACAATCATTAGCATTTTGGAGGCGTGGTGGCGGAACAACCTCCAACACTACTGCACCTTGTCCTGCATCCTTCCCAGCTGCCAGCAGAGTCACCCAATGCGCCGTGAAACTTAGGTAACGTCCCTGTCCATGCCTGCTGGACCATGAGTCAGCGGTAATATGCACCTTACCGCTGACCACCCTGTCCAGCGAGGCATGGACATTGCCTTCCACATGCTGGTAGAGAGCCGGAAACGCCTTCCGTGAGAAAAAGTGGCGTTTGGGTACCTGCCACTGAGGAACCGCACATTCCACAAACTCACGGAAGGGGGCAGAGTCTACCAACTGAAAAGGCAGCAGTTGAAGTGCTAGCAATTTTGCCAAGCTAGCATTCAACCGTTGGGCATGTGGATGGCTGGGAGCAAACTTCTTTCGGCGGTGCAGCAGCTGGGGCAGGGAAATTTGCCTGGTACAATCTGACATCGGTGTACCAAAATCAGATTGCCCACAAGTACGTGGCTGTGACACACCTAATTCTACACCTTCATTCCTCTCAGTGCAGGTCTCAGAGAGGACTGAAGGTCTAGTGGGGTTGGAAATCTCAGCTGATGAGGAGCAAGCAGAGGTCCTCTTTGTTCTTTGGTGTGGGTCTTTTAGATACGCTTGCCAACGAACTGCATGGCAGGTCAACATATGTCTGGTCAAGCATGTGGTACCCAAGCGGGAGATGTTTTGGCCACGCGAGATACGCTTGAGACATATGTTGCAAATAGCAGCGATGCGATCTGATGCACTCGTCTCAAAAAAGGCCCACACCAAAGAACTTTTTGAATAACGCGCAGAGACTGCAGCGCCCTGCACATGTGGAGCTTTGGGGTGTGATGCAGTCAATGTGCTGCCCTTAGGCTGGCCCCTGGAGGGCATCCTGCCTCGTTGGTGATATGCCGCCTCCTCCTCCTCCTCCTCTCTCCTATCAGGCACCCACGTTGAGTCAGTGACCTCATCATCCCCTCACTCCTCATCACTGGACCAAACCTGGCAGTATGCTGCAGCAGGGGGAGCATGACTGCCAGATTGCTGTCCTTCTTGGGCACCCCCTCTGTCCGTGCTCGTGTTACTGCCTTCATCAAGCTCAGTATCATCATCAGAGCCTTCCAAACGCTGGGCATCCTCCTGGAGCATGTACCCAACACTGTGGTCAAACAGTTCGAGGGACTCCTCAGGAGGACATGGTGGGGCTAGGGAAGGAGTCACTGATGACATTGAGCCGAGGGAAGAGGCCGCTGCTTTGCCAGACAAAGTACCCTGGGCATGGGTGAGAGAGGATGAGGAGGATGAGGACGGCTTGGTCATCCACTCGACCAAGTCTTCCGCATGTTGCGGCTCAACATGGCCAGCTGCCGAAAAAAAGGCCAAGCGTGTCCCATGGCCACGTGCTGATGAGGATGCACCGTCTCCACGACCAGCACTAGACACAGAGCCTGCTTGCCCTCTCTTATTGGCTTGTGACTGTCTGCCTCTCCTTCTTGGCCTTCCAGACATACTAATGGCCTGTAGCTGCACTAAGCTGGGATATATATATATATATATATATATATATATATGTACTGATACTGCAGCTAGCAAAATCAACTGCCTGCCTGTAGTATGAGAACACCACCAACCTTCTACAGGTAGCTTTAGCTGAACACTGTGAGGTGGACGCACCCCACTAACTTGTAGGTTTAGCAGAACACTGTGAGCAGGACGCACTGCACTAACTGTAAATAGTCTAGCTGCCTGACTGTGGTACTAATAGGATCAAAAGAACACCAGCAATTTTCTTCAGGTAGCTGTATTTACTGTAACAAGACAAGCCTGCCTGTCAGTAAGAAGATAACAGAAATGGATCTAGCTGAACACTGTGAGCAAGACGCACCCCACTAGCTTGTAGGTTTAGCTGAACACTGTGAGGTGGACGCACCCCACTAACTTGTAGGTTTAGCTGAACACTGTGAGCAGGACGCACCCCACTAACTTGTAGGTTTAGCAGAACACTGTGAGCAGGACGCACTGCACTAACTGTAAATAGTCTAGCTGTCTGACTGTGGTACTAATAGGATCAAAAGAACATCAGTAATTTTCTTTAAAATACTGTAACAAGACAAGCCTGCCTGTCAGTAAGAAGATAACAGGAATGGATCTAGCTGAACACTGTGAGCAGGACGCACCCCACTAGCTTGTAGGTTTAGCTGAACACTGTGAGGTGGACGCACCCCACTAACTTGTAGGTTTAGCTGAACACTGTGAGCAGGACGCACCCCACTAACTTGTAGATTTAGCAGAACACTGTGAGCAGGACGCACTGCACTAACTGTAAATAGTCTAGCTGCCTGACTGTGGTACTAATAGGATCAAAAGAACACCAGCAATTTTCTTCAGGTAGCTGTATTTACTGTAACAAGACAAGCCTGCCTGTCAGTAAGAAGATAACAGGAATGGATCTAGCTGAACACTGTGAGCAGGACGCACCCCACTAGCTTGTAGGTTTAGCTGAACACTGTGAAGTGGACGCACCCCACTAACTTGTAGGTTTAGCTGAACACTGTGAGCAGGACGCACCCCACTAACTTGTAGGTTTAGCAGAACACTGTGAGCAGGACGCACTGCACTAACTGTAAATAGTCTAGCTGCCTGACTGTGGTACTAATAGGATCAAAAGAACACCAGCAATTTTCTTCAGGTAGCTGTATTTACTGTAACAAGACAAGCCTGCCTGTCAGTAAGAAGATAACAGAAACGGATCTAGCTGAACACTGTGAGCAGGACGCACCCCACTAGCTTGTAGGTTTAGCTGAACACTGTGAGGTGGACGCACCCCACTAACTTGTAGGTTTAGCTGAACACTGTGAGCAGGACGCACCCCACTTACTTGTAGGTTTAGCAGAACACTGTGGGCAGGACGCACTGCACTAACTGTAAATAGTCTAGCTGCCTGACTGTGGTGTACTAATAGGATCAAAAGAACACCAGCAATTTTCTTCAAAATACTGTAACAAGACAAGCCTGCCTGTCAGTAGGAATATAACAGGAACGGATCTAGCTGAACACTGTGAGCAGGACGCACTGCACTAAATGTAAATAGTCTAGAAGATAACAGGAACGGATCTAGCTAAACTGAATACAGTGTATATATATGTATATATATGCAACACCTGGGATGCATATATATACACAATACACTTTAAGTGCAGCTAACTGACTGACTGTCCTGCCTAATCTAGCTAACTCAAATGAAATGACACTGTCTCTCTCTCTCTCTAAGCACACCGGAACACACTGCACAGGGCCACCGTGCAGGCGGCCTTATATAGTGTGGGGCGTGTACTAAATCCCCTGAGCCATAATTGGCCAAAGCCTCCTTGGCTTTGGCCAATTATGGCTCTCTGTTAAGCTAGCGGCCGAATAAAGGGTTAAGTGCACCCGTGTAGTGCAGCTGCCGAAGTGCTTTGCAGGCATTCCTCCATCGCCCCAAAGATGCTGCTTGCAGGACTTTTTTTATGTCCTGCCAGCGCAGCGCCCCAGTGTGAAAGCACTGGGACTGCAGAGAAGGCATTTTTCAGGTGCTTTACAGACACTACTTTTAGCCCAAAAGCTCCTGAAAAACGACTCAGTGTGAAATGGGTCTTACACCAAGTATAAACTAACTACATTAAAACAAAGGAACAGGGCAATACCCTACAGTGACATATATAGTATTCATAAGCTATGTTCAGGCAGAACCTTTGAATCCTAATATCAGCAGAATTCAATTACAGAAGGTAACGTTTAGATCAGTGGTACTCAACCTCAATCTTCAAGTACCCCCCCACGGGCCATGTTTTGGGAATGTCCCTTAGATAAAATGGCTCTTATCAATACCATATCATTGATATTGATTTAAAGCAGCTGTGCAAAGTAAAGGAAAACCTGAAAACATTGCCCGTCGGGAGTACTTGAGGACTGAGGTTGAGAACCACTGGTTAAGATAACAAAATAGATAAAAGTTAGAACAGTGATTAGCAGAACAAAAAAATTACAGGTAGCAGTGTAGATCCAGGTACTCCCTCCATTCCCCAGTCTCTGGGAGCTGCCTGATCACATAATAATGCATTTCCTCACTCTTCAGATCCAAAGAGTCAAAGTCTGATGGAGCTGTCTCCTGCTCCATAAATGTAGCTGCAGGGCAAGTTTTGGCTGCTGGCTCACTGTCCTCCTTGATAACTGTCAAGTGCTCGACAGCTGACAAAGGGATTGCGGTGTCACAATCCCCTTCTCCAAGCTCTCGATGGATAAGGTCAATCTCACTGTCCTTAGCGGAGCTCTGGTGCAGAATGTCCTCCACCTGTGGCACCAGATTCAGAGAGCCCGGTTGCACCTTCTCTGGCTGATGTACAGGAGCTTTGGTGCCTTCAACGATTTCTCAGGTAGCACCCTCCTTCCATGATACTTACTGCTCACAAATGAGTACCTCGAATTTGAAAATACAACATTCTCCACAATAGGCCCAAAGCATCAGCATGGCAGTAAGTGTCCCACGCTTGGCACACACCAGAACCAAGGTCTTGATCATCCCAGTGTGACACACTGCCAGACTATGCCTCAGCATTACTCGCAGCCTGGTTTCAAGGGTAACATCCTTAACACTCAGGGATGAGATGCATGGAAGAGCCACCTTAGCCACAGCATATCTCAGGGCCTGCATCCTTCAGCCAACCACACTTGTCAACAATTTAGAAGCATGTGTAGCAGTCCATCCCCACACACTATGGCTTCTCTCAGCCTCCTGGCTCAACTCCAATCACATAATCTGACATAGGTTGTAGGTGATGACAAACTATCCTGCTGACTACGCCAATTGAAGGGGTCCCGCTCATTGGTTGCTGAATCTGGACCTTCCCCTGCTTCCTCTTTGATGGGATAGTCACCTACAGTACCTGTTGTTTGCATATACTCTACCATATTGTGTCACACTTCATGGCCGGAAGCCCACCTCAAAACATTCCCAGCCTAAGGCACAGAATAAAGGAATGTCCAGTCCAAAAAGATTTTCAATGCTTTACTGCATAACATCACTCCAACACAATGTCACTCCAGCACAATTATTGTAGTTACAGGCACTTTCAGTAAATTTAGCAGTACATAACTCACTGACAGAATTCACTAGTGCAGAACACTTCCCTCCTTCTAATGACTTTGTATACAGTGGTCCTACAAGTGCAGAAAATGTGAATGTCTCACAGTTGTTACAGTCTCTTTTCAAAGGCAATACTCACACAGGGTGTTCCTCCTTCTCACACAAAGAAGATTCTCCACAAGCCTAAGGACCACTTTAAAGCAAGCCATATGGCCTGCAGGTAAGGGTCAAGGGGGTCATTGTCCATTCCCAAGTGTCCTCACTCACTACCCTAGCCATTCAGCCCTGAGACTGGCTTTCTATTGCAGATCCAGCACAGAACTACATCTTTGGTGATCAGGGGTGTCATGGTCCTATACCCCAAGTGCACTGGGCTTCACCCACAGCTGGCATATTTCCACCTAATTCATCACTACAAGAAGGACAACAACTAAAGGGCAATAACCCTTTTGCCTTTAGTAGCCAAAAAGCTACTAAAGGTAAAAGGTTATATACAATTGTAGCACCAAAAACACAGCACTGGTACTGTTTTAGTTGGGGCTGTCAGCACTCGGAATGTACCAAAGCTAACCTTATGATTAGGCTGATACTGACTCATAATGTCTCTCACTCAAGCTCCTACAATTTACCCAACCACTAAAATGAGTTCTTATCTCCTAATCTTGCTCTAACACTTAACCCTTAATCTGACCCTGAAAGTCAAAGAGTAACTCCACTTTTCTTGAGAAAAAACTTTCACCCATGGATGATCTATGTACATTGCAAATATTTTAACAATAACTTGGTTACAGATTTCTACCATTTGTTATTCTAAAGAAATAGCTGTTTGTGTATGTCCATGTGCAAAGTGAATGCGAATGGGAGTGACTTATAATTATAAATCAGCTTCTGCATTTCTTCACTTGCAGGGTTCTAATGAGGAAAGTGGCAGAGTCTGAATCCCTTTAGGCGTGACTTCTCTTTGAGAGTATCTCAGCAAATATGACATTTCTGTTGCAGGGGGTGCCCAAAATCGGACTTGTATCTTTGTGTAGACCTGGGAAAATCAGTGAACCAATCACACAAGCAGGAAATCACATTTCTGTGGGGTATTCCATACATCTGTGCACAGAAGGCCTCTGAGTTGCCATGTTGGATTTTACATACAATTACATTGCTGCAGATTAAAAAAGAAAGGTAGTTTTTAATAACATTCAATCATATAATGGCTTATGTAGCAAGTGTACTGTTTATGCTATATTTTTTATTTGCTTTTTTCCCATGAATATGGAGTTACCCTTTAAAGGAATCCTGTATTGAAAGAAACATGGAGGATGCAAATGCTGAGCTCTCCTAAATATACACTAGTTGCCTGGTTTCATGACTCTGGCTTCAATATTTTGAATCACTGACGCAAAACAGGCACTGCCTTTGAAACATTTAAGCTATGCACCTGCAGGTGGGCACCATTCGAGAATTTGGACGACTGGATCGATTATATGTTTACAACTGTTCACGTTTGTGAGTATATTGGAACTTATACTGTACATATTGAATAAAATGGTCTTACAATAATGCACTAGGCTGGTGCCTCCTCTCTTTTTGTTTTTGTTTCAACCTTAAGTATGTGTCATTAAACCCACATCATTAAAAACTATCAATAAATTATGTTTTACATGCTGTCAATATTCGCTCAGTCACTATGGGATTTGTTTTCTGTATTCTGCAAAAAAACCTGGCTGATCCTGCTTTTCCCTGTCTCCCCCTTCTGTCCATGTCCCCACTGCAGTTGGGGATTTTGCAGAGCAGTGTTGGCAGCGAATGCACATGCTCAGCTTTCAGTGTATTTCTACCCTGAACATTTCCTTCCTATCATACCTGAGCACACATATCGTCACACATGTGAACATAGTGGTAAATGACAATCCACTCCCTCCCTCCTCCTTCATGCCCATTAACCAGCTAAACACAATGGAGGCGGGATATTACATGTTGATTAATGGAGACTTCACCTCTCTGTTTTTTTTAAGACAGGCTTAGGGGTGTGGCATGGCCTATGACTGGCAGAAGCCCACCCACACCATGGTATTTCCAAAAATAATAAAGGTTTAATTTCAAATATATATTTGTATGACAACTTAAAGCAGTTTATTGATATTGATTATTTGTTTTACTCTGTATCCCAAAGGCATTTTTTTAAACAGGTGACCAGTAGCAGAGGACTAGAAGCTTCTCCTGCCACTGTTTCTCTACAGACATATATACAAATACATGCGAGCACACAGGACCAATGAAAATGCAATATAAAATGCAATAAAAAATGCCGTTCAATATTCTATTAGCTAAGAATAGAGGCAAGGCTTTAGCTGCTGAAAATTGTTATAAGTAGTCCTTAACAATAAACAGTCCGTAGCAATAAACTCTGTGGTAAGAGAAATGTAATTGAAAAACTGAAATGTCTTTGTATGAAGACCAGCACTGAGGGCAAGCTTTCTAGGTGAGTGAAGTCAGCTCTCTAGTAAACATGAGAAAAAACAAAAGAAAAGCGCCTCTGAGTGCAGGTATTTAATAATAACAATATCAAGTTATCCACACTTACAAGCAAGAAAGGAGAAACAAGCTACGAGGGGGAACAGCTCCTGGATCGGTCGCGGCATCCATAGTGTGGGTACAGCAGAGTAAGTCTGAAGGGATGGCTGCGGTCCCCCGCCAGGAGAAAGCCAACCGCTGCGCTGGATGGAAGTTCCGTAATCCAAACAAGGGCGCTCGTGGGCATGTGACGTCACTGTAGTTAGAGAGAACCACAACGCGTTTCAGAGCATGCGCGAAGTTCCCACTGGGCATGCACGCTCCTTTTTCAAGTGTAGAGTGAACGGGGAGGAAAAAAAACTTAAATATCTCTGCATAAAGGGACAAAACACACTACAGCTGATAGGGAGAACATCAATTCACAAAGCAGAAAAATAAATTAAAATGAGAAGCCCGCTGTCATAAGGGGCATAACTGATATAATAATTAAAGAGATTCCTAAATAGATTTCTAAAGATGTGTAAAAAGGAAAAATATGAAAAAAATGTAACAAATGAATAGAATGAAAAAATGTATTTAAAGGAATGTGATAAAGAATGATAATAATAAAAAAGGATATAAGCCGAAAATGATGGAGGTGACTATAAATAAAAGACTCAAATAGATAATAGTACTGTCTGAGGAACTAGGTTATTATATTATACTGCACAGAGACTCAATCTTATTGACCTCAAGATGTGTCATATAACAACGGCATCTATCTTAAAAGTGGGTGGTAGGTAGATTAATAGAATGATATGAGTAAAAAATTATTTAAAATATGAATAGTTAAAAAGTAAATAAAAGTGAGGGTACATTGCACCAAGGTTGAAATATGACTAATGGTAGTGGGGGGGGGTTCTCCTAGTAACAATTATATGTACTGGTAACAATAAATAAAGATATACATGCACATATATCTATAAGCCATGTATACGTGCATATAGGATAAAAAATTTTTCTTATGGGGATACATGTCAAAAGGTATAAAAAATACATATACTATAGGTCCATTCTGGACTCTGTTTTTTTTTTTTTACACCTCCAAAGTTACTTTGTTAGCTCAGATATATATATAGACAGTTACAACATTTAAGGCAGGGTATGGAGATGTCCACTTATTGCTCTCCATTATCCATAGTTTGGTTTTTGTTTTTTTTTCTTATGGGGATACATGTCAAAAGGTATAAAAAATACATATATATAAGAATCCATGCAAGGATGGGAGAGGAAAAAGGGGGGTGAGGAGGAAGTAAAAAAGGGGGGAGGGGGGCAAAGGATGAGGAAAAAAGAAAGGGAGAAGTATGGGACAAAGAGAAAGGAGAGGGCAGGGGAAGGGATGAAGGGGGGGAGAGATAGGTAGGTAGTTATATGATGGTATTGACTTCTATTACTTCATTTAACCCATTGGGCGCAAGAGTGTCAAGGGTATATATCCAAAAAGTCTCACATTCACATAACTTGGAAAAACGTTCAGCTTCAGACAAATTACGAGGTATCGATTCTAGAACCCACACCTGTAGGCCAGCAGTAGATTGGTTATGGTGCTCTAAAAAGTGGTGAGGAACGCTATGTTCATCGCAACCTTTCTCCATAAACCTGCGATGTTTACCAAAACGTTGTCGTAATGGGCGGATAATGCGGCCGACATATAATAATTTGCATGGACATGTCAGACAGTAAACTACAAAAAATCCAAGCCCAAAAAACAGCCTGACAATGATGCTGTGCATTTTATCACCAGATACCATGGCAAATACAAAAAAATGGAGCATATCCTTTATAAACATTGGAATATCTTAAAACAGGATCCCTTTCTCAATATTAGTCTTAGTGACAGACCTAAGGTCACTTATAGAAGGGCCCCAACATTGAAAAGTAAGATAGCGCCCAGCAAACTAAAAAGCACCAAACCTGAAAACCCCTTGTGCCTTATCCCTCTCACAGGCATGTACAGGTGCAATAAACTGCTGTGCAAAACCTGCGCCTTTGTGAGACATGGCCAACGTAGTTTCCAATATAAGGATATGACATATCAGTTAGAGGGATTCTATAACTGCTCTACTGAATATGTAGTTTACTGTCTGACATGTCCATGCAAATTATTATATGTCGGCCGCACTATCCGCCCATTACGACAACGTTTTGGTAAACATCGCAGGTTTATGGAGAAAGGTTGCGATGAACATAGCGTTCCTCGCCACTTTTTAGAGCACCATAACCAATCTACTGCTGGCCTACAGGGGTGGGTTCTAGAATCGATACCTCGTAATTTGTCTGAAGCTGAACATTTTTCCAAGTTATGTGAACGCAAGACTTTTTGGATATATACCCTTGACACTCTTGCACCCAATGGGTTAAATGAAGAAATAGAAGTCAATACCATCATATAACTACCTACCTATCTCCCCCCCTCCCCCCCTCTTCATCCCTTCCCCTGCCCTCTCCTTTCTCTTTGTCCCATACTTCTCCCTTTCTTTTTTCCTCATCCTTTCCCCCTCCTCCCCCCTTTTTTACTCCCCCCTCTTCCCCCCTCACCCCCTTTTTCCTCTCCCATCCTTGCATGGATTCTTATATATATGTATTTTTTATTTCAAAGATTTTTATTTTGAAACAATACTATGTCTATAGTATAACTTATACATTCGTTATTCTATGCGGGGAGCAAAGAATAACAAGGACTCTTGGAGTTAAGGAGAAGGCCAACCAGAGGGTGTGTCAGAGAAAAATTAAACCTGGAAGCCGAGGGTTTTCTCATCACCCGGCACCCCAAATGGGAACAAACTGTGCCGTAACGAGGAAACCCTTCTTGATCTCAATGGCCTGACCTCTCCCAGGGAAGGCACATGACACATCAGAGCCTACATGTCTGAGAGCTGAGGGAGAAGAAAATAAGAAAAGAAAAAAAAACAAAAACAAACTATGGATAATGGAGAGCAATAAGTGGACATCTCCATACCCTGCCTTAAATGTTGTAACTGTCTATATATATATATATATCTGAGCTAACAAAGTAACATTGGAGGTGTAAAAAAAACCAGAGTCCAGAATGGACCTATAGTATATGTATTTTTTATACCTTTTGACATGTATCCCCATAAGAAATAATTTTTATCCTATATGCACGTATACATGGCTTATAGATATATGTGCATGTATATCTTTATTTATTGTTACCAGTACATATAATTGTTACTAGGAGCCCCCCTCCCCCCCCCCACTACCATTAGTCATATTTCAACCTTGGTGCAATGTACCCTCACTTTTATTTACTTTTTAACTATTCATATTTTAAATAATTTTTTACTCATATCATTCTATTAATCTACCTACCACCCACTTTTAAGATAGATGTCGTTGTTATATGACACATCTTGAGGTCAATAAGATTGAGTCTCTGTGCAGTATAATATAATAACCTAGTTCCTCAGACAGTACTATTATCTATTTGAGTCTTTTATTTATAGTCACCTCCATCATTTTCGGCTTGCCTTTAACATATATCCTTTTTTTTATTATTATCATTCTTTATCACATTCCTTTAAATACATTTTTTTCATTCTATTCATTTGTTACATTTTTTTCATATTTTTCCTTTTTACACATCTTTAGAAATCTATTTAGGAATCTCCTTAATTATTATATCAGTTATGCCCCTTATGACAGCAGGCTTCTAATTTTATTTTATTTTCAGCTTTGGAATTGATGTTCTCCCTATCAGTTGTAGTGTGTTTTGTCCCTCTATGTGGAGCTATTTAAGTTTCTTTTCCTCCCCATTCACTCTACACTTGAAAAAGGAGCACGCATGCCCAGTGGGAACTTCGCACATACTCTGAAACGCGTTGTGGTTCTCTCTAACTCCGGTGATGTCACACGCCCACGAGCGCCCTTGTTTGGATTACGGAACTTCCATCCAGCGCAGCGGTTGGCTTTCTCCTGGCGGGGGACCTCAGCCATCCCTTCAGACTTACTCTGCTGTGTACACACTATGGACGCCGTGACCGATCCAGGAGCTGTTCCCTCTCGTAGCTTGTTTCTCCT
This sequence comes from Aquarana catesbeiana, assembly GCF_042186555.1. Lineage (NCBI taxonomy): Eukaryota > Metazoa > Chordata > Amphibia > Anura > Ranidae > Aquarana > Aquarana catesbeiana. The sequence continues at coordinate 434,036,770 of NC_133325.1, read as the reverse complement.
TACTTGCTTGTAAGTGTGGATAACTTGATATTGTTATTATTAAATACCTGCACTCAGAGGCGCTTTTCTTTTGTTTTTTTTCTCATGTTTCTCTACAGACAGGCTGTAGAGAAATGTTTTTGTTTTATTACAATAATTACAGTGCAATTATCCATAAACAGAAAGAGAAGGGATAATGTAAATTAGACAGTGTGTGCTTAGTATCACTTTAACAAAACATGTAGCATTTTAAATAACAGTCCCCATATTTCTTCATGACAGATTTATTTAAATGTCATTATTTTAATTAAAACTATATTCATTTTAAATAAATGTATTTAATACCTAATTTGAACTCAATTTATGGCATTATTTGCCTTATCTAATCCTAAACACTGAACCTTAAAGGAGACATCCAGTCAGATATTATCTAAGCATAAACCTGCTCCAACCCCTATTCTGAGCCCTATACTAACTACCCTGTAAAGGAAAGATGTCTATGCTTACCTATACTTTATATAAAATGCTTTTTTTTAGACTGAAACTTTAAAAGACATTCATTAATGTGTTATACCCATACTAATCTATTTGCAAAAGCTGAGTTTTTTTTTAATTTTACCCCAATAGTTCATTGCTTTTCTTTACACTATTATGATTACTGTAAAATCAATCTTCCCAATTTTTTTGTGAAATCTTGCCCAAAGAGCGATTTTAACATGTATTTATTTTTTTAACATTCTTAATCATGCTTTGTCTATTATTCTAAAATAATACACAAAAGGAAAAGGATTGGCATTGCTTCTGTTAATAACAGGGGCTGTGCCATTTATTAGATTTTTTTAAAAGATGGTCTGTTAAAAAAAAAAAAAAATAGTATGCCTCTCAAATACAAACCTGATGTCCAGCATACAAATTGACGTCCCCATGGCTAAAGGGTCAAAGGCATTGTTCAGCTTATTTAGTTTGGTTTCAGCACAATATGTAGATACCAGTTTATATTCCTGGCATCTTTAAGCAAATCAACAATTGCCTCCTTCTAAGAATGTTGATTGTCTGGTTATTATGCAGAACCTTCTGGCCTCAATACTTTTAAATGGGGATGAGCTCGATGTTCAGGTCGAACATAAGTTAAACTCAAACATTGGGTGTTCGCCCGTTCACCAAACAGAGAACATTATGGGGCATTTGTGGAAAATTTGAGCGCCGCGGAACACCCCATAATGCACTGTGAGATTTCAGTGCATTGCTGTATGATGATTGGCCAAAGCATGCACCAGAACTACATGCTTTGGCCAATCACAATGTGCTTTGCTAAAAGAGCCATAATTGGCCAAAGTAGGGTGCCTTTGGCCAATCATGGCTTGGGGGGGCTAAGTCCACGCCCCACACTATATAAGGCTGCTTACACAGTGATCGTTTGTGGTGTTGTTGGTGAGGACAGAGAGATAGCTTGAGTTAGATTAAGCAGGTAGGTTATTCAGTTAGTGGTAGTGTATTTGATATATATATAGATATATATATATATATATATCTATATATATATATATATATATAGATATATATATATATATATATCTATATATATATATACAGTATCTCACACCCCTCAAATTTTTGTAAATATTTTATTCTATCTTTTCATGTGACAACACTGAAGAAATTAGACTTTGCTACAATGTAAAGTAGTGAGTGTACAGCTTGTATAACAGTGTAAATTTGCTGTCCCCTCAAAATAACTCAACACACCCATTAATGTCTTAAACGCTGGCAACAAAAGTGAGTCCAAACTTGGCCCAATTAGCCATTTTCCCTCCCCGGTGTCATGTGACTCATTAGTGTTACAAGGTCTCAGGTGTGAATGGGGAGCAGGTGTGTTAAATTTGGTGTTATCGCTCTCACTCTCTTGTACTGGTCACTGGAAGTTTAACATGGCACCTCATGGCAAAGAACTTTCTGAGGATCTGAAAAAAAATGATTATTGCTCTACTTAAAGAAGGCCTAGGCTGTAAGAAGATTGGCAGGACCCGGAAACTGAGCTGCAGCACGGTGGCCAAGACCCCTTTGCAGCAATGCTGGCAGCACTCATATGTCTATTTCCCAAAGACAACCTCTGGATATGACTCTGAGCATGTGCACTCAACTTCTTTGGTTGACCATGGTGAGGCCTGTTCTGAGTGGAGCCTGTCCTGTTAAACCGCTGTGTGTTGCGTTATTTTGAGGAGACAGCACATTTAAACTGTTATACAAACTGTACACTCACTACATTACATTGCAGCAAAGTGTCATTTCTTCAGTGTTGTCACATAAAAATATAATAAAATATTTACAAAAATGTAAGGGGTGTACTCACTTTTGTGAGATACTGTATACAGTCAGGTACATAAATACTGGGACATCGACACAATTCTAATCTTTTTGGCTCTATACACCACCACAATGGATTTGAAATGAAACAAACAAGATGTGTCTTAACTACAGACTTTCAGCTTTAATTTGAGGGTATTTACATCCAAATCAGGTGAACGGTGTAGGAATTACAACAGTTTGTATATGTGCCTCCCACTTTTTAATGTAATGGGACAGATTAACAATCATCCATCAAACTTTCACTTTTTAATACTTGGTTGCAAATCCTTTGCAGTCAATTACAGCCTGAAGTCTGGAATGCATAGACATCACCAGATGCTGGGTTTCATCCCTGGTGATGCTCTGCCAGGCCTCTACTGCAACTGTCTTCAGTCCCTGCTTGTTCTTGGGGCATTTTCCCTTCAGTTTTGTCTTCAGCAAGTGAAATGCATGCTCAATCAGATTCAGGTCAGGTGATTGACTTGGCCATTGCATAACATTCCACTTCTTTCCCCTAAAAAAGTCTTTGGTTGCTTTCGCATGCTTCGGGTCATTTTCCATCTGCACTGTGAAGCACCGTCCAATGAGTTCTGAAGCATTTTGCTGAATATGAGCAGATAATATTGCCCAAAACACTTCAGAATTCATCCTGCTGCTTTTGTCAGCAGTCACATCATCAATAAATACAAGAGAACCAGTTCCATTGTCAGCCATACATGCCCACGCCATGACACTAACACCACTTTGCTTCACTGATGAGGTGGTATGCCTTGGATCATGAGCAGTTCCTTTCCTTCTCCATACTTTTCTCTTCCTATCACTCTGGTACAAGTTGATCTTGGTCTCATCTGTCCATAGGATGTTGTTCCAGAACTGTGAAGGCTTTTTTAGATGTTGTTTGGCAAACTCTAATCTGGCCTTCCTGTTTTTGAGGCTCACCAATGGTTTACATCTTGTGGTGAACCCTCTGTATCCACTCTGGTGAAGTCTTCTCTTGATTTCTGACTTTGACACACATACACCTACCTCCTGGAGAGTGTTCTTGATCAGGCCAACTGTTGTGAAGGGTGTTTTCTTGACCAGGGAAAGAATTCTTCGGTCATCCACCACAGTTGTTTTCCGTGGTCTTCCGGGTCTTTTGGTGTTGCTGAGCTCACCAGTGTGTTCTTTCTTTTTAAGGATGTTCCAAACAGTTGATTTGGCCACACCTAATGTTTTTTTTATATCTCTCTGATGGGTTTGTTTTGTTTTTTCAGCCTAATGATGGCTTGCTTCACTGATAGTGACAGCTCTCTGGACCTCATATTGAGAGTTGACAGCAACAGATTCCAAATGCAAATAGCACACTTGAAATGAACTCTGGACCTTTTATCTGCTTCTTATAAATGGGATCATGAGGGAATAACACACACCTGGCCATTGAACAGCTGAGCAGCCAATCGTCCCATTACTTTAGGTCCCTTAAAAAGTGGGAGGCACATATACAAACTGTTCCTACACAGTTCACCTGATTTGGATGTAAATACTCTCAAATTAAAGCGGAAAGTCTGCAGTTAAAGCACATCTTGTTCGTTTCATTTCAAATCCATTGTGGTGGTGTATAGAGCCACAAAGATTAGAATTGTGTTGATGTCCCAATATTTATGGACCTGACTCTATATAATCTGCATTTAGCATAGACTATATATATATATATATATATATATATATATATATATACTCTGCATCCAGTGCAGTTTAGATCTACAATGCATTCCATGGTGCACTGTTTCCAAGACATTTCAGGCGGTGTATTAACCACTTCAATACCCGCGTATAGTCATATGACGTCCACAGATGGGATCTCCCATCCTGGGTGGACGTCATATGACGTCCTGGGATTCCCGGCCGTCTAGGGGGCGCGCGCGCACCGCCGGGAGCGCGCGCGCCCGCCGCGTTCCTCGGGACCCGGTGCGTGTGCCCGGCGGCCGCGATGTCCGCCGGGCACCCGCGATTGCCCGTTAACCGGGCCGGCATGTGGTTCTGTGTGTGTAAACACACAGATCCACAGCCTGTCAGCTCTGAGGAGAGCGATCTGTGTTCCCAGAACGGAGGAACACTGATCGGTCTCCTCCCCTAGTGCGTCCCCTCCCCCTTCAATTAGAATAATTCCCTAGGAAACATACTTAACCCCTCCCCGCCCCCTAGTGGTTAACCCCTTCACTGCCTGTCACATTTACACAGTAATCAATGCAATTTTATAGCATTGATCGCTGTATAAATGTGATTGGTCCCAAAAATGTGTCAAAAGTGTCCGATGTGTCCGCCATAATGTCGCAGTCACCAAAAAAAAAAATTGCGATCGCCGCTAACAAAAAAAATATATATTTTTTTAAAAATGCCATAAATCTATCTCGTATTTGTAGACGCTATAACTTTTGCGCAAACCAATCAATATACGCTTATTGCGATTTTTTTTACCAAAAATATGTAGAAGAATACGTATCGGCCAAAACTGAGGAAAAAATGTGTTTTTTAAAAAAAAAATTGGGATATTTATTATAGCAAAAAGTAAAAAATATTGTGTTTTTTTCAAAATTGTCGTTCTTCTTTTGTTTATAGCGCAAAAAATAAAAACCGCAGAGGCGATCAAATACCATTAAAAAAAAGCTCTATTTGTGGTGAAAAAGGGACGTCAATTTTTTTTGGGTACAACGTCGCACGACCGCGCAATTGACGTTTAAAATGCGACAGTGCTGAAAACTAAAAATTGGCCTGGGAAGGAAGGGGGTGAAATTGCCCTGTATTGAACCGGTTAATATATATATCCATATATATCCAGTGTAGCCTATATCTACAGTGCATTCTGTGGTGTACTGTTTCTAATGCACTTCAGGTGACACTTCAGGTGGTGTACACAGTATCTAATACAGTTTGTACAGTTTCTACTACACTTCTGGTGTTGTACACAGTACACCAATACAGTGCAGCCATTGTACAGTTTCTAATACATTGCAGGCAGTGTACACAGTATCTAATACAGTGTGTACAGTTTCTGCTACACTTCTGGTGGTGTACACAGTACACAATACAGTGCAGCCATAGTATAGTTTCTAATACAGTGCAGGCAGTGTACAGTATCTAATACAGTGTGTACAGTTTCTAATATACTTCAGGCAGTGCACACACAGTACAATAATACAACAATACAGTACAACAATACAGGGCAGCTGTAGTACGGTTTCTACTACTTTTCTGGTGGTGTACACAGTATCTAATACAGTTTGTACAGTTTCTACTACACTTCTGGTGGTGTACACAGTACACAATACAGTGCAGCTGTAGTACAGTTTCTAATAAAGTGCAGGCAGCGTACACAGTATCTAATACAGTGTGTACAGTTTCTACTACACTTCTTGTGGTGTACACAGTACACAATACAGTGCAGCCATAGTACAGTTTCTAATACAGTGCAGGCAGTGTACAGTATCTAATACAGTGTGTACAGTTTCTAATACACTTCAGGCAGTGTATACAGTAGGGATGGGCGAACGGTTTGGCCCGAGCATAAGTTTGGACCGAACTTTGGTTGTTCGGATGTTCTGCGAACACCGAACACTGTGAGGTGTTCGGGGCAAATTCGAAAGCCGCAGGAACACCGTTAAAGTCTATGGGACACTAACATGAAAAATCAAAAGTGCTAATTTTAAAGGCTTATATGCAAGTTATTGTCATAAAAAGTGTTTTGGGACCTGGGTCCTGCCCCAGGGGACATGTATCAATGCAAACATTTTTTTTTAAATGGATGTTTCTTCAGGAGCAGTGATTTTTTTTAATGCTTAAAGTGAAACAATAAAAATTAAATATTCCTTTAAATATCGTGCCTGGGAGTTGTCTATAGTATGTCTGTAAAGTGGTGCATTTTTCCCATGTTTAGAACAGTACCACAGCAAAATGACATTTCTAAAGGAAAAAGTTAAAACTGATCGCGGCTGTAATGAATTGTCGGGTCTCGGCAATATAGATAAAACTCATTGAAAAAAGGGCATGGGTTCCCGCCAGTCCATTACCAGGCCCTTTGGGTCTTTTATGAATATTAAGGGGAACCCCGAACCAAAAATTGAAAAAAAATTGCGTAGGTTCCCCCTCAAAATCCATACCAGGCCCTTCAGGTCTGGTATAGAAATTAAGGGGAACCCTGTGCCAGAATTAAAAATAAATGGAGTAGGGGTCCCCTTAAAATCCATACCAGACCCTTATCTGAGAACGGGACAAGTTCTTTATTAAAAAAATAAAAATGTCCAGCGATGTAAATTCACGCCGCCCAACAAACCGAAAAAGAAAAAAAAAAGCCGCAACCGTTCCACCCCCATGGGAGGCTCCCACCGTGTGACACTTCTTTTGGGAGACAGTTCTTATATAGCTGAGGGCGGGGCCACCCGGCTTGCCCGTGGTGTCAGAGGGTGGCGGGGTCACCCGTTTACATCACCTTACAGTGTTCTGGTACCTAAGGCCTAATGCACCGAAGGCCCAATTTTCTGCAGAGTATATAGGACAGGCCGTATAGTATATGTACTGCTGTTTAGAGTATATAGTGTCTGGGGGCCTGGGGGACCCCCAAACCATTTTTTATTTGGGTGCTGGATCCCCTTAATATCCATACCAGACCTGAAGGGCACCACAACATTTTTTTGGTATTCTTATCTATATTGCCGGGGTCCGACAATACATTACAGCCTCGAGCAGTTTTAAATTACATTTTTACCTTTGGAAATGTCATTTTGCTGTGGCACTGTTATAAACATCTGAAAGATGCGCTACTTTACAGGCATACTAAGGACACCCTTCGGGCACGATATTTAAAGAAATATTTCATTTTTATTGTTTCACTTTAAGCATTATTAAAATCACTGCTCTCGAAAAAACAGCCATTTTTAAAACTTTTTTTGCATTGATACATGTCCCCGGGGCAGGACCTGGGTCCCCAAACATTTTTTATGGCAATAACTTGCATATAAGCTTTTAAAATTAGCACTTTTGATTTTTCACATTCGTGTCCCATAGACTTTAGCAGTGTTCGCATGTTCTGCTGCGAACCGAACCGGGGGGGTGGTCGGCTCATCCCTACTTTTAAAATCTCTGACCTGGAACCAATATGATGCTCAAAACAAGAATATCTGCATATTTGTTTCAGATTAGTAACTTATTGGATCGATTCACACTTTGCCATTCTTGTGGATTGCAAGATACGGTGGGTAAGTGATTTGGGGTGCTTATAAAAATAAAAATTTTGCTTTGTAGTAATGCACACATTAACATGCTTGTTACTACAACATATGGTGTTGGAAAAATGTAAATCTTTGATACCACAGGTATCAAAGTCAGCTATAGTATCCTGAAAAAAAATTTTGATTACTTTTGAATACAAGAGCAGAGACATTTTTGAGCTACTGTATATTTATTGAACATAATGGATTATGACAGTGATCACTGCAAGTACCTGAATATATCTTGTGCCGACATAAAGAAATGCTCCCTACATTAAAAAAAAAAAATAATAATTCTGTTAACTTTGGTTATATGTTTTGGTTTGAAATTAGTTCTTAGCCTTGATTCTTGATTTTCTTTTTTTTTTTTTTTTTTTTTTGTAAAAGCGTTTATTACTGTCAAAAGGACAGTTATGATCTTATTGCAGTAATGTTACATTGCTATACTGATCACATTACAAGAAAGCAGTCTATCATCATTGCTTAATTTAGAATCTGGCACTCAGTTAAATGAGATATTCACATGAAAAGACAAGTGTGGACAAATAGCAGCAATTCTGTGCTGGCTCTGTATGACTACTCTACATCCCACAAGAGCATACTCAGATGAAAGATTATTTGAGTTAAAACTTTAGATATTCCAGAATGCACTGTAACACACCTAGTGAAATAAATCTTGTCTGAGAATATCCTCAGGTGTGCAGTGGCCCAGAAAGTGATGTGATTTGCAAAACATTCCTGCTGAATGATTGAACGCCTGATAGACAAAGTTTTAATAAGTCAGCAGTCACAAAAGTAGCAACTGAGGGTGAAGTATTGCTCAAGGCCATCCCTACATGTTACATTTGAAAATAGGTTTATTTAGTGTTAGAAATCTTGAATACAAATAAATACATTAAACATGTTTACTATCTATTTCCTCAAAAGAATAATCTTCCTCTCATAGTACAGCAAAATGTTTTTGTTTTTTATTTTATAGAAATGTGTGGATAAAAAAACATTGGCAGCAATTCAAGACACAGAAAACACAGCCAGAAGCAGCGGGCACAATATATTTGTGTAGGGGACCAATATTAACTGAAATAGTGTTATGTGAAGTATTGGGTTGTAAAGAGAAGCAAAAAGATATATGAAAATTGTTTCTTAACTGCTTGCCTGCAGGTCATTTTTTTAAAAAAATTCACATACATGTGAAAATTTTGCATTTACCAAATGAAAATTTTCAGGAAAAAAAAATACACTTAACTTGATTGTAAACAATCACCTTGTAAAACAACCCATTCAGTTTGAAATAGAAATGAAATTCAAAACATTTTTGTATAAGTGTATATTTTTTATAAGTGATAACATTCCCTCTGTTCTCAGCTGCATAAGAGCTAGGGGGAGGAGAGGCGGCAGCACACTGAGCTTCCCAGTGAATGGCTGTGCAATGGGGGAGTGCCAGGTCTGATTATTGAAGGAGAGCAGGCTGAGTTCCCAGCATAGGTAGAAGACTGACCATGCTGTGCTCTCCTGCTTAGCTTTTCAGTTTTTTAATAGGAAAGCAAAGGGACTAGCAGGAACACCAGGGATTTCACATAAAAGAAGCAATACAAATAGAACAGGACACTTTCTCATATAAGTACATGGTACAGCAGACACATATCAGTAATATGAAGTGTTGGGGAAACAAATGCTTTAAAGTAGAAGGAAATGCTCCCCTTCAACTCTCTGCAAACACTCACTAACCACAACATTAGAAACTCTGCATAGTTCAAATATTTTAAATATGATTCCTTGTACCTGATTTTCTTTTAAAAGTCCCTCTGTCACGTGACCATTAGAGATGAGCCCAATGTTCGAGTCACATGTAAGTTTGACTTGAACATTGGGTGTTTGCCAAATTTAGAACATTATGGGGCGTTCTTGGGAAATTCAAGTGGCGCAGAATTCCCCATAATGCACTGCAAGATTGCAGTGCATTGGCATCCTATGAGTGACCAAAGCATGCACCTGTCCTGCATGCTTTGGCCAATCACAGCACATTCTGCTGAGAGAGCCATAATTGGCCAAAGGCATGGTGCCTTTGGCCAATCATGGGTCAGGGGGCTAAATCCATGCCCCACACTATGGAAGGCTGCTTGAACTGAATTAGAGCAGCAAAATTAAATTTCTAAAGGAAAAAATGTAATATAAAACTGCTCGCGGCTGTAATGTATTGTCGGATCCTGGCAATATACCCAAATGAAATTTTTATCATTTTGTTCACACAAATAGAGCTTTCTTTTGGTGGTATTTATTCAGAACACAGACCTGGAGGACCTGGCATGGATTTTGGGGGGACCCCCATGCCATTTGTTTTTAATTTTGGTGCCGTTTTTTTCAATGATTTTTATCTATATTGCTGGGATCGGACAATACGTTACAGCCGTGAGCAGTTTTAAATTACATTTTTTCCTAGAAATGTCATTTTACTGTGGTACTGTTATGAACATGGGAAAGATGCGCTACTTTACAGGCAGACTAAGGAGACACCCCAGGCACAATATTTAATGGAATATTTCATTTTTATTTTTTCACTTTAAGCATTATTAAAATCACTGCTCCAGAAAAAACGGCTGTTTGTAAAACTTTTTTTTGCATTGATACATGTCCCCTGTGGTCCCCATACACTTTTTATGGCAATAGCTTGCATATAAGCCTTTAAAATTAGCACTTTTGGTTTTTCATGTTCGTGTTCCATAGACTTTAATGGTGTATTTTTGCCTCTTCGTGGGGGTGTTTTCGGCTCATCTTTAGTAACCACACAGCTTTCAGTTGTGTGGTCAGTGGGCTGTTGGGAGTGTCCTCCCTCTTCCAAGGAATGTCACTAACAGAAGTGACGTAACTAGCTGATGGTGCCAATGGCCGTGGATGGGGGCAGAGCTAGGTAGGATGGAGGTGGAGTAAGGTAGGATGAAGGCAGAGGAGGCTGGTGCAGGGGCATGACTGGGTGGGAGGGGATGGGCTACCCAGAGCTCTGCTTAATTTTTTTTAATGGTTTACGGAAGTGCCTGTGAGCTACCATATTCAGCTTGACAGACAGACCATTGTCGGTACAGAACAGGAGATTGCTGATTGTCTAGCTTAGATTACTGTTTCTAATCTAGACAATCAGCAATTCAGATATGTTTGATTAAAATAAAAGTTAAAGGTATTTGACATACTAATCATTGGCAAATTTGTTCACGATTGTGAAATGGAGACACACTACGTTACCCATTTTTGCCCATAAGTGAAAAAATCCTTTACAGCTTAGCAGTTTAGAGTTAAATGTGAGCTCTGGTGCAATGTGGTCCTGTGTGACCTGTTAATGCTGTCTTTTTCTTGACACTTTTGTATTTTTTTGTTGTTTTATTTTTTATTATGCACCTTTTTTCAAATCAGTAAAAAAGAATTTACCAATAAAAAAAAGTGAGTTCTGGCACTAGAATTCAGGTTCTGACTCAGAGATACCTCACGTAGGTAGTGCAATCACCGTTTACATGTGCATGCCAGATCTACATGAGAGTTTGCATTTGTGTGCAATCATGGGGGATGGGGTGCTTTTAATTTTTTTTCTGGTATTTTTTTTTTTTTTTACACTTTTTTTCCATTTCCATTTACATTATCACAAGGGGTGCACAAGACCTTTGTGATACTTTTGGGCAGGTGATAAGTACTCTTTATTGAGACATCAGGGGTCTGCATTCCACTTACCTTCACCCACTTTTCTTCCACTCTACATGGATCACTTGTCTATAACTTATGTCCCTTCCTCTTGTTTTCTTTTGTCAAATATCTTTTTTCAAAAATTTGGCATATTTTTTAATTCTTCTAGGCAGGCAAACCCTGAAAGGAAGAAAGAAGGAAGACAATAAAGAGGAAAAAAGCATTGGGGGAGTGGAGAGAGATACAGACAAATGTGAAAATAAAGCTTTGGGTAAATATAACCAATAAACAGAACAGAACTTAATTAGCCGATTATCTTCTAGAAAAACAGACTAGACTAGAGTAGACTATACCCCCCTCAAAAAACTTCTTTTTTTTAACCATAGATTTTTTTAAATTCCACAATGTACATGTCCAATAGAAAGCAGGTCAGGTCTTACAGCATAAGAAACATACAAAGTGGGTTCCAAAAAATGTACTTACTGTAGAAACATTACTACATTTTCTTGGGCTTCTTAAAAAAAAAGCGGAATATGACCTCAACAGGAGGTATGGCCTGTCACCCCAGCTGGGTACACACTGTGAGCAGGCTCTCTATTAACCTTTTAGGAAGTAGCCCGCCTTGGACCTTATTGAGGGTCCCTGGAGATAAGACGTGTAGTAAGTTCTGAAGTGCAATATTATTAACCAGTAAACAAACAGTAAACTTCTCTTCTGATACAGAGTAGTACACATATGCTTATTGCGCTGTGGTCAGCTACTCAAATTGTTATTTATGGGTCAGAGAAAATTACCACAACTAATATTAGGTCTTACCACTAGATGGTTGGTAGTTCGTATGTAGGTATCATGAGTCAGTATTCATAGGAGAAACTAATTATGCATTATAAATCATAAATGTGAGGAGGCATTCTGGGATGTCCTCCAGATTTACAATGTTTATGGAATGTTGGGGCTCTTCTTTCTTTATAGGCGAGCATTTTTTCCATGGTATATTGTGCATTTATTATAGATATTACCTCTTCAATTTTTGGAGGTGCTTTGGAGCGCCATTCCTTTGCTAGGGTAATGCGTGCTGCAAATAATATATGGATAACTACTTTCCTTGTCAGCGGTGGGGGGGGGGGGGTGAAATACCAAGACTTAGGAGAGTGAATGTGGGAGTTAAGGCATATTTGATTCCTGTAGTTACATGGGTAAAGGACGAGACATCCATCCAGAAAGAACGTATTACATTACAGCTCCAAAGTATGTGTAGTAGGCTACCAGTAGAATGACAATCTCACCAGCATAATGATGAGATATTTGGGTTCATTTTATTTAGGCATAGAGGTGTGAGGTACTATATATGCAGTATCTTTTGTGCATTTTCCCAGTGATCCACACATGCTGAGGATCTGTCATTGTGTTTTATGGCTAAATGCCATTGATGTAAGGAAAATTATTTTTGTAATTCTTGTTCCCATTTTACTATGTTGGGTATTTTATTTTGCAATTGCATGGAGTGGAGAATTCATAAAATAGGGCTATCCCCTTGTGTTTAGCTGGATATTTATTTATTTATCAAGTAGCTCCAAAGTATTTGAGGTAGCTCTTTTGGGCTATTTTTGTTAGTTGCTGAGTATTGCTTTATTTGGAATATTATAAATCTGTCCATTGCGTCCTGTTCAGTTTGATCAAATGTGAAGAAGTGTGCTCCTTGTTTCTTCCAAGATTGGGTTGATAATCCAGGTAATAAGTATTCATAGGTCACTAGTGGGATTTTTAGTCTGCAGATGCAGGTGTGTCAGCAAAGTGTTGTATAATCAAGTAGGACCATGCTGCAGAAGGGCTTGAATGGTTGGGTAAGGTGGGTTTTTTTGGGCTGTGGTGTAGGCATACAGCTAATGCCAATGCTGGGAGGTTATTTCGTGGTGTAACTTCACGTTCTATGTCAGACCACCGGTTATCTGCTTGGCAAGAAAACCAGCAATGCATTTGGTCAAATACTGCAGTTTTATAGTATTTTTTAGCATTGGGAAGGACCACGCATTCAAGGTGTCTGGTTTTGTACAGATATGCTAAAGCTATTCTAGGTTTTTTCCTACCCAGATGTATTTTTTCAAAATAAACGTTAGTTGCAAGAAGAATTTCTGAGGGATAGGAATGGGTAATGTTCTGAAGCAGTATAGCAATTTAGGCAGCACTTGCATTTGGTATGCAGATATTCTCCCTATCCATGTTAGGTGTGGTTTACGGATCTGGAGAATTGGAGAGAGGGGGCATCTTTGACGAGTTACATTTGACAATGTAGAAGTGTAGACTCAAGCTGTGGGATTTGAGTATAGTGACATGATTGCTGAGTGGATCAGGCCAGATATTTCAAATTTATTGCAGGGTCCTAGACAGGTATCCCCAATGGACCCTATCAAAGGCCTTTTCTGCATCTAGGGTCAGAAATATACTAGATTCTAGGGATGAGCCGAACACCCCCCGGTTCGGTTCGCACCAGAACCTGCGAATTGACCGAAAATTTGCACGAACGTTAGAACCCCATTGACGTCTATGGGACTCGAACGTTCAAAATCAAAAGTGCTCATTTTAAAGGCTACTTTGCATGGTATTGTCCTAAAAAGGGTTTGGGGACCCGGGTCCTGCCCCAGGGGACATGTATCAATGCAAAAAAAAGTTTAAAAAAGGCCGTTTTTTCGGGAGCAGTGATTTTAATGATGCTTAAAGTAAAAAAAAAGTGAAATATTCCTTTAAATATCGTGCCTGGGGGGTGTCTATAGTATGCCTGTAAAGTGGCGCGTGTTTCCCGTGCTTAGAACAGCCCCTGCACAAAATGTAATTTTTAAAGGAAAAAAAAGTCATTTAAAACTGCTTGCGGGTTTAATGTGATGACGGGTCCTGGCAATATGGATGAAAATCAGTGAGACTAACGGCATGGGTACCCCCCAGTCCATTACCAGGCCCTTTGAGTCTTGTATGGATATTAAGGGGAACCCCGCACCCAAATTAAAAAAGGAAACAGCAGTATACAGGCTCTGTACTCTGAACAGCAGTATACAGGCGGTGCAAACAAGACTGGGACTGTAGCTTTGTTGTTAAATAGAATCTGTTTGTAATTTTGAACTGGTACATTTTTAACGTGTTTAGCTCCAGCCAAAAAATCTATTTTAAGCTTTTTGGAAAACATAGGGAAGGGTTATCACCCCTGTGACATTTGTTTTGCTGTCTGTGCTCCTCTTCAGAAGATTTCACCTCACTTTTTGTCCCAATGACAAATGTTTTTTGAAAATTTGGGTTTTTTTGTGAAACAAGGATTGGTGATAAAGCATCAGTGGAAAGGAGAAATGTTTTTCCCATATTAACTCTTACAGGAGAAAATTTCCCTTCCTAGGGGTAGATTTCATCTCACTTCGTGTTGTCTCCTTCCGTTTGCAAGTAGGAGTCGTTTGTAAGTTGGATGTTTGAAAGTAGGGGCCTGCCCTATATACTCAGCAGAAATTTTGGCCTTAGGTGTTGTTGTGGCCACAACACTGTAAGCCCTCACAGGGCCCTGCTGTGAAATATTAGATCAAGAATTGTAATTACATGCCCTTGTTGAACAGGGGCTGAAAAATTGGGCCTTTGGTGGTGGTGGTGGTGCTGGTGTCACAACACTGTGAGTCCTCACTCACTCTTGATGGGCACAGAAACGGGCCCTGCTGTGAAATATTAGATCAAGAATTGTAATTACATGCCCCTGTTGAACAGGGGCTGAAAAATTGGGCCTTAGGCACTGGTGCTGGTGCCACAACACTGCAACACCTCACAGATACTCTAGTTGGAACGCAGGAACGAGCCCTGCTGCAAAGTATTGCCTCAAAAATTGTAATTACACTCCCCTGTTAAACAGGGGCTGAAAAATTGGGCCTTAGGCACTGGTTCTGGTGCCACAACACTGCAACCCCTCACAGATACTCTAGTTGGAACGCAGGAATGAGCCCTGCTGCAAAGTATTGCATCAAAAATTGTAATTACATGCCCCTGTTAAACAGGGGCAGAAATATTGGGCCTTAGGCACTGGTGCTGGTGCCACAAAACTGTAACCCCTCACAGATACTCTAGTTGGAATGCAGAAACGAGCCCTGCTGCAAAGTATTGCATCAAAAATTGTATTTACACGCCCCTGTTAAACAGGGGATGAAAAATTGGGCCTTAGGCACTGGTGCTGGTGCCACAACATTGCAATCCCTCACAGATACTCTAGTTGGAACGCAGGAATGAGCCCTGCTGCAAACAAAATATTGCATCAAAAATTGTAATTACACGCCCCTGTTAAACAGGGGCTGAAAAATTGGGCCTTAGGCACTGGTGGCGGCGCCAAGAACCAAAAATGTTCTTACAAGCTATCAGCGTGATCATTGAGGAGGAAGAGGATAATTACTCAGGATAGTCACTCAGCATCAGCATAGGCAGTCTTTGAAGGGATCTGAGATTTCAAAAAAAATTATTCGGTTACATCAGCATCAGGTGCTTGGTAGCTGGTGGTGATCCAAGACTGATTCATTTTTATGAAGGTCAGTCGATCGAACGAGTCAGTGGACAGACGCAGCCTGTGATCGGTTACAAAGCTTCCAGCAGCACTGAATGTGCGTTCCGAAAGAACGCTGGATGCAGGACAGGCCAGTAGCTCAATTGCATACTGTGCAAGCTCTGGCCAGTGATCCATCCTCAAGACCCAGTAACCCAGAGGATTTTCAGTGGGAAAGGTGTCCAAGTCAGATCTTGCCCCTAGGTATTCCTGCACCATGTAAAACAGACACTGGCGATGGTTGCTGGAACCGATCATACCCTGGGGCTGCGGACTAAAAAATTGTCTGAATGCATCAGTCAGACGGCTACCTTCTCCACCGCTCCTTCTTTGACTGACCGAAGCCTCAGCAACACGTTGTCCAGAAACAGGAGTTTGTAACCTCCCAGTCTCTGGGAACGTGTTCCACAGACCTTTCTGTAAGGCCTCCCAAAGATGTTTCATCCTCTGCTCCCTCTGCGATGACTAGATAAGGTCCACAACCTTACCCTTGTAACGTGGATCAAGGAGGGTTGCCAGCCAGTATTGGTCCTTTTCCTTGATACCACAAATATGAGGATCCTCATCCTCATCCCGCTTTGCAGGATCAGGGAGGCCATGCAGCATAGGTTTGCTGAGGCAGTCAAGTCCTCTGGGTCACTAAGGATGACATGATCCGCAGCCACTTTCTCCCAGCCACATACAAGTCCATGGGTTTCTTGGGACTGTAAATGATCCCTTGAATACTGCTGCTGATGCTGAGTGCCAGGCTCCACCTCCATACTGACACAATCCTCCTCCTCCTCTTCCTGTGTGATCGGCGGGCACGCAAGAACACTGTCTGGATAAAGGGGGCTTGAGAGCTAAGGAAGTCCTCCTCTTCCTCCCTCTGTTCTGCCTCAAGTGCCCTGTCCATTATTCCATGCAGCGTGTGCTCCAACAGATGGACAAGGGGGACAGTGTCAGTGATGCATGAACTGTCACTGCTCACCATCCTCGTGGCCTCCTCAAATGGGGACAGTACAGTGCATGCATCCCTGATCATGGCCCACTGGCGTGGGGAAAAAAAACAAGCTCCCCTGACCCTGTCCTGGTGCCATAGTCGCACAGGTACTCATTGATGGCCCTCTGCTGCGTGTGCAGCCGCTGCAGCATGGCCAACGTTGAGTTCCACCTGGTGGGCATGTCACAGATTAGGCGGTTCTTGGGCAGGTTAAACTCCTTTTGGAGGTCCGTCAGCCGAGCACTGACATTATATGACCGGCGGAAATGCACACAGACTTTCCTGGCCTGCCTCAGGACATCCTGTAAGCCCGGGTACCTGCCCAAGAACCGCTGCACCACCAAGTTAAGGATGTGAGCCAAACAGGGCACATGGGTCATTTGTCCCTGTCGGAGGGCAGAGAAGAGGTTGGTGCCATTGTCGCAAACCACCATTCCTGCCTTAAGTTGGCATGGCGTCAACCACCTCTGAACCTGCTCCTGCAGAGCTGACAGAACCTCTGCCCCAGTGTGGCTCCTGTCCCCCAAGCACACCAGCTCAAGCACCGCATGGCATCTTTTGGCCTGCATGCTTGCGTAGCCCCTTGAACGGCTACGGAGCACCGCTGGTTCCGAGGACAAAGCACAGGAAGAGGCCATGGAGGAAGAAGAAGAGGAAGGGGTGGAGGAGAGAGGTGTGTCACAATCATTAGTAGTGGCATTTTGGAGGCGTGGTGGTGGAACAACCTCCAACACTACTGCACCTTGTCCTGCATCCTGCTCAGCTGCCAGCAGAGTCACCCAATGCACGGTGAAATGAAGGTAACGTCCCTGTCCATGCCTGCTGGACCATGAATCAGCAGTAATATGCACCTTACCGCTGACTGCCCTGTCCAGCGAGGCCAAGACATTGCCTTCCACATGCCGGTAGAGAGCCGGAATCGCCTTCCGTGAGAAAAAGTGGCGTTTGGGTACCTGCCCCTGAGGAACCGCACATTCCACAAACTCATGGAAAGGGGCAGAGTCTACCAACTGAAAAGGCAGCAGTTGAAGTGCTAGCAATTTTGCCAAGCTAGCATTCAACCGCTGGGCATGTGGATGGCTGGGAGCGAACTTCTTTCGGCGGTGCAGCAGCTGGGGCAGGGAAATTTGCCTGGTACAATCTGACGTCGGTGTACCGAAAGCAGATTGCCCACAAGTACTTGGCTGTGACACCTAATTCTACACCTTCATTCCTCTCAGTGCAGGTCTCAGAGAGGACTGAAGGTATAGTGGGGTTGGAGATCTTAGCTGATGAGGAGCAAGGAGAGGTCCTCTTTGTTCTTTGGTGTGGGTCTTTTAGATACACTTGGCAACGAACTGCATGGCAGGTCAACAAATGTCTGGTCAAGCATGTAGTGCCCAAGCGGGAGATGTTTTGGCCACGCGAGATACGTTTGAGACATATGTTGCAAATAGCAGCGGTGCGATCTGATGCACTCGTCTCAAAAAAGGCCCACACCAAAGAACTTTTTGAATAACGTGCAGAGACAGCAGCGCCCTACACATGCGGAGCTTTGGGGTGTGATGCAGTTAGTGTGCTGCCCTTAGGCTGGCCCCTGGAGGGCATCCTGCCTCGTTGGTGATGTGCCTCCTCCTCCTCTCTCCTATCAGGCACCCACGTTGAGTCAGTGACCTCATCACTGGAGCAAACCTGGCAGTATGCTGCAGCAGGGGGAGTATGACTGCCAGATTGCTGTCCTTCTTGGGCACCCCCTCTGTCTGTGCTCACGTTACTGCCTTCATCTAGCTCAGTATCATCATCAGAGCCTTCTAAACGCTGGGCATCCTCCTGGAGCATGTACCCAACACTGTGGTCAAACAGTTCGAGGGACTCCTCAGGAGGACATGGTGGGGCTAGGGAAGGAGTCACTGATGCCATTGAGCTGAGGGAAGAGGCCACGTTGGCAGCTGCTTTGCCAGACAAAGTACCCTGAGCATGGGTGAGAGAGGATGAGGAGGATGAGGACGGCTTGGTCATCCACTCGACCAAGTCTTCCGCATGTTGCGGCTCAACACGGCCTGCTGCTGAAAAAGGGCCAAGCGTGTCCCACGGCCACGTGCTGATGAGGATGCACCATCTCCACGACCAGCACTGTTGCCTCTAGACACAGAGCCTGCTTGCCCTCTTTTATTGGCTTGTGACTGTCTGCCTCTCCTTGTTGGCCTTCCAGATATACTAATGGCCTGTAGCTGCACTAAGCTGGGATATATATATATATATATATATATATATATATATACTGATACTGCAGCTAGCAAAATCAACTGCTTGCCTGTAGTATGAGAACACCACCAACCTTCTACAGGTAGCTTAAACTGAACACTGTGCAGAGCTCACACTACACTAACTTGTAGTTTTAGCTGAACACTGTGCAGAGCTCACAAAAAACTAACTTGTAGCTTATTTAGCTGCCTGCGGTAGTGATAGGATCAGGAAAACACCACCACCCTTCTACAGGTAGCTTTAGCTGAACACTGTGCAGAGCTTGCAAAAATATAACTTGTAGCTTATTTAGCTGCCTGTGGTAGTGATAGGATCAGCAAAACACCACCAACCTTCTACAGGTAGCTTTAGGTGAACACTGTGCAGAGCTCGCAAAAAACTAACTTGTAGTTTTAGCTGAACACTGTGAGGAGGACGCACTACACTAACTTGTAGCTTTAGCTGAACACTGTGCAGAGGTCGCACTACACTAACTTGTAACTTTAGCTGAACACTGTGAGGAGGACGCACTACCCTAACTTGTAGCTTTAGCTGAACACTGTACAGAGGTCGCACTAAACTAACTTGTAGCTTTAGCTGAACACTGTGAGAAGGACGCACTACACTAACTTGTAGCTTTAGCTGAACACTGTGAGGAAGATGCACTACCCTAACTTGTAGCTTTAGCTGAACACTGTGCAGAGGTCACACTACACTAACTTGTAGTTTTAGGTGAACACTGTGCAGAGCTCACAAAAAACTAACTTGTAGCTTATTTAGCTGCTTGCGGTAGTGATAGGATCAGGAAAACACCACCAACTTTCTACAGGTAGCTTTAGCTGAACACTGTGCAGAGCTTGCAAAAATATAACTTGTAGCTTATTTAGCTGCCTGCGGTAGTGATAGGATCAGCAAAACACCACCAACCTTCTACAGGTAGCTTTAGGTGAACACTGTGCAGAGCTCGCAAAAAATTAACTTGTAGTTTTAGCTGAACACTGTGAGGAGGACGCACTACACTAACTTGTAGCTTTAGCTGAACACTGTGCAGAGGTCGCACTACACTAACTTGTAACTTTAGCTGAACACTGTGAGGAGGACGCACTACCCTAACTTGTAGCTTTAGCTGAACACTGTACAGAGGTCGCACTAAACTAACTTGTAGCTTTAGCTGAACACTGTGAGAAGGACGCACTACACTAACTTGTAGCTTTAGCTGAACACTGTGAGGAAGACGCACTACCCTAACTTGCAGCTTTAGCTGAACACTGTGCAGAGGTCACACTAAACTAACTTGTAGCTTTAGCTGAACACTGTGAAGAGAACGCACTACACTAACTTGTAGATTTAGCTGAACACTGTGCAGAGGACGCACTACACTAACTTGTAGCTTTAGCTGAACACTGTGCAGAGGTCACACTATACTAACTTGTAGTTTTAGCTGAACACTGTTCAGAGGACGCACTACACTAACTTGTAGCTTTAACTGAACACTGTGCAGAGGTCACACTACACTAACTTGTAGTTTTAGCTGAACACTGTGAGGAGGACACAATACACTAACTTGTAGCTTTAGCTGAACACTGTGCAGAGGTCACACTACACTAACTTGTACTTTTAGCTGAACACTGTTCAGAGGACGCACTACACTAACTTGTAGCTTAAGCTGAACACTGTGCAGAGGTCACACTACACTAACTTGTAGTTTTAGCTGAACACTGTTCAGAGGACGCACTACACTAACTTGTAGCTTTAACTGAACACTGTGCAGAGGTCACACTACACTAACTTGTAGTTTTAGCTGAACACTGTTCAGAGGATGCACTACACTAACTTGTAGCTTTAGCTGAACATTGTGCAGAGGTCGCACTACATTAACTTGTAGTTTTAGCTGAACACTGTTCAGAGGACGCACTACACTATCTTGTAGCTTTAGCTGAACACTGTTCAGAGGATGCACTACACTAACTTGTAGCTTTAGCTGAACACTGTGAGGAGGACGCACTACCCTAACTTGTAGCTTTAGCTGAACACTGTGCAGAGGTCACACTAAACTAACGTGTAGCTTTAGCTGAACACTGTGAGGAGGACACACTACACTAACTTGTAGTTTTAGCTGAACACTGTGCAGAGGTCACACTAAACTAACTTGTAGCTTTAGCTGAACACTGTGAGGAGGACGCACTACACTAACTTGTAGTTTTAGCTGAACACTATGCAGAGGTCACACTAAACTAACTTGTAGCTTTAACTGAACACTGTGAGGA
Organism: Aquarana catesbeiana; assembly: GCF_042186555.1. Lineage (NCBI taxonomy): Eukaryota > Metazoa > Chordata > Amphibia > Anura > Ranidae > Aquarana > Aquarana catesbeiana. Next base: position 434,015,500 of record NC_133325.1, on the reverse strand, counting down.
GGACGCACTACACTAACTGTAAATAGTCTAGCTGCCTGACTGTGGTACTAATATGATCAAAAGAACACCAGCAATTTTCTTCAGGTAGCTGTAAATACTGTAACAAGACAAGCCTGCCTGTCAGTAGGAAGATAACAGGAACGGATCTAGCTCAATTGAATACAGTATGTGTATATATATATATATATATATATATATATACAACACCTGGGTTACATATATATACACAATACACTGTAAGTGTAGCTAACTGACTGACTGTCCTGCCTAATCTAGCTAACTCAAATGAAATGACACTGTCTCTCTCTCTCTCTCTAAGCACGCCGGAATACACTACACAGGGCTGCCATGCAGGTGGCCTTATATAGTGTGGGGCGTGTTCTAAATCCCCTGAGCCATAATTGGCCAAAAGCCACCCTGGCTTTGGAAAATTACAGCTCTCTCTACTGACGGCGCTGTGATTGGCCAAGCATGCGGGTTATAGTGCATGCTTGGCCAATCATCAGCCAGCAATGCACTGCGATGCTGCAGTGAATTATGGGCCGTGACGCGCCACATGAATTTGGCGCAATTCGGCGAACGATCGAACAGACGATGTTCGAGTCGAACATGGGTTCGACTCGAACACGAAACTCATCCCTACTAGATTCTTGGGTGACCTCTGCGAATTGCAGAAGGTTCAACATTCTTCTGGTCCCATCTGGTGCCTGCCTGCCCTTTACAAAGCCAACTTGATCAAGGCCTGTGAGGGATGTGAGTAATTTCCATTAATCTATTGGCTAAAATTTTGGCGCAGATCTTTAGATCTGAATTTAGTAGGGAAATGGGTCCAAAGTTTTGGGGGTGTGTTGGGTCTTTACTCGGTGTAACTATCACAGCTTGGAGCATTTCACCTGGGAAGGAACCTGTAGAGCCTGCAGTGTTGAAAATTTCTACTAGTTTTTCAGTGGAAAATCCATCTGCTCTTGGCGATGTGTGCATGGGAAGGGATTTTATGACAGTCTCGACCTCTTTATTGGTGATGAGAGTGTTCAGTTTTTGAAGTGTGGTGATGTCTACTGTGAGCAGATGAATTCCTTGAAGAAAATCATTGTAAATCTGTAGGTTGGTGGGTGAGTGGGTCTTTGTTAAGGTTGTAGAAGTATTTATAATAATCTCTAAATGCATTGGCTATGTCTTTAGGGTTGTGAAGCGTGGTATTAGATTGGTGGTGTTTAATATGTGTGAGATTGGAGCGTGCTTGCCTTTTTTTGAGTTGGGAGGCTAAGAGTTTGCCTGCCCTATTGTTTTGAAAGTAGAAGGACAGTTTCATTCTTTTGAAGTATGTGCCATAATCCTCCCTGAGTTCCTGCCGTAATTCCTTGTGACAGGAGGTAAGGCTTTTTAGTATGTGGGTTGAAATAGTATTGGGATTTTTGTATTGAGTCTCAAAATTCTGCAATGGATTTGTGAAGCTGTGATATGTGCTATATTTTCTTTGGATAAGGGCTCCCCTAGCGAATGCCTTATGTGCACACCATGTCATCATTGGAGAACATTCTCCAATATCATTGAATTGGAAATATTTTCTGAGTTTCCCTTTCACCTCATCCTTAATCTTGGTGTGCGATAGGGGGAAAGCAATGTTGCGCCACAGTAGTTTGTGAGAAGTTTTGTTCACATCCACAACATCGATAGTCACAGGTGTATGGTCTGACCACTTGATGTTGTGGATATCAGCATTTCGTACATTCTGCAGGGTATACATATCAGTAAGAAAAAAGACTATTCTGGAATAGCTATTGTGCACCATGGAGTAGTACGTGTAGTACCTTTCAGTGGCTCTAAGGCAGCGCTATGGATCAAAGAGTCTCTCTTCATGGCATAATGATCCTAAAGATGGCCTCCACCTGTGGGCCACCGAGGAGGAGTCAAGCTCTTCATTTAAAATAATATTGAAATCCCCACATTTACCCTTTTGCATTGTTTTAGCAAGCTTAATGACCTTACGGATAAATTTCAGTGATTTAACATTAGGTTCACCAGTGTGTAGATAACAGAATCCATTTCTGCAATCAATATGATGAAACGCCCTTGGTGGTCCTGTAATAAAGAAAATGGTACAGTGTTCCTGACAGCAATCAATACACCATTTTTCTTGACAGTGTCATTGGCTGTAAATATGTGTGGAAATTTAACATGTGAGCATTTCGGGGGTTTGATGCTAGAACAATGCATCTCTTGTGCACACAGAATATCTCATTTTAAGTCCATTGCTGTTTTCCATTGTGCTCTGTGTTTGTAGGGACTGTTCAGGCCTCTCACATTGTATTACATCAGTTTAAGGTTCATTTAAATGGTAGAGAGTGCTTTGCCACCATCTAGTGGTAATAGTTGGTATTAGAAGTGTTACAAACTTCTTGTATGACATGTATATGTCCTGAGGTAATTTTTTTCTTTATAACCATAAAAAACAATAAAAATAAACCAACCTGAGTTGTTCAGTAACTTGAAACAGTTAAGCAGTACTTGCTGAGAAAAACAGGTTGCAGGAAACATCACGTAAATCAAGTTGGGGGAAAGAATATTACTTGAATCAGCCGAACAACGGGTAAGGGTTGAGCTAACACAGAAACATGTGGTTAATCTGGAAGGCACCAAGGGTTCAGCGACCCTGAGGAGAGTGTTAGGCATGTAGGTGAACTACAAGAGTACAAACATGAATAAGTTATCTACCCCTCCTGTTTTGGCAATTGTTGTGTCTGTCCTGGAGGGGATCAGGGACTGCAGAGTCGCCGTTCACAGGGAGGAGGCACCACTTTTGGAGGAACGCCATACCTTTCTCCAGTGAAGTGATTGAATGTGATTTTTTGTGCATTTCACACCAGCAGTTTGGCTGGAAAGCCCCACTTGTAGAGAATTTTTGTGGTTAAGCAGAATTTTGGTAATGGGAACCAAATTGTGCCTCGCCGCCAGTGTAGCTTGTGACAAATCATCATAGAGGGCAATTCCAATGAAAGGGTCTGGGAGTGCAGGGTGCTGTCTGGCGTATCGCATCAGTTGGTCTTTTACATGATAAAAATGGATCCTTGTTATGACGTCTCTGGGGATATGGTCAGGCAGGAATGATGGTTTTGGCAGGCTGTGGGCTCTGTCTATTATTATGTCTGCAGGCCACAGGGATGGGAGGGCTGTTGTCCTGAACTTTTAAAAGTATGCAGAAAGGTCAGCTGGTTTAATTGATTCAGGGATCCCTCTAAATTTGATATTATTCCTGTGAGCCCTGTCTTCAATATCTGCCATTTTAAGACGCGTGGCTTTGAGTTCATCCTCAACATCAAAATGGGCATCTACTAGTTCATTATGTGCCATAGTAAATTCCTCCATCTTCTGTTCAAAATATTCTACTCTGTTACTGACCTCTTTCATTTCTTTTTTTGTGGAGTGCATGAAAGCTGCCATGTCTTTCTGGAGGGCCCCCCACAGTTTTTTCAGCATCTCTTTCATAGTGGTGTCTATGATGGGCTGCCCTGTGGTAGGGAATGCATCTAGGTGCTGTCTGTATGAGGACGATTCCTCCATATCTTCCCCTGCTGTCCCTGCATCTTCCTGAGCCTCTCCCTCCCTCCTTTTCTGCTCAACAGGGCTATTGAAAGGAGAGGTTGTCAGTGGATGGTCTTTGTAGCGTGACTCACCCATGGATGGTGATGGATGGCTGAGCGCGCTGGCGGATGAGGAAGATTGGCTCTTGTCATTGACACCTTTTTGGATCTCTCAGCCCGCCACGGGGGGAAGAATTCAGTCAATTACCTCGGGCCCTCTCTCTCCTTTCTCTTGTTCATGGTGGCCGGTGTGTGCCCTTCAGTCTCCCCTTGCTGTGGAAGCTACCTGTGTTAGCAAGCTGTGAGCCATGGTATGTTACCCATTGTGGCAAAGCTCCTCTCTCACACCACCATCCACTCTGGCCGTCGGCTCTGCCCCCCTCAAAAGACTTCTAAAGACATATAAAAGAAAATTAAAAAATTACCACTTAAAATGAAAAACAGAATTACTACTTAAGATAAAGTACACTAAATATACAGTCATGTCTGTGTTATAGATTGTGGATGTTGGATATGGATGAAGTAGACTATTTCAGATATCACGTGGAACATCAGAGTAATGAAAATGAAAATGGCTGGAAGACAGAATTTTCTATATCACAGTATGGAGTATACAATGTATCATGGAGCAGGGAATTTTGGCCACTAGATTATAGAGTCTATTTATACATTTCTGTGCATAAGGAAAATAGACCATTCTATTGTGCAGAGTGTACCATGTAAAAAATCATGAAGATTATAATTCACCAAGTCCAAGAGTCTCTTCAGAGGAACAATAAATGTCATATCCATCCAGCAAAGTCAGTCAAATAATATGGTTAAGAAAGATGACAAGGCCAGTATCCTGTACAATATCATGGTCTATTTTTTGACAGTTAAGCTGAAATGAAAACCGCACTATCTGTGTCTGCATGTAGTTTGCAGCATTATTTCTGTTTTTCAGAAACTTTACTATGACATGGTTGGCCATCTTCCTTTGATGCTTTCACCAAAATACAATGAAGTCTCATGTTCCCAGCAGATGGACTATGTATTATATCATCATATTGCAGCATCATTACAGTTCCTGCTCATAGGTGATGGTATTGCACAGAGTCAGCAGATAGCTATACATCATTACTGGACATGAATGTTTACCAGTAGACTCTAAAGTGGCTATGGCCACTGTCAGTAGTAGATTGCATCATTAGTGGCCATTTCTCCCCATGGCTGTCAATCATATGGAAGAGGCAAGACCTGTATACAAAATGAGGTCCTTCTCTATTTCTTGTGAACTGCACTATCTTTAGAATTAATTGATTGGAGGACTGCCTTATTAATATGCAGCTTCTAAAGGATGACCATATGGGATAATATGGAACAAAAATGGGATCACTAAAATGAGAACTAAGCATAAAGCTACATTCGCACTTGAGCTGAGCATTTTCAGGTGTTTTTTCAAGTGTTTTTTTTTTGGCATTTTTTAGTGTGTTTTTTTTTTTAGCAGATTTGCAAATATTATAGGTGTTTTTCATTTAGGCATTTTTGCTGTGGCCAATAAAAATCTGTGGTAGGTGTGGAGTGATGCTAGAAAAGAGAAGGGGAGCTGCCATTTAAAGCTGGAAATGCCTGAAAAAAAGCTTGAAAAAATGCTTGTTTTTCACTGTTCAGGCATTTGAAGTCTATGGGGACAAAAATTCTCAAATCTGACTGAAAAGAAGCTCCTGGACTTTTTTGCTACATGTGACAAAACTCTCAAATGTGAACAGGGCCCGTTGAAATTAATGGGATTTTGCTTGTTGAGCTTTTCTGAGTGTTGAGCTTCGAGCTCAAAAACAAGTGTGAATGGGGTCTAACACTTATATTGAGGGAGACCTTTAAACAATTACATCTGTTTAGTCTTCTCAGAAATAAATTGTACTAACAATAACAAAATGGAAGATCATATTGGTTCTGTTAATGACAATTCATTTTCAGGACAGGTCCTGATGGTAGTCCTCCCAGAGTTCTTAGAGATCTTCAAGGTATAGTTATTGGACCATTACTTGATCTTTTTAATCAATCTCTTCTAACAGGAGAAGTTCCCCATGACTGGTGGACAGCTAATATTGTAACTAACCACAAAAAGGGCAGCAAGGTAGAAGCTGCCACTTACAGGCCAGGGAGTTTAACATCTGCTGTAGTTAAGTTAATGGAATCACTCATGAAAAGAATGATGGTTGATCACTTAAAAATACACAACTTGCTGGACCCAAAGCAGTATAGCTTTATTGATCTGACTAATCTGATTGAATTGTTTGGCTACATGACTAATGTTTTGGACTAGAATAGTGCTGTGGGTATAGCTATCTTGATTTCAGCAAGACTTTTGATACAGTTTCACATAATGATCTAATAAATACATTTAAATAGTATGGTTCTAAATGTGGTTCATTTGGAACAGAGACCGGCCACTAGTGATGTACCACAAGGCTGTGTACTAGGTTCTATTTCATCTATATGTAAGTGATATACCTAAAGGATTGTTGGGTAAGGTATGTATTTTTTCTGATGACACAAAGGTATGCAATAGGGTTGATATCCCTGGATGTATCTGTAACTTGGAATATGATATGGCCTTGCTAGAAGATTGGTCAAAACAGTAGTTCAATGTTTATAAATGAAAAATAATGCACCAAATAAAAAGATACACTTGACATAGTACAACATTGGGGGTACAGTGTTCGCCAGCACCACAAAAAAGATTTGGGGATACTTATTTCAGATGATTGCAAAATGAGCAAACAGTATGGCCAGGCAGTGGGAAAAGTGGATAGAATTATAGGTGGCATCACTAGAGGAAATCTCCAGTAGAAGGAAGGTGGACCTGATTCCCCTATATAGATCTTTAGTTAGACCTCATTTAGAATAATGTGTCCAGTTCTGGAGACCTCTCATTACAAGAGGACATTGATAAGATAGAACAAGTCCAGAGACGGGTAACAAAAATGGTGAAAGGTCTGAGGGATGAAGCATATCAGGAGAGTCTTAATATGTACAGTCTAGACTGAGGATAGATGGGAAAGGAGAGACATTATTGAAACCTTTCAATACATTAAGGGGGTGAATAAGGTTCGGGAGGGGAATATTTTTAATATGAAGCCAAAATCAAGAACACAGGGACACGCCCCCAAACTAACTGAAGGAAAGTTCAAAATCAATCTTGGAGTAGTTGATGCTTGGAATAGACTTCAAGCAGAGGTAGTGAGTCAGTCAACAGAAGGTGGATTCAAACATGCTTGGGACAAACAGGTCTATACCAAGACAAAAAAGTTAACAAAAAAATGCAAAAACATGTAAAATCTAAAAAAAATGGTGCAGACTTGATGGACCACTTGGTCTTTTTCTATTTTCAAATTTCAATATTCCTATTATCTTTGATTCTATTTCATAGCGTTGGGGTGCCTGTTGGGTCCCCATGAAGATACCTTAAGTCTCCAGCACATCTCTTACATGAATTTTCCTTTATAGCTAATGTTGTTTTTCATTGTAAATGTTTTTAGAGGTTTTGTGTCTGTGTGTGTTGCTGGGGGTGGGAAGGGGTTTGATTGTACAGTATGTTTTTTCTAGGGGATAATTGGCTAATAAAGTTTTGTTTTATTATTTGGTAATAATAAAGTTTTTTCTGGTTTCCCTGTTTTTTCTTGTCAGAATTTTGAAAGAGGTACCCAAAGCTCTTTCCTTTTCTGTTTTTTTCTAGGTTTTGATTACTGTCAGTGTCTCTGTGCACACAAAAGATTTCCCCACACATTCTTCTATCTATTTTCTATCTATCTATTTTTTTATCACTGATGGCATATCTTTTCAAAGGAAACAGCAACAGAAGCACCTTTTAAGTAGCATAGAATAAGGATCAGAACATCTGTCTGGGTTTCAATACTGTCTGTGTCCCTGTTAGGGATATGTATGTAAATGTATTTGCAAATATACGCAACAAAAAAAACTCAGTTTCTATTTGCAATATTGTAACAGTCTTTTTTCTGTTCACTAACTGGATTGTGCACAAGGGGATTTGTGTTCTTTTAAGGAAATGTGCACTTGCTTGAAATTGTTTTCAGCTTATGTTGGTACCAATGGGATAAGAAGTGAGGGGATATCTTCCCACTGTGAACACATCAAGTTTTATATAGCCCAGACAGATGTTCTACCCCTTTCATACTCTGTTCAAAATTAAACAAAAGACCAAAGTTGGACTTTAATTCACAGGACGTCTATATAAATTAGGTGGAAATATGGTTGTAGGTGAACTGCATCCAAGAAAACAATGATCCATAAAAGCAAAGCAATGGACACTGGTTGAAAGAGAGGTATGTAGCCAGCCACTACAGGCATACCCCACTTTTAAGTACACAATGGGGCTTATTTACTAAAGTCAGAAAGTGCAAAATCAGGCTCACTTCTGCATAAAAACCAATGAGCTTCTAACCCCAGCTTGTTCAATTAAGCTTTGGTAATAAAACCTGGAAGCTCATTGGTTTCTATGCAGAAGTGAGCCTGATTTTGCACTTTCCAGCTTTAGTAAAAAAACCCCATTGTGTACTTAAAAGTGGGGTATGCCTGTATATCATGAACTCACTTCCCTAGCATTTTTGTAAATGTCTTATAGCATATCTAAACTCAAGAACATAAATGTAGTAGATTGCAGCTTATTAATCCTTAAATGCTGTGCCCACATTGGTTTTCTTTTTTTTATTATTTTATTTTCACTTGATGATTCTATCAGTAAACTTATCAGTGACATCTTTCTATCGTAAAGTGTCAAAGGTCTCTCCACTCACTGTTCTGTATCTATGGGGTCACCTTAGGAGAAGACTACAAAAAAAATATTCTCCTGTCCTTTTCACAATAATATAGGGGGGGGGTTGTAGTCCTTAAAGGTAGCTGGGAGCAATGTAACTGATAGCAGTGCAGCAGAAGCAAAGCACACAAGAAAATATCAACCAACATATCCTTTAAGGGTGTTTGGAGTTACAGAAACATACAAAATTCAAACATAGAATACTTTTATAGACAATAATCCTAGGGTACAACAGTATCACATCACAGCAGCAAAAGCTTTACCATTAGTGACTGCTTGTGTGGCAGCATAAAAAAACAACACCACCAGCAATGTCAACAGGACAGTGAGCAGGAAAATGATAAATTTGGTAAAAATAGAGATTTTGTTTTTATATTTTTAGTAACATTTAATATTTGAGCCTTTCTTCAAATTGCTACAGGTAGCAAGAAATGGCTGAGGGATGATTTCTTAGTCAACAGTTATCATGATTTGACAATACAGTATTAAGAAATAGCAGATAAATGTAACAACCCATTTCTTGTTGTGTACCCTGTCCAATGATCAATGAGCCAAATAAGAGTGATGAGACTTTAAAAAATAAATCACAATTAAACGACACTGTATAGCCAAGAAAATTTTTGAGGATTGTAGTTCCACCATATACAATTAGGTTTGCCTCACTTATATCAAGCCAGCAATATCTTTCTCAAATGTTGGTTTGCTCAACTCTAGTAAGGTTAAATGCTGGACTAGAAAGCTTTCTTAATAGCTTTGGAGACAAATGAGTACTGTCCGTGATACTTTTTTTATTTAAACTAACATACAATTTTTTAGGACAAGCTTTCAGGGTATTCCCCCTTCTTCAAGGTCCCAGCAGTACTGATTCAAAAAAGTTTTAGCAGAATGTTAAAAAAAACAAAAAAAACACAATCTCTCAGGGAAAGGGAAAAAAAGAAAAACAAACACACACAAACAAATGTACATGGCAATGGTAATAAAAATAGCCTAGTTCGTGAGACAGAGGGAGAGCTATAGGCTGGGAGGGGGATGACAGTCACAGAAGGGGTCGTAAAACTGTAGAATAATGGGTAAGGAAACCCATATCTAAATTTACGCCATTATTTTTGGTGTCAAAAAGAAGTATCATTCTTAGTTCTAAAGTTTTCCTTTCCTGGATAGTTCTGAAATTGCCTTTCAGAACTAAAACATTGAGGTCTTCTATAATGTGGTTCGATTGTGAGAAGTGATGCCCTACAGTTATGCAGAAACTATTTTTGAACTACTTCTAAAGCTCTCCCTTTGTCTTATCTCACAAACTAGGCTAGCTTTATTACCATTGCCATCTACGTTTGTTTGTGTGTGTTTGTTTTTCTTTTTTTTCCTTTCCCTCAGAGATTGTATTTTTTTTTAACATTCTGCTAAAACTTTTGTGAATCAGTACTGCTGGGACCTTGAAGAAGGGGACATACCTCGAAAGCTTGTTTGTCCTAAAAAATTGTATATTAGTGCAAATTGAAAAAGTATCACTGACAGTACTCAGTTGTCCCTGTTGCAAGTGCACTAATACGGGTACAATCACCTCAAGCTTAATAGCGTTGGAAAGCCAATGATCTGTGGAATATGCTACATGGAGAAATAGGCATAATTATCCACACATGGCTTACTATCAACCTTGTATGCATTTTCCGAGGTTAATAGGGCCACTGAGTATAGTATGAACTTCACTTGTAAGGTCAAAGTCAATTAAAAAGAAATATAATAGGTAACTCTGTTTTGCTAATATGACTTTAGTAGCTACTTTATCAAAAGCAAATTTATACCTGGCAGAAATGTACAAAAAATTAATGGTTATGTTCAGGTAACAAGTCATCAACAAGCAGTCATGTAAAAAATAGGGAAATGATTTGTGCATACCAGGATTCCATAATGACCATGCCAATTCACTTAATCTGAAAGGCCAAAAACATTTGGCAGCACACACAAAAAAGTTTCCAACATTTTCAATTCATGGTGACCTTTGCAGCAACCATTTTCTGAATGTCCTGGTACTGGACACTTTCTTGTAGTCTTCCTCGGCGCACTCATCTGTCATACAGATACTAACTGTGCACTGGGAAGGGGGATGCCCTCATCGAGTGTCATCATCTTTATTTTTCATAGTCATAGACAGTGCATTTTGGCACACTACATCATGCACATAAGAGTTTCATAGGGTCAGTACTGTTAGTGACTAAGGCTGCAAATACATTCTTTAAAAATATGACCCAATTCCCCCATCCACACACCTAATGGGGATGGAGGTGTCACTCCCGCCTATTGTGTTCTGATGGCAGAGAGACTTATTGCCATCAGAACACACTGATCCGGGTTGTCGGCTATAGCCAGAGGCACTGATCATTCAGGAAAAACCTGACAGGCTGATTGTAAAGAAATCATTTGGAAGATGCAGTTTCAGAGAGTCTGAGGAAGTGGGATATTTGGAACCCACAAAACGCGTCACGTAATAACTGACTGCCAGCCAACACTTTGGAAATCACTTGGCGTAAAGATTTTTACAGTAGGGTGGAAAAGTCAATGATATGCTGTGAAACATATATTTTTTAATGCATTCCCAAATCGGCTATGTTTGGTGTCTTTTTAATGTTTTAAAAATTGTGAATTAACCACTTCAGCCCCGGAAGGATTTACCCCCTTCCTGACCAGAGCACTTTTTACAATTTGGCACTGCGTCACTTTAACTGCTAATTGCACGGTCATGCAATGCTGTACCCAAAACGAAATTTGCGTCCTTTTCTTCCCACAGATAGAGCTTTCTTTTGATGGTATTTGATCACCTCTGCCGTTTTTATTTTTTGCACTATAAACAGAAAAAGACCGAAAATTTTGAAAAAAAATGATATTTTCTACTTTTTGTTATAAAAAAAATCCAATAAACTCAATTTTAGTCATACATTTAGGCCAAAATGTATTCGGCCACATTTCTTTGGTAAAAAAAATGTCAATAAGTGTATATTTATTGGTTTGCGCAAAAGTTATAGCGTCTACAAGCTAGGGTACATTTTCTGGAATTTACATAGCTTTTAGTTTATGACTGCCTATGTCATTTCTTGAGGTGCTAAAATGGCAGGGCAGTACAAACCCCCCCAAATGACCCCATATTGGAAAGTAGACACCCCAAGCAAATTGCTGAGAGGCATGTTGAGCCCATTGAATATTCATTTTTTTTGTCCCAAGTGATTGAATAATGACAAAAAAAAAAGAAAATTACAAAAAGTTGTCACTAAATGATATATTGCTCACACAGGCCATGGGCATATGTGGAATTGCACCCCAAAATACAATTCAGCTGCTTCTCCTGAGTATGGGGATACCACATGTGTGGGAATTTTTGGGAGCCTAGCCGCGTACGGGGCCCCGAAAACCAATCATCGCCTTCAAGATTTCTAAGGGCGTACATTTTTGATTTCACTCCTCACTACCTATCACAGTTTTGAAGGCCATAAAATGCCCAGATGGCACAACCCCCCCCAAATGACCCCATTTTGGAAAGTAGACACCCCAAGCTATTTGCTGAGAGGCATGTTGAGTCCATGGAATATTTTATATTTTGACACAAGTTGCGGGAAAGTGACAATTTTTTTTTTGCACAAAGTTGTCATTAAATGATATATTGCTCACACAGGCCATGGGCATAAGTGGAATTTCACCCCAAAATACATTTAGCTGCTTCTCCTGAGTATGGGGATACCACATGTGTGGGACTTTTTGGGAGCCTAGCTGCGTACCGGGCCCCGAAAAACAATCTCTGCCTTCAGGATTTCTAAGGGTGTAAATTTTTGATTTCACTCTTCACTGCCTATCACAGTTTCGGAGGCCATGGAATGCCCAGGTGACACAAACCCCCCAAATGACCCCATTTTGGAAAGTAGACACCCCAAGCTATTTGCTGAGAGGCATGGTGAGTATTTTGCAGCTCTCATTTGTTTTTGAAAATGAAGAAAGACAAGAAAAAACATTTTTTTTTCTTTTTTCAATTTTCAAAACTTTGTGACAAAAAGTGAGGTTTGCAAAATACTCACTATACCTCTCAGCAAATAGCTTGGGGTGTCTACTTTCCAAAATAGGTTAATTTTGGGGGGTTTGTGCCACCTGGGCATTCCATTGCCTCCGAAACTGTGATAGGCAGTGAAGAGTGAAATCAAAAATTTACGCCCTTAGAAAGCCTGAAGGCGGTGCTTGGTTTTCGGGGTCCCATACGCAGCTAGGCTCCCAAAAAGTCTCACACATGTGGTATCCCCGTACTCAGGAGAAGCAACAGAATGTATTTTGGGGTGTAATCTCACATATTCCCATGGCATGTTTGAGCAATATATCATTTAGTGACAACTTTGTGCAAAAAAAAAAAAAAATTGTCTCTTTCCCGCAACTTGTGTCACAATATAAAATATTCCATGGACTCGACATGCCTCTCAACAAATAGCTTGGGGTGTCTACTTTCCAAAATGGGGTCATTTGGGGGGGGTTTTGAACTGTCCTGGCATTTTATGCACAACATTTAGAAGCTTATGTCACACATCACCCACGCTTCTAACTTGAAGACAAAGCCCTTTCTGACACTTTTTGTTTACATGAAAAAAATTATTTTTTTTTTTGCAAGAAAATTACTTTGAACCCCCAAACATTATATATTTTTTTAAAGCAAATGCCCTACAGATTAAAATGGTGGGTGTTTCATTTTTTTTTTCCACACAGTATTTGCGCAGTGATTTTTCAAATGCATTTTTTGGGGAAAAAACACACTTTTAAAAATTTTAATGCACTAAAACACACTATATTGCCCAAATGTTTGATGAAATAAAAAAGATGATCTTAGGCCGAGTACATGGATACCAAACATGACATGCTTTAAAATTGCGCACAAACGTGCAGTGGCAACAAAATAAATTTTTAAAAGCCTTTAAAAGCCTTTACAGGTTACCACTTTAGATTTACAGAGGAGGTCTACTGCTAAAATTACTGCCCTCGATCTGACCTTTGCGGTGATACCTCACATGCATGGTGCAATTGCTGTTTACATTTGACACCAAACCAACGCTTGCGTTCGCCTTAGTGCGAGAGCAGGGGGGGACAGGGGTGCTTTTTTTTTTTTTTTTTTTTTTTTCTTTATTATTTTTTTGCTTTTTTATCTTATTTTTAAACTGTTCCTTTCATTTTTTTTAATCATTTTTATTGTTATCTCAGGGAATGTAAATATCCCCTATGATAGCAATAGGTAGTGACAGGTACTCTTTTTTGAAAAAATTGGGGTCTATTAGACCTTAGCTCTCTCCTCTGCCCTCAAAGCATATGACCACACCAAGATCGGTGTGATAAAATGCTTTCCCAATTTCCCAATGGCGCTGTTTACATCCGGCGAAATCTAAGTCATGAAATGCTCGTAGCTTTCAGTTTCTTAGGCCATAGAGATGTTTGGAGCCACTCTGGTCTCTGATCAGCTCTATGGTCAGCTGGCTCAATCACCGGCTGCATTCTCAGGTTCCCTGTTGAGACAGGAGAGCCAGAGAAAAACACGGAAGACGGGGGGGTCATTCCCTCCCACTGCTTGTAAAAGCAGTCTAGAGGCTAATTAGCTGCTAGGATTGCGTTTACATGAAAGCCGACCGCTGGCTGAAAAGAATGATACCAAGATTATACTCAAACCTGCAGGCATCATTCTGGTATAACCACTTAAAGTCGTGAATGGCGTACCTGAAGACAAAAAAATGGTTGACAATAAAATACAGTAAACGGTAAAGTATAAAAAAATTGCATACCTGAAAAGCAAACATGATAAAACATAATAACAATAAAACATTGCAGAATAGAATACAGTAAAAAAGAGCAGAACAATAGAGAGAGAATAGAGAGAGAGAGAACAATAAAACGTCAACTATTTTTTTTTTTATTTTATTTTTTTTTTTGTAACTAACTTTTATAACTGTAACCGGTTCCAGGTTCAAGTCTCTCAAAATGTGATGGCATCTTGGGAGACCCTGTGAAAGTGTGCCTAGTTTGTGCAATGCTGTACCCTACGCTAATACTCAACTAGTGCATGGTAGCGTTCAAAACATTCACCAATGCAGAGACCAGGATTGTCAGGACAGGAGGGACAATAATAGCGGGTGTCACGCCTATATCCGCGCTTGCTGCAGACACGACATCTTTTTTGGGGGGGTTTGTTGGGTAGGGGTACTTGGGAGGACATAAAGAAAATTCCTCTCATGCAGCCGACTGCATTTGGTTGGGGATGTGAATGGGGGAAGTACGGGTGCTGCAGAAGTGGTGGGTTCCCAATTAGGATTGGCGAATGCAGCAGGAAGGGCATTATGGGCACGACGGGGCTGTGTTTGTCTTCTTGGTGGCAGCGGGACACTACTTGTGCTTGCCACCTCACCAGCTTGAACTGCACTTATGGGACTTGCCAGGTCACCAAGTGTTACTGCAGTGCTGGTTTGACTACGACCGGGGTGTACTAGGCTGCTGGTGCTTGCCAGTTCACCAAAACGCTACCAAAAAAACTGTTAGCGATCGCAGGGATCAGGCCTGACTCTGTGAAAGCTGCAGTTATGTGTTTAGTGTTTTGTAAGTGACAGTGATCGATCGATACTACTAGGCTGGGCCGGGTGGAGG
The DNA here is from genome assembly GCF_042186555.1 of Aquarana catesbeiana. Taxonomy (NCBI): domain Eukaryota; kingdom Metazoa; phylum Chordata; class Amphibia; order Anura; family Ranidae; genus Aquarana; species Aquarana catesbeiana. Next base: position 434,000,452 of record NC_133325.1, on the reverse strand, counting down.
GGCAAAACGCAGGTGCTAGCAGGTATCTGGGCTGATCCCGCTAACACTGGGTTTTTGGGAACCCTAAACTGCTGGGGACGCTAGTATAGATCTGATCGGATCAGATATTGATCCGTTCAGATACTATACCACTAAGGGAGGCGTATGCTGCATGATTGGGTGTTAGCGGTACTGGCGCTAATCTGATGCTGCGTGGGGCGACGCATATCACCGCCGGGCGATCAGGGGGCTAAACCTTTATTCGGTAATAAACGGCGGGTTCCCTGACACTATAAAAAATTAACTAACTAACCAGCGTCACCCGTAACAGTTATACGGTGATCAGTGGTGAAAGGGTTAACTAGGGGGCAATCAAGGGGTTAAAACATTTATTAGATAGTATACGGGGGTCCCTGTCGCTATAAAATGCTGACGACGAACCTAAATATTTACCTCCCTAACTAGCGTCACCAGTGACACTAATACAGCGATCAGAAAAATGATCACTTAGCGACACTGGCGACGGGGGGTGATCAAGGGGTTAAAACTTTATTGGGGGGTTAGGGGGCTATCCTAGACCTAAAGGGGGCTAACACTAACTGCCCTACCACACTAACTGTCACAAACTGACACCAATGCAGTAATCAGAAAAAAAAAATGCTTGGTGTCAGTGTTACAGGGGGGGAGGGGTGATTGGGGGGTGATCGGGGGGGGGGAATCAGGGGTGTAATGTATGCCTGGCATGTTCTACTGTATGTGTGTGTGTGTTGTGCACTCACATTACAGTCTTCTCTCCTCGGCGCCGGAACGGAAAATGCCGAGCCGAGGAGAGATGGCATCATTTCCTCTGCCTCTGTGTACAATACAGAGGCAGGGAAATGATCCCATTGGCTGGGAGCGATCGCGAGGGGGGGGGCCACGAATGGATGGCCTCCCCCTCACCTCCGATCGGACCCCCCCACCCGCGGGCAGGCAAGGACGTACCTGTAAGTCCTTTTGCCTGCCCGTGCCATTCTGCCGACGTACATCGTCATGCGGCGGTCGGCAACTGGTTAATGTGTAAAGTTTTAACAGTGGTGCATATTGTATACAAAGCTGGATAGGCACTTTCGTGGGAGAAAATAGCAAACATGAAAAAATTGTATAATAACATTGCATATATAATTGCTACACAAGTCATATTGCACCTGAATGTTATTAAAAATTACATTTCTTTTTCAATCTGCAGCACTGTAATTTTCTGTAAAATACAAAATGGCAACCTGAAGGCGTTTTGTACACTGATGGTGTAGGGAACGCCCCACTAGAAATACAATTTCCTTCTTGTGTGATTGGCTTACTGATTTTCACAGAAGCCTGCACTAAAATACAAAGTCAAATTTTGGGCATTGCCTGCAACAAAAATATATTTTTTGGTAATATACTCCCAAAGAGAAATCACATTTAAAGGGATGCAGTCAATGCCACTTTCCTCATTAGAACCAAATCCAAATGCAACAGCTAATTGATAATTAATAATTATAAAGTCATTCACATTCATATGGACACAGACAAACAAACAGCCGTTTCTTCAGAATAACAATAAGTAGGAATCTGCAACAAAGTTAAAATGCAATGTACATAGTAGAGTTACTCTTTAAAGTATTATATATAGTGGAGTCTGGTGTTGTAAATTGAGGGATGTTGGTGCACATTTATGTGGTTCTCCAAAGGACTCATATAGTGCCATATGTAGAACACACAGGGAAAAGGAGCAGAGGGGCATAATCCCCAGGATGGCCTTACTGCGGTGTTTTATGTTAAAATATGCATACCCTTTCAATCTCCTAAAGAACTGTCCGATATACAGTGGGGACGGAATGTATTGAGACCCCCTTAAATTTTTCACTCTTTGTTATATTTCAGCCATTTGCTAAAATCATTTAAGTTCATTTTTTTCCTTATTAATGTACACACAGCACCCCATATTGACAGAAAAACACAGAATTGTTGCTATTTTTGCAGATTTATCAAAAAAGAAAAACTGAAATATCACATGGTCCTAAGTATTCAGACCCTTTGCTCAGTATTTAGTAGAAGCACCCTTTTGGATGCAACAAGTTTTTCACACTTGGATTTGGGGATCCTCTGCCATTCCTCCTCGCAGATCCTCTTCAGTTCTGTCAGGTTGGATGGTAAACGTTGGTGGACAGCCATTTTTAGGTCTCCTCAGAGATGCTCAATTGGGTTTAAGTCAGGGCTCTGGCTGAGCCATTCAAGAACAGTCACTGAGTTGTCATGAAGCCACTCCTTCATTATTTTATCTGTGCGCTTAGGGTCATTGTCTTGTTGGAAGGTAAACCTTCAGCCCAGTCTGAGGTCCTGAGCATTCTGGAGAAGGTTTTTGTCCAGGATATCCCTGTAATTGGCTGCATTCATCTTTCCCTCAATTGCAGCCAGTCATCCTGTCCCTGCAGCTGAAAAACACCCCCACAGCATGATGTTGCCACCACCATGCTTCACTGTTGGGACTGTATTGGACAGGTGATGAGCAGTACCTGGGTTTCCCCACACATACAGCTTAGAATTAAGGCCAAAAAGTTCTTGGTCTCATCAGACCAGAGAATCTTATTTCTCACCATCTTGGAGTCCTTCAGGTGTTTTTTAGCAAACTCCATGCGGGCTTTCATGTGTCTTGCACTGAGGAGAGGCTTCCGTCGGGCCACTCTGCCATAAAGCCCCGACTGGTGGAGGGCTGTAGTGATGGTTGACTTTCTACAACTGTCTCCCATCTCCCGACTGCATCTCTGGAGCTCAGCCACAGTGATCTTTGGGTTCTTCTTTACCTCTCTCACCAAGGCTCTTCTCCCCCGATAGCTCAGTTTGGCCAGACAGCCAGCTCTAGGCAGGGTTCTGGTCATCCCAAAAGTCTTCAATTTAAGGATTATGGAGGCTACTGTGCTCTTAGGAACCTTAAGTGCAGCAGAAATATTTTTGTAACCTTGGCCAGATCTGTGCCTTGCCACAATTCTGTCTCTGAGCTCTTCAGGCAGTTCCTTTGACCTCATGATTCTCATTTGCTCTGACATGCACTGTGAGCTTTAAGGTCTTATAAAGACAGGTGTGTAGCTTTCCTAATCAAGTCCAATCAGTATAATGAAACACAGCTGGACTCAAATGAAGGTGTAAAACCATTTTAAGGATGATCAGAAGAAATGGACAGCACCTGAGTTAAATATATGAGTGTCACAGCAAAGGGTCTGAATACTTAGGACCATGTGATATTTCAGGTTTTTTTTTTAATAAATCTGCAAAAATGGCAACAATTCTGTGTTTTTCTGTCAATATGGGGTGCTGTGTGTACATTAATGAGAAAAAAATGAACTTAAATGATTTTAGCAAATGGCTGCAATATAACAAAGAGTGAAAAATGTAAGGGGGTCTGAATACTTTCTGTCTCCACTGTAATCCATAAAACATGTTGACAATCTTTTCTCCCTCACTGTGTGTATAGAAGATTTTTTTTTATATTCTTGTAGATATGTGAAGTATAGGATACTATGTAGGAGGGATAAAAAGATAAAGGAGATTAAATATTACATTTTGGTTATATGTGTAATATTGTTGTTTCAGCCTCCATAATTTTTAAAAATACATTTTTTGGAGGATAATTAAAATTATGAATTTTATAAATCAGTATCAGAGCCTAAAAAAGTCATATGTTGTTTTACTGGTATCATCATTTCTTTAAGGGATGTTGTTGTCTTTCCTATAATGGTCAGATACCTTCTTGAGGTTTCTTTTCTTTTATTTTACATTTTTATATGCAATGTCATTTGATTTTTAGCAATCACAAGCCTTTGAAGAAGTTGTTGCTGTGCTAATTTTTGCCTTCATCAATCTGACTTATTCTTGTCTTAATTTTATGTGAACAATTTATGCAGTCTATTTTTTTTTTTTTCATTTTTTTTCATGTGTGCATTACAAAGTAGAGTAGTTGAAAGAGGAATAAAGTTCTCTTAAAAAAGCCATTTACCATTCAACTACATTACACAAGTCACACTAATGTGATACAATTTTATTCAACAGATTTTTTTAAATTACATTTTGCAGTAAATATAAAGGGAGGGGAAATATGTGACATACATTTCTGAGCAGATTTATTTGCAGCAGGGGATCCATCTCAGCAAACCACATGCTGAGATGGATAGGATTGGACAAATAATGCCCATGTGAATAGGACCTAAAGTGAATTTGTTAGGAAGAATGTTAGTAAATGTGTACTCTAGGGCTGTTTTCATAAAGATGCCTGTGTCATTGTACTCAAAAGTACAGCAAAATAACTGAGTGGAAACAGATGTACATGGATGTTCATGTACATTTGTTTCCATTTTTGTTTCAGTTTCTGCATAGGGAATCATTGTCATCTTCTGATGGATGAAAAATGTGCAACAGAGGTGCCCGTGTGAAAAGGGGTTTGAAAACCAAAAGAACTGCCACTCATGAAAGTGTTGTGCAGCTTTCTTGATACATTGGTGCACCAAAACTATCCTATAGGTAAAAATGAATTCCCCCCAAAGGCCAAGGGAGGAGGAAATAAGGCGTTACATGCTGCAAATATTAGATGTTTTAGAGCATGAGCAATTCTGT